>NC_053500.1:1395854-1702837 GCF_905171775.1 Rana temporaria | reverse complement strand
CCTCCATCAATGAGCCTTCCCTCCCCACCTCCATCAATGAGCCTTCCCTCCCCACCTCCATCAATGAGCCTTCCCTCCCCACCTCCATCAATGAGCCTTTCCTCCCCCACCTCCATCAATGAGCCTCCCCTCCCCACCTCCATCAATGAGCCTTCCCTCCCCACCTCCATCAATGACCCTTCCCTCCCCACCTCCATCAATGAGCCTTCCCGCCCCACCTCCATCAATAAGCCTTCCCTCCCCCACCTCCATCAATGAGCCTTCCCTCCCCCACCTCCATCAATGAGCCTTCCCTCCCCACCTCCATCAATGAGCCTTCCCTCCCCACCTCCATCAATGATCCTTCCCTCCCCACCTCCATCAATGAGCCTTCCCTCCCCACCTCCATCAATGAGCCTTCCCTTCCCACCTCCATCAATAAGCCTTCCCTCCCCACCTCCATCAATGAGCCCCCCCACCTCCATCAATGAGCCCCCCCACCTCCATCAATGAGCCCCCCACCTCCATCAATGATCCTTCCCTCCCCACCTCCATCAATGAGCCTTCCCTCCCCACCTCCATCAATGAGCCTTCCCCTCCCCACCTCCATCAATGAGCCTTCCCTCCCCACCTCCATCAATGATCCTTCCCTCCTCACCTCCATCAATGATCCTTCCCTCCCCACCTCTATCAATGATCCTTCCCTCCCCACCTCCATCAATGATCCTTCCCTCCCCCACCTCCATCAATGATCCTTCCCCTCCCCACCTCCATCAATGAGTCTTCCCACCTCACCTCCATCAATGATCCTTCCCTCCCCCACCTCTATCAATGATCCTTCCCTCCCCACCTCCATCAATGATCCTTCCCTCCCCACCTCCATCAATGAGCCTTCCCTCCCCACCTCCATCAATGATCCTTCCCTCCCCACCTCCATCAATGAGCCTTCCCTCCCCACCTCCATCAATGATCCTTTCCTCCCCCACCTCCATCAATGAGCCTTCCCCTCCCACCTCCATCAATGATCCTTCCCTCCCCACCTCCATCAATGATCCTTCCCTCCCCACCTCCATCAATGAGCCTTCCCTCCCCACCTCCATCAATGAGCCTTCCCTCCCCACCTCCATCAATGATCCTTTCCTCCCCCACCTCCATCAATGATCCTTTCCTCCCCCACCTCCATCAATGAGCCTTCCCCTCCCACCTCCATCAATGATCCTTCCCTCCCCACCTCCATCAATGAGCCTTCCCTCCCCACCTCCATCAATGAGCCTTCCCTCCCCACCTCCACCAATGACCCTTCCCTCCCCACCTCCATCAATGAGCCTTCCCTCTCCCACCTTCCCTTCCCTCTCCATCAATGAGCCTTCCCTCCCCCACCTCCATCAATGATCCTTCCCTCCCCACCTCCATCAATGAGCCTTCCCTTCCCACCTCCATCAATGAGCCTTCCCTCCCCACCTCCATCAATGAGCCTTCCCTCCCCACCTCTATCAATGAGCCTTCCCTCCTCCACCTCCATCAATGATCCTTCCCTCCCCACCTCCATCAATGAGCCTTCCCTTCCCACCTCCATCAATAAGCCTTCCCTCCCCACCTCCATCAATGAGCCTTCCCTTCCCACCTCCATCAATAAGCCTTCCCTCCCCACCTCCATCAATGAGCCTTCCCTCCCCACCTCCATCAATGAGCCTTCCCTCCCCACCTCCATCAATGAGCCTTCCCTCCCCACCTCCATCAACGAGCCTTCCCTCCCCCACCTCCATCAATGAGCCTTCCCTCCCCACCTCCATCAATGATCCTTCCCTCCCCCACCTCCATCAATGAGCCTTCCCCTCCCACCTCCATCAATGATCCTTCCCTCCCCACCTCCATCAATGAGCCTTCCCTCCCCCACCTCTATCAATGATCCTTCCCTCCGCACCTCCATCAATGAGTCTTCCCTCACCACCTCCATCAATGAGCCTTCCCCTCCCACCTCCATCAATGATCCTTCCCTCCCCCACCTCCATCAATGAGCCTTCCCCTCCCACCTCTATCAATGATCCTTCCCTCCGCACCTCCATCAATGATCCTTCCCTCCCCCACCTCCATCAATTATCCTTCCTTCCCCACCTCCATCAATGATCCTTCCCTCCCCACCTCCATCAATGATCCTTCCTTCCCCACCTCCATCAATGAGCCTTCTCTCCCCACCTCCATCAATGATCCTTCCCTCCCCCACCTCCATCAATTATCCTTCCCTCCCCACCTCCATCAATGATCCTTCCCTCCTCACCTCCATCAATGAGCCTTCCCTCCCCACCTCCATCAATGAGCCTCCCCTCCCCACCTCCATCAATGATCCCTCCCTCTCCACCTCCATCAATGATCCTTCCTTCCCCACCTCCATCAATGAGCCTTCCCTCTCCCCACCTCCATCAATGAGCCTTCCCTCCCCACCTCCATCAATGATCCTTCCCTCCCCACCTCCATCAATGAGCCTTCCCTCCCCCACCTCCATCAATGAGCCTTCCCTCCCCACCTCCATCAATGAGCCCCCCCCCACCTCCATCAATGAGCCTTCCCTCCCCCACCTCCATCAATGATCCTTCCCTCCCCACCTCCATCAATGATCCTTCCCTCCCCACCTCCATCAATGAGCCTTCTCTATATTGGGGGAACATATATACATTGTATCGTCTTGTTCCTCTTCAGAATGATGTGAAGAATAATTTCTGGTACACTGAGTATATTTACATCTTTATCAGGCTCGTCGGCGTCCCCAGCGCGTTGCGGCGTATTTGACGTTTCATGGCGGTGTGAGTCGCCTGTAGAGGATACACGTGTTTACTCCCGGATGCGTCCAGCTGCCATTGTTTGCCCAGGAAGCAGCCATTAGCCCGGGTCAGGTGCAGCTCGGCCATTATCTCATACCCCTGAGTGATTTACGGGGGGGGGGGGCCCTTGTCTTTTAATAAGGTCTCCGCACATCAAACGAGCTCGGGGGGGGGGGGGCCATAAATGAGAGCGTTTGATGAAGTCTCCTAATCTGCGCAGCCACGAAATGACTTTACAAGGCGAGGAAACACCTGCACCAGGCCTGATAAGTGCCAGAGCTGCCGAGTAAACAGGCCTGGCACCGCCGCCCCCCCCCCCCCCCCCCCCCGGGACTTCCTCCTCTACATCCAATGGAGAACATCGTCTATGGGGGTCAGTCCACCATGCTGGAAAATGTTTTCATACAACCCCCAGGCTTGTTGGGTGGTATAAGCACAGGATTTATGCTAGGAGGGGGTATTTCAGGGAGGAGGATTTGTACTAAGTGGAGGGGGGGGGGCCGCATGGTGAGTTCTCATCACTACAGCTAGGAGGGGGGATTTCGGGGAGGAGGATTTGTACTAAGTGGAGGGGGGGCCGCATGGTGAGTTCTCATCACTACAGCTAGGAGGGGGGATTTCGGGGAGGAGGATTTGTACTAAGTGGAGGGGGGGGGGGGCCGCATGGTGAGTTCTCATCACTACAGCTAGAATGGGGGATTTTGGGGAGGAGGATTTGTACTAAGTGGAGGGGGGGGGGGGGGGCCGCATGGTGAGTTCTCATCACTACAGCTAGGAGGGGGGATTTCGGGGAGGAGGATTTGTACTAAGTGGAGGGGGGGGCCGCATGGTGAGTTCTCATCGCTACAGCTAGGAGGGGGGATTTCGGGGAGGAGGATTTGTACTAAGTGGAGGGGGGGGGCCGCATGGTGAGTTCTTATCACTACAGCGAGGAGGGGGGATTTCGGGGAGGAGGATTTGTACTAAGTGGAGGGGGGGGGCCGCATGGTGAGTTCTCATCGCTACAGCTAGGAGGGGGGATTTCGGGGAGGAGGATTTGTACTAAGTGGAGGGGGGGGCCGCATGGTGAGTTCTTATCACTACAGCGAGGAGGGGGGATTTCGGGGAGGAGGATTTGTACTAAGTGGAGGGGGGGGGGCCGCATGGTGAGTTCTTATCACTACAGCGAGGAGGGGGGATTTCGGGGAGGAGGATTTGTACTAAGTGGAGGGGGGGGGGCCGCATGGTGAGTTCTCATCGCTACAGCTAGGAGGGGGGATTTCGGGGAGGAGGATTTGTACTAAGTGGAGGGGGGGGCCGCATGGTGAGTTCTTATCACTACAGCGAGGAGGGGGGATTTCGGGGAGGAGGATTTGTACTAAGTGGAGGGGGGGGGAGGCCGCATGGAGAAGGATTTGTACTAAGTGGAGGGGGGGGGCCGCATGGTGAGTTCCTGTCGCTACAGCTAGGAGGGGGGATTTTGTGGGAGAGGATTTATGCTAGGAGGGGGGATTTTGGGGAGGAGGATTTGTACTAAGTGGAGGGGGGGGGCCGCATGGTGAGTTCTCATCACTACAGCTAGGAGGGGGGATTTGGGGAGGCATTTATTCTAGGAGGAGGGATTTATGCAAAGAGGGGGTGTTTGAGGTAAGGGGGGGAATTATTCTAAGAGGGGGACTTATGTTAGGAGGGAGGATTTATACTAAGAATAGAGGGGGAAACTTATACTACGTGGGGGGAGGGGGGTTGTGGGGAGGAGTTATACGAGGATGGGGGTTTTTTGTGGGGGCAATTTATGCTACCGGGGAGGATTTGTGGTAAGAGGGGGGATTTATGGGGGAATATTTATGCTAGGATTGGAGATTTATACTAGGAGGGGAAATTTGTGGCGGGGGGAGGGGGAATTTATGCTAAGAAGGGAGATTTGTGATAAGTGGAGGAAATATACTTGGAGGGGAGATTTGTGGGAGAGGATTTATGCTAGGAGGGGCTATTTTGGGGAGGAGGATTTGTACTAAGTGGGGGGGGCCGCATGGTGAGTTCCCGTCACTACAGCTAGGAGGAGGGATTTGGGGGGGGGGATTGTAATGGGAGATTTGTGATAAGTGAAGGAAATTTACTTGGAGGGGAGATTTGTGGGAGAGGATTTGTTGCGGGGGGAGGGGGGGATTTATGCTGGGAGGGGGGATTTCGGGGAGGAGGATTTGTACTAAGTGGAGGGGGGGGGCGCATGGTGAGTTCCTGTCGCTATAGCTAGGAGGGGGGATTTTGGGGAGGAGGATTTGTACTAAGTGGAGGGGGGGCCGCATGGTGAGTTCCTGTCGCTACAGCTAGGAGGGGGGATTTGTGGGAGAGGATTTATGCTGGGAGGGGGTATTTTGGGGGATGAGGATTTGTACTAAGTAGAGGAGGGCCGTTAAGTGGAGGAGGGGGGGGACGTAGTTCTTGTCACTATAGCTAGGAGGAGGGATTTAGGGGGGATTGTAATGGGAGATTTGTTATAAAGAGGGTTATGCTAGGAGGGGGGATTTGGGGAGGGATTTATTCTAGAAGGGGGATTTATGCAAAGAGGGGGTGTTTGAGGTAAGGGGGGGAATTATTCTAAGAGGGGGACTTATGTTAGGAGGGAGGATTTATACTAAGAATAGAGATTTGTGGTAAGAGGGGAAACTTATACTACGTGGGGGGGGGGGGGGGGTGGGGGGGGGGGGTTATACGAGGATGGGGGTTTTTTTGGGGGCAATTTATGCTACCAGGGAGGATTTGTGGTAAGAGGGGGGATATTTATGCTAGGACTGGAGATTTATACTAGGAGGGGAAATTTGTGGGGGAGGATTTGTTGCGGGGGGAGGGGGGGATTTATGCTGGGAGGGGGGATTTTGGGGAAGAGGATTTGTACTAAGTGGAGGGGGACGCAGGAGGAGGGATTTAGGGGGGATTGTAATGGGGGGTTTTGTGGAGATTTGTGATGGAGGGTTATGCTAGGAGGGGGGATTTATACCAGGAGGGGGGGGGGGGGCCCAGGCCAGGTGTGGGGGGAGGAGAACACAGAGACCCCCTAACATCCTCTCCTCCATTCTCATTGGCAGGTTCACCATCTTCACAAAGAGCTGGAAGAAGAGAAGGACGGCGCCCAGAAGAAAACCTCCAGACTCTGTCATCTCCTCCGGTGAGTCATGTGACCACAAGGGGGCGTCGTCCCATTGCATTCCGTCCTATGGGAGGAGCCACAGATCACACACCTGAGGGGGGAGGGGAATGTAACCATTTATAATACCCCTCTATATACAGAGTCTGGAAAAAGTATTCATACCCCTCTATATACAGAGTCTGGAAAAAGTATTCATACCCCTCTATATACAGAGACAGGAAAAAGTATTCATACCCCTCTGTATACAGAGCCTGGAAAAAGTATTCATACCCCTCTATACACAGTGCCTGGAAAAAGTATTCATACCCCTCTATATACAGAGACAAGAAAAAGTCTTCATACCCCTCTATACACAGTGCCTGGAAAAAGTATTCATACCCCTCTATATACAGAGACAGGAAAAAGTATTCATACCCCTCTATACACAGTGCCTGGAAAAAGTATTCATACCCCTCTATATACAGAGACAGGAAAAAGTATTCATACCCCTCTATACACAGTGCCTGGAAAAAGTATTCATACCCCTTGACATTCCCCACACTCTCTCAGGTTACACCCAAAAACTAGAATGTATTTTATTGGGATTTTCTGTGAGAGACACAAAGTGGCACATAATTGTGAAGTGGAAGGAAAATGATACAAATAAATATGTGAAAAGTGTGTGGGGGGAGGGGCATTTGTATGGCGCCCCCCGGAGTCAATACTTTGTAGAACCCCCTTTCTCTACAAGTTTTTGGGGGTGTCTCTATCAGCTTTGCACATCTAGAGAGGGACATTTCTCCTCCATTCTTCTTCTCTGTAAAATATCTCTGTCTCTGTCAGATTGGATGGAGAGCGTCTGTGATCAGCAATTTTCAGGTCTTGCCACAGATTCTCAATGGGATTTAGGTCTGGACTGTGACTGGGCCATTCTAACACATGAATAGGCTTTGATCTGAACCATTCCATTGTAGCTCTGGCTGTACTTTAGGGTCGTTGTCCTGCTGGGAGGTGAACCTCCCCCCCGGTCTCAAGTCTTTTGCCGACTCTAACAGGTTTTCTCCCCACTGAGCGATTATAGTCTGACACCGGGGAGAATTATCTGCTGTACACAGATCAGCACTGCAGCGCTAGAGTGACCCCTCCCACTCCATACAGTGACCCCTCCCACTCCATACAGTGACCCCTCCCACTCCATACAGTGACCCCTCCCCCTCCATACAGTGACCCCTCCCCCTCCAGACAGTGACCCCTCCCCCTCCAGACAGTGACCCCTCCCCCTCCAGACAGTGAGCCCCTCCCCCTCCAGACAGTGACCCCCTTCCACTCCAGACAGTGACCCCCTTCCACTCCAGACAGTGACCCCCTTCCACTCCAGACAGTGACCCCTCCCACTCCAGACAGTGACCCCTCCCACTCCATACAGTGACCCCTCCCACTCCATACAGTGACCCCTCCCACTCCATACAGTGACCCCTCCCCCTCCATACAGTGACCCCTCCCCCTCCAGACAGTGACCCCTCCCCCTCCAGACAGTGAGCCCCTCCCCCTCCAGACAGTGAGCCCCTCCCCCTCCAGACAGTGACCCCCTTCCACTCCAGACAGTGACCCCCTCCCCCTCCAGACAGTGACCCCCTTCCACTCCAGACAGTGACCCCTCCCACTCCAGACAGTGACCCCTCCCACTCCAGACAGTGACCCCTCCCACTCCAGACAGTGACCCCCTCCCCCTCCAGACAGTGAGCCCCTCCCCCTCCAGACAGTGACCCCCTTCCACTCCAGAAAGCGACCCCCTCCCACTCCAGACAGTGACCCCCTCCCCCTCCAGACAGCGACCCCCTCCCACTCCAGACAGTGACCCCTCCCCCTCCAGACAGTGACCCCTCCCCCTCCAGACAGTGACCCCCTCCCCCTCCAGACAGCGACCCCCTCCCGCTCCAGGCAGCGAGCCCCTCCCGCTCCAGGCAGCGAGCCCCTCCCGCTCCAGACAGCGAGCCCCTCCCGCTCCAGGCAGCGAGCCCCTCCCGCTCCAGGCAGTGGCCCCTCCCGCTCCAGGCAGTGAGCCCCTCCCACTCCAGGCAGTGAGCCCCTCCCCTAACCCATAACTTGTATGGGCGGCATTTGCGCTGACTGCAGCTAATCCTCCACAATCCCCCCTCTTGTATCTGACCCCTCTCTGCTTCTAAGGTGCCCACTCCTGTGGTGGGCATTGTCATGTCTTTACATGTGGGGGTTGTACCAGCCTGATAGTGATTGTACTTTGTACAGGGTGATGGTAGATGTTGGTGCCATAGATATCAGACATGAATAGTACACCACGGATACGAGACGTCTGGCCTCGGGCTGTCACACGCCAGGCGTGATCCCGGAATGAGCCCCTCTCATTAGACCGGCACAGAAGTCTTGCCAGCTCTTCGCTCTCTGCCAGTTCAGCGTGGCAGAGGTCTATCGGTGGCGCTCCTCCATGTTGGCCCGCTAATTGTTCCTGACACAAGCCGGCTGTGTTCATATGTGAGGTGCGCGGGTCCGCGAGAGGCCTTGGCTGGAAATGCGGGTCTTCTGACCCTCCCCATTTCATCAGTTCCCCCCCCCCCCCACCCCCCCGACACCAGGCTGGCTCCCTTTCATCCCTCCTTCCATCGCCTGGCTCCCTTTCATCCCTCCCTCTATCGCCTGGCTCCCTTTCATCCCTCCTTCCATCGCCTGGCTCCCTTTCATCCCTCCTTCCATCGCCTGGCTCCCTTTCATCCCTCCTTCCATCGCCTGGCTCCCTTTCATCCCTCCTTCCATCGCCTGGCTCCCTTTCATCCCTCCTTCCATCGCCTGGCTCCCTTTCATCCCTCCTTCCATCGCCTGGCTCCCTTTCATCTCTCCTTCCATCGCCTGGCTCCCTATCATCCCTCCTTCCATCACCTGGCTCCCTTTCTCGCCTGGCTCCCTTTCATCCCTCCTTCCATCGCCTGGCTCCCTTTCATCCCTCCTTCCATCGCCTGGCTCCCTTCCATCCCTCCTTCCATCGCCTGGCTCCCTATCATCCCTCCTTCCATCGCCTGGCTCCCTTTCATCCCTCCTTCCATCGCCTGGCTCCCTTTCATCCCTCCTTCCATCGCCTGGCTCCCTTTCTCGCCTGGCTCCCTATCATCCCTCCTTCCATCGCCTGGCTCCCTTTCTCGCCTGGCTCCCTATCATCCCTCCTTCCATCGCCTGGCTCCCTTTCATCCCTCCTTCCATCGCCTGGCTCCCTATCATCCCTCCTTCCATCGCCTGGCTCCCTTTCATCCCTCCTTCCATCGCCTGGCTCCCTTTCATCCCTCCTTCCATCGCCTGGCTCCCTTTCATCCCTCCTTCCATCGCCTGGCTCCCTATCATCCCTCCTTCCATCGCCTGGCTCCCTTTCACCTCTCCTTCCATCGCCTGGCTCCCTTTCATCCCTCCTTCCATCGCCTGGCTCCCTTTCTCGCCTGGCTCCCTTTCATCCCTCCTTCCATCGCCTGGCTCCCTTTCATCCCTCCTTCCATCGCCTGGCTCCCTTTCATCCCTCCTTCCATCAGCCTGGCTCCCTATCATCCCTCCTTCCATCGCCTGGCTCCCTTTCATCCCTCCTTCCATCGCCTGGCTCCCTTTCATCCCTCCTTCCATCGCCTGGCTCCCTTTCATCCCTCCTTCCATCGCCTGGCTCCCTTTCATCCCTCCTTCCATCGCCTGGCTCCCTTTCATCCCTCCTTCCATCGCCTGGCTCCCTATCATCCCTCCTTCCATCGCCTGGCTCCCTTTCACCTCTCCTTCCATCGCCTGGCTCCCTATCATCCCTCCTTCCATCACCTGGCTCCCTTTCATCTCTCCTTCCATCGCCTGGCTCCCTTTCATCCCTCCTTCCATCGCCTGGCTCCCTTTCATCCCTCCTTCCATCGCCTGGCTCCCTTTCATCCCTCCTTCCATCGCCTGGCTCCCTTTCATCCCTCCTTCCATCGCCTGGCTCCCTTTCATCCCTCCTTCCATCGCCTGGCTCCCTTTCATCCCTCCTTCCATTGCCTGGCTCCCTATCATCCCTCCTTCCATCGCCTGGCTCCCTATCATCCCTCCTTCCATCGCCTGGCTCCCTTTCATCCCTCCTTCCATCGCCTGGCTCCCTTTCATCCCTCCTTCCATCGCCTGGCTCCCTTTCTCGCCTGGCTCCCTATCATCCCTCCTTCCATCGCCTGGCTCCCTTTCATCTCTCCTTCCATCGCCTGGCTCCCTTTCATCTCTCCTTCCATCGCCTGGCTCCCTTTCATCCCTCCTTCCATCGCCTGGCTCCCTTTCATCCCTCCTTCCATCGCCTGGCTCCCTTTCATCCCTCCTTCCATCGCCTGGCTCCCTTTCATCCCTCCTTCCATCGCCTGGCTCCCTTTCATCCCTCCTTCCATCGCCTGGCTCCCTTTCATCCCTCCTTCCATCGCCTGGCTCCCTTTCATCCCTCCTTCCATCGCCTGGCTCCCTTTCATCCCTCCTTCCATCGCCTGGCTCCCTATCATCCCTCCTTCCATCACCTGGCTCCCTTTCTCGCCTGGCTCCCTTTCATCCCTCCTTCCATCGCCTGGCTCCCTTTCATCTCTCCTTCCATCGCCTGGCTCCCTTTCATCCCTCCTTCCATCGCCTGGCTCCCTTTCATCCCTCCTTCCATCGCCTGGCTCCCTTTCATCCCTCCTTCCATCGCCTGGCTCCCTTTCATCCCTCCTGCCATCGCCTGGCTCCCTTTCATCCCTCCTTCCATCGCCTGGCTCCCTTTCATCCCTCCTTTTATCGCCTGGCTCCCTATCATCCCTCCTTCCATCACCTGGCTCCCTTTCTCGCCTGGCTCCCTTTCATCCCTCCTTCCATCGCCTGGCTCCCTTTCATCTCTCCTTCCATCGCCTGGCTCCCTTTCATCCCTCCTTCCATCGCCTGGCTCCCTTTCATCCCTCCTTCCATCGCCTGGCTCCCTTTCATCCCTCCTTCCATCGCCTGGCTCCCTTTCATCCCTCCTTCCATCGCCTGGCTCCCTTTCATCTTTCCTTTTATCGCCTGGCTCCCTATCATCTCTCCTTCCATTGCCTGGCTCTCTTTCATCCCTCCTGCCATCTCCTGGCTCCCTTTCATCCCTCCTTCCATCACCTGGCTCCCTTTCTCGCCTGGCTCCCTTTCATCCCTCCTTCCATCGCCTGGCTCCCTTTCATCCCTCCTTCCATCGCCTGGCTCCCTTCCATCCCTCCTTCCATCGCCTGGCTCCCTTTCATCTCTCCTTCCATTTATTTATTTATTTATTTTTCCTTAGATATTATGTATTTAGAAAATCTGAATTTTGTAAATACAAGGTTTTCAGAAAATCTGTAGAAGTATTGCGCAGTGTATGGCTCAGGGTAGCGGCGGCGCTGTCAGTCTCCAGCTCACAGCACACAGCTGGGTCCCCCGGGGCCCCCGGACAATAGATATTTTGTGTTGCTGGAAGGGCAGGTGGGCAGATAGTTCATGCATGACCGATAAAGAACAAACGCTGGCTTGTGGCTGGAACATCAAAGATGGGATCAGCGTAAGACGCACACATTCCCCCCGAGAGACGCATGATCCGATCGCTCTGCGACTCCCACACAGATCTCTATTCAGTGACTAGTAACAAGCAATGTCATGCAATCAGAGAGCTGATAAGGCCGTCCGTGGTACGCCGCGTGTAACGCCGCCGCCGAGGTCAGAGAGTCAGAGAGCGGACTTCTTCATCAATAACATTGTCCTCTCCGGTCATCCACTCCGCGACACCTATTAAAACTCCACTCCGGGGACACGACTGAAGACAACTGACATACATACAGGAGCACCTTAACCCTTTCAATACCGGGGGGCACTTATACACCTTCCTGCCCAGGCCAATTTTCAGTTTTCAGCACTGAAGCAATTTGAATGACAATTGCGCGGTCGTGCTACACTGTACCCACATTTTTTGTATTATTTTGTTCCCACAAATAGAGATTTCTTTTGGTGGGATTTGATCACTTCTGCGATTTATTTTTTGCGCAACAAATTAAAAAAAGACAGAAAATGTTGAAAAAGAAATTGTTTTTCTTTGTTTCTGCTAAAGTGGAGTTCTTCCCGTTTTTTTTTTTTTTTTCGAAAACGAAAAAAAAAATTGGATGTTTTATTTATTTTTTATACTCACCAGGGCTGTTGCTATGCGGAAGTAGCTGTTCTGCCTTTTCCTCCACCGCGGTCCTCTTCTTCTTCGTCCTCCATTGCTGTGTCTTCTGGGAACTGCGTGTATCCTAGGAGGCAGCCGCCCATTCACAAAGCGCCGTGCGAGTCACGCATGCGCAGTAGGAAACAGGCAGTGATGCCAAGGCTTCACTGCCTTTTTCCCTTAGTCAGGATGGAGGTGCCAGGACTGAGTGAGCGCCGTCGGGGGCCCATCATCGCGGGCGCCTAGGACAGGTAAGTGTCCCTATTAAAAGTCAGCAGCTACACTGTTAGTAGCTGCTGACTTTTAAAAAAAATAAAAATTTGCGGGTGGAATCCCGCTTTCATTTTTTTTTTTGTAAATAAGTAGGTTTTCTTCTTCAAAGACGGCACTGATATGGCTGCACTGATGGGCACAATTGAGGTGGCACTGATGATGGGCACTGATAGGTGGCACTCATATGCGACACTGATGAGTACTTATGGGTGGCACTGGTAGGTGGCACGGATGGTCACTGATAGGTGGCACTGATGGTCACTGATAGGTGGCACTGATGACACTGATGGGTGGCATTGCTGGGAATCACTGATGTCATTTGTTCCATAATGGGGCCAGTCAGTGCCCATTTGTAGGCACTGATTGGCATATACTTGGCATGTATTGGCATATGTGGATGGCCATGGGGGACGTACCTGGCCATCCACATGTTGGATCCCCCCAACTCCCAACTCCATATTAATGGCCATAGGAAGGGGAAGGTCAACTCCATATTAATGGCTGTAGGAAGGGGAAGGTCAACTCCAAATTAATGGCAATAGGAAGGGGAAGGTCAACTCCATATTAATGGCCATAGGAAAGGGAAGGCCAACTCCATATTAATGGCTGTAGGAAGGTGAAGGTCAGCTCCATAATAATGCCCGAAGGAAGGAGAAGGTCAACTCCATATTAATGGCCGTAGGAAGGAGAAGGTCAACTCCATATTAATGGCTGTAGGAAGGGGAAGGTCAACTCCAAATTAATGGCCATAGGAAGGTGAAGGTCAACTCCATATTAATGGCAATAGGAAGGGGAAGGTCAACTCCATATTAATGGCCATAGGAAAGGGAAGGCCAACTCCATATTAATGGCTGTAGGAAGGTGAAGGTCAGCTCCATAATAATGCCCGAAGGAAGGAGAAGGTCAACTCCATATTAATGGCCGTAGGAAGGAGAAGGTCAGCTCCATATTAATGGCTGTAGGAAGGAGAAGGTCAACTCCATATTAATGGCCATAGGAAGGGGAAGATCAACTCCATATTAATGGCCATAGGAAAGGGAAGGTCAACTCCATATTAATGGCTGTAGGAAGGGGAAGGTCAACTCCATATTAATGGCTGTAGGAAGGGGAAGGTCAACTCCATATTAATGGCCGTAGGAAGGTGAAGGTCAGCTCCATATTAATGGCCGTAGGAAGGGGAAGGTCAGCTCCATATTAATGGCCATGGGAAGGAGAAGGTCGGCTCCATATTAATGGCTGTAGGAAGGGGAAGGTCAACTCCATATTAATGGCCATAGGAAGGGGAAGATCAACTCCATATTAATGGCCATAGGAAAGGGAAGGTCAACTCCATATTAATGGCCGTAGGAAGGGGAAGGTCAGCTCCATATTAATGGCCGTAGGAAGGGGAAGGTCAGCTCCATATTAATGGCTGTAGGAAGGGGAAGGTCAACTCCATATTAATGGCTGTAGGAAGGGGAAGGTCAGCTCCATATTAATGGCCGTAGGAAGGGGAAGGTCAGCTCCATATTAATGGCCTCGGTTTTGGAATTTGATGTCCAGCATTCGGGGTGATGTAATGAAGAAAACATTTATAAATGGATACAAATCTTCTTCTCCTGTCTATTTTCTCGTAGAATAAAATACCGCGTTTGCTTTGAATGTCATTCTTTCCGTTGGTGAATGTGATGCGTTTACTTGCAAAGCATTTGTTTTTATTTTGTCATCATCATTAAATGTGGAGTGGCAGTAATTAAACCCTCCCCCCCCCCCCCCCCCCAGTGTAGTTGTGTGAGGAGGATCTGGGTAAATAATTGATATTAGGAACAGATGGGTAAATGGTTCATTCTTCATTTTATGAGATTTCCGCTGAGACGGTTTATTGTAAAGAAAATACCATTCAGCAGAGTGATCATGTGGCGTTTATAGAGGCGCGGCTTGGAGGCGTCCATGTGGAATACTTCTGGCCTTACAAGTCCCATACGGAGCAGAGTCCCTGTCCTGCACTGATGAGTGGTGCCCCTAAATACCTTATTACTGTATTTATCGGGGTATTGCGCGCTCCGGCGTATAGCGCGCACTCCTAAAGTGGACCCGCATTCCTGACCATTATAGAGTCACCTTGTCCAAGTACTCCCACAGTAGATTGACCTTCTTTTCCAAGTCTTTTGTGTAGAGCAGAGAATGCTGGTGAATAATTTAGAGTGACCTTCTCCCAGTCCATACATGGAGCAGAGTTCTGGTGGCCATCATGGAGTGACCTTCTCCCAGTCCTCACACAGAGCAGAGTTCTGGTGGCCATCATAGAGTGACCTTCTCCCAGTCCTCACACAGAGCAGAGTTCTGGTGGCCATCATAGAGTGACCTTCTCCCAGTCCTCACACGGAGCAGAGTTCTGGTGGCCATCATAGAGTGACCTTCTTCAAGTACTCACATGGAGCAGAGTTCTGGTGGCCATCATAGAGTAACTTTCTCCCAGTCCTCACATGGAGCAGAGTTCTGTTGGCCATCATGGAGTGACCTTCTTCAAGTACTCACATGGAGCAGAGTTCTGTTGGCCATCATAGAGTGACCTTCTCCCAGTCCTCACATGGAGCAGAGTTCTGGTGGCCATCATGGAGTGACCTTCTCCCAGTCCTCACACGGAGCAGAGTTCTGGTGGCCATCATAGAGTGACCTTCTTCAAGTACTCACATGGAGCAGAGTTCTGGTGGCCATCATAGAGTAACCTTCTCCCAGTCCTCACATGGAGCATAGTTCTGGTGGCCATCATAGAGTGACCTTCTCCCAGTCCTCACATGGAGCAGAGTTCTGTTGGCCATCATGGAGTGACCTTCTCCCAGTCCTCACATGGAGCATAGTTCTGGTGGCCATCATAGAGTGACCTTCTCCCCAGTCCTCACACGGAGCAGAGTTCTGGTGGCCATCATAGAGTGACCTTCTCCCAGTCCTCACATGGAGCAGAGTTCTGGTGGCCATCATGGAGTGACCTTCTCCCAGTCCTCACATGGAGCAGAGTTCTGGTGGCTATCATGGAGTGACCTTCTCCCAGTCCTCACATGGAGCAGAGTTCTGTTGGCCATCATAGAGTGACCTTCTCCCAGTCCTCACATGGAGCACAGTTCTGGTGGCCATCATGGAGTGACCTTCTCCCAGTCCTCACATGGAGCAGAGTTCTGGTGGCCATCATAGAGTGACCTTCTTCAAGTCCTCACATGGAGCAGAGTTCTGGTGGCCATCATAGAGTGACCTTCTTCAAGTAGAGTCTTGATGACCATTGTAAAATGAACTACTTCTTCTCTGTGTACCCACATGAAGGAGAGAGCTCTGATGACCATTATAGAATAATGACCATCTTCTATCTCTTACATTAAGGAACGAGCCCTGGTGACTATTATTGAGTGACCTTCTCCAAGTCCTCACGTAGAGCAGAGAGCCCTGGTGACCAATAGACAGTGACCTTCTTCTAATCCTGACATGGAGCAAATAGCCCTGGGGAGCATCAAAGCATGACCCTTTTCTCATCCTGATGACCATTATTGAGTGACCTTCTTTGAGCCCTCACACCAGAGAGCCCTGGTGACCATTATAGAGCGACCTTCCTCTCGAGGTCATTACACAGAGCAGAGAGTCCTGACAACAATTATGGATAGACCTTCTTATTCAGGTCCTTACTTGGAGCAGAGAGCGCTGGTGACTATTATACAGTGACCTTCTCCCAGTCCTCACACGGGGCAGAGTTCTGGTGGCCATCATAGAGAGTGACCTTCTCCCAGTCCTCACATGGAGAAAAGAGCTATGATGACCATTATAGAATGATGACTCTCTTCAAGCTCTAAGAGCCCTGGTGACCATTATAGAGTGGCCTCCTTCTCCAAGTCTTCACACAGAGCAGAGAGCCCTGGTGATCAATAGACATGGAGCAAATGGCCCTGGGGAGCATCAAAGCATGACCTTTTTTCACCCCGATGACCATTATTGAGTGACCTTCTTCTTTGAAGCCTCACACCAGAGAGCCATGGTGACCATTATAGGGTGATTTTCTTCTTGTGGTCCTTACACAAAGCAGAGTCCTGCCACCCGTTAGGGAGAGACCTTCTTCTCGAGGTCCTTACTTGGAGCAGAGAGCCTTGGTGACCATTATAAAGTGACCTTCTTCTCCAGGTCCTTACTTGGAGCAGAGAGCCATGGTGACCATTATGGAGAGACCTTCTTCTCAAGGTCCTTACTTGGAGCAGAGAGCCTCGGTGACTATTATACAGAGACCTTCTTCTCCAGGTCCTTACTTGGAGCAGAGAGCCATGGTGACCATTATGGAGTGACCTTCTTCTCCAGGTCCTTACTTGGAGCAGAGTCCTGACGACCATTATAAAGTGACCTTCTTCTCGAGGTCCTTACTTGGAGCAGAGAGCCATGGTGACCATTATAAAGTGACCTTCTTCTCAAGGTTCTTACTTAGAGCAGAGAGCCTCGGTGACTATTATACAGAGACCTTCTTCTCCAGGTCCTTACTTGGAGCAGAGAGCCTCGGTGACCATTATAAAGTGACCTTCTTCTCGAGGTCCTTACTTGGAGCAGAGAGCCATGGTGACCATTATGGAGAGACCTTCTTCTCGAGGTCCTTACTTGGAGCAGAGAGACCTGACGACCATTATGGAGAGACCTTCTTCTCCAGGTCCTTACTTGGAGCAGAGAGACCTGACGACCATAATGGAGAGACCTTCTTCTCCAGGTCCTTACTTGGAGCAGAGAGCCTCGGTGACTATTATGGAGAGACCTTATTCTCGAGGTCCTTACTTGGAGCAGAGAGCCATGGTGACCATTATGGAGAGACCTTCTTCTCGAGGTCCTTACTTGGAGCAGAGAGTCCCGGTGACTATTATGGAGAGACCTTCTTCTCGAGGTCCTTACTTGGAGCAGAGAGCCTCGGTGACCATTATGGAGAGACCTTCTTCTCGAGGTCCTTACTTGGAGCAGAGAGCCATGGTGACTATTATGGAGAGACCTTCTTCTCGAGGTCCTTACTTGGAGCAGAGAGCCTCGGTGAGCATTATAAAGTGACCTTCTTCTCGAGGTCCTTACTTGGAGCAGAGAGCCTCGGTGACCATTATGGAGAGACCTTCTTATTCAGGTCCTTACTTGGAGCAGAGAGCCATGGTGACTATTATGGAGAGACCTTCTTCTCGAGGTCCTTTCTTGGAGCAGAGAGCCTCGGTGACTATTATGGAGAGACCTTCTTCTCGAGGTCCTTTCTTGGAGCAGAGAGCCATGGTGACTATTATGGAAAGACCTTCTTCTCGAGGTCCTTACTTGGAGCAGAGAGCCTCGGTGACCATTATAAAGTGACCTTCTTCTCGAGGTCCTTACTTGGAGCAGAGAGCCATGGTGACCATTATAAAGTGACCTTCTTCTCGAGGTCCTTACTTGGAGCAGAGAGCCTCGGTGAGCATTATAAAGTGACCTTCTTCTCGAGGTCCTTACTTGGAGCAGAGAGCCTCGGTGACCATTATGGAGAGACCTTCTTATTCAGGTCCTTACTTGGAGCAGAGAGCCTCGGTGACTATTATGGAGAGACCTTCTTCTCGAGGTCCTTACTTGGAGCAGAGAGCCATGGTGACCATTATGGAGAGACCTTCTTCTCGAGGTCCTTACTTGGAGCAGAGAGCCATGGTGACCATTATAAAGTGACCTTCTTCTCGAGGTCCTTACTTGGAGCAGAGAGCCTCGGTGAGCATTATAAAGTGACCTTCTTCTCGAGGTCCTTACTTGGAGCAGAGAGTCCCGGTGACTATTATGGAGAGACCTTCTTCTCGAGGTCCTTACTTGGAGCAGAGAGCCTCGGTGACTATTATACAGCGACCTTCTTCTCGAGGTCCTTACTTGGAGCAGAGAGCCATGGTGACCATTATGGAGAGACCTTCTTCTCGAGGTCCTTACTTGGAGCAGAGAGCCTCGGTGAGCATTATAAAGTGACCTTCTTCTCGAGGTCCTTACTTGGAGCAGAGAGCCTCGGTGACCATTATACAGAGACCTTCTTCTCCAAGTCCTCATACAGAGCAGATGAATCACTCGCATGTGTTAATGTTTCTATTTAACGATCATGTAAAATGTTTTACAACTTGAAAATGCTGCGGAATTTCAATAAGAGCCTCGAAATGTTCCTGTGCTTTAGACGCTTCCTGTTGGAATTTATCCTCTCACTCCCCAGTCCCATCAACTTCTCTGCTCACCGGGGAAGACCTCTCTAGGCCAAAGAATCAAAATTTGGCCTGGATAATAAAGAATATGTAAATGTAATATTTGTGCTGTTGAGATATGGCTGTGGCTACTTACCCATCTACCTATCAGCTTGGCTGAGGATGAGGGATCTGCGGGGGCCAGATTGTAACAAGGTCATAGAACGGGAGAAGCAGCTTGGCCGAGGATGAGGGATCTGCAGGGGCCAGATTGTAATAAGGTCATAGAACGGGAGAAGCAGCTTGGCCGAGGATGAGGGATCTACATTGCGGGGCCAGATTGTAATAAGGTCATAGAACGGGAGAAGCAGCTTGGCCGAGGATGAGGGATCTGCGGGGGCCAGATTGTAACAAGGTCATAGAACGGGAGAAGCAGCTTGGCCGAGGATGAGGGATCTGCGGGCGCCAGATTGTAACAAGGTCATAGAACGGGAGAAGCAGCTTGGCCGAGGATGAGGGATCTGCGGGGGCCAGATTGTAACAAGGTCATAGAACGGGAGAAGCAGCTTGGCGGAGGATGAAGGATCTACATTGCGGGGCCAGATTGTAACAAGGTCATAGAACGGGAGAAGCAGCTTGGCCGAGGATGAGGGATCTACATTGCGGGGGCCAGATTGTAACAAGGTCATAGAACGGGAGAAGCAGCTTGGCCGAGGATGAGGGATCTACATTGTGGGGGCCAGATTGTAACAAGGTCATAGAACGGGAGAAGCAGCTTGGCTGAGGATGAGGGATCTACATTGCGGGGCCAGATTGTAACAAGGTCATAGAACTGGAGAAGCAGCTTGGCCGAGGATGAGGGATCTACATTGCGGGGCCAGATTGTAACAAGGTCATAGAACGGGAGAAGCAGCTTGGCCGAGGATGAGGGATCTACATTGCGGGGCCAGATTGTAACAAGGTCATAGAACGGGAGAAGCAGCTTGGCTGAGGATGAGGGATCTGCGGGGGCCAGATTATAACAAGGTCATAGAACGGGAGAAGCAGCTTGGCGGAGGATGAAGGATCTACATTGCGGGGCCAGATTGTAACAAGGTCATAGAACGGGAGAAGCAGCTTGGCGGAGGATGAGGGATCTGCGGGGGCCAGATTGTAACAAGGTCATAGAACAGGAGAAGCAGCATGGCGGAGGATGAAGGATCTACATTGCGGGGCCAGATTGTAACAAGGTCATAGAACGGGAGAAGCAGCTTGGCTGAGGATGAGGGATCTACATTGCTGGGCCAGATTGTAACAAGGTCATAGAACGGGAGAAGCAGCTTGGCGGAGGATGAGGGATCTACATTGCTGGGCCAGATTGTAACAAGGTCATAGAACGGGAGAAGCAGCTTGGCGGAGGATGAGGGATCTACATTGCTGGGCCAGATTGTAACAAGGTCATAGAACGGGAGAAGCAGCTTGGCGGAGGATGAGGGATCTACATTGCGGGGCCAGATTGTAACAAGGTCATAGAACGGGAGAAGCAGCTTGGCGGAGGATGAGGGATCTGCGGGGGCCAGATTGTAACAAGGTCATAGAACGGGAGAAGCAGCTTGGCGGAGGATGAGGGATCTGCGGGGGCCAGATTGAGCTGACACAGTTGTCCTGTGTGGGTAAATCAGGGAGGACTCGGCCCTGTGAAGCTGTAGGACGTGCGTCTCCCCCAAGGGCTTCTCGGCCAAGGATGGTGTTTTGATGGCAATAAATATTTCATTTTCTCATCCCTGGCGCAGCTTTGATCTTCCTTTCGCTTTCTTCTTCTGCTTGAATGGTTTTTACACCGCAAACCACACAAACCGGAGAGAGGACCAGGCCGGAGCCTGCCCGTCTTTATATAGCGGTCTGTAGAGCGCCTCTGGCACTGAGCTCCATTCCATGGATCTTATTCTAAAATCTACCAAGTGCTTCAGATAATGCCGGGAATATCCATTTCATGCCGAATTAAAGGGGAGAATCGAGCCCGTCGGCATGAGTACTTGTATTTTGTTTAACGTTTTATGTAAAACCTAAAAACTGACGTTCGGTTTTCTCTTAGATTTATATACTTCTTTATTTTCACCAAATCCTTGTTTTTCCCCTTCTTTATTCTCCTTCGTTCCATCCCAGTGCCTGATATCCTGCAGCCTCTTTGCTGTGTTCAGTAGACACAATGGATCACCGATCTGAGTACCAAAACCCCGGTGGGCCACCTTGGTGACATCATACCGCAATGGTGGTGATATTTTACAATGATTGGCTGCTCTGATATCACTGTATGTCAGTGCCGCCAGTCACTGTGCCTGATCACCGCAGCACCAGTCACTGTGCCTGATCACCGCAGCACCAGTCACTGTGCCTGATCACCGCCGCACCAGTCATTGTGCCTGATCACCGCCGCACCAGTCACTGTGCCTGATCACCGCCGCACCAGTCATTGTGCCTGATCACCGCAGCACCAGTCGCTGTGCCTGATGACCGCCGCACCAGTCGCTGTGCCTGATGACCGCAGCACCAGTCACTGTGCCTGATCACCGCAGCACCAGTCACTGTGCCTGATCACCGCAGCACCAGTCATTGTGCCTGATCACCGCAGCACCAGTCATTGTGCATGATGACCGCCGCACCAGTCACTGTGCCTGATCATGCCACACCAGTTGCAGTGTCACTACACCAGTGTAAATGGTCTCCCTGATTGTCGCCGCACTTGTCCCAGTGTCACCTAACTAGTAGAAGTCAGTAGCAGTGTTCCTGATTGCTGCCACACTAGTCCCCAGTGTCACCAGACCGGTGCTGCCAGCAGTAATGTTCATGATCACTGCCACACCAGTCATTGTCCCCAATCATTGGCACACCACTCGGTGTTCCTGATCACCTCCACGCCATTCATATGGTCTCTGATCACCAACCACACCGGCATCAATTTCCCTGATCACCGCCACACCAGTCATATTGTCCCAATAAGTGGGTTTGACTTTCCAGTCTTTTTGTTTTTTAGTATCTGGAATGTAGTAAGAATACGGAATGGGAACACCCTGGGTAGGTAGGAACAATAATTATGGTGAGGAGATCTCACTATGAGAGCGGTGGGGTGACTCAGCCTGGCAGTAATCTATTAATGAATTAAATTAAAGTTAAATGGATTGACTCTTTTATAAGCTGATCAATATGCGTTGTATCTTTATCCAGGGAGAAGGAGGAGCAGTTGGCACGCATGGCAGAGACGCAGGCCACCCAGGCCCAACAGGCAGATGCAGCCCTCCAAGAACTGAAACACCAGGTGGAGCTGAACACAGAGAAGGTGTATGCTGAGATGAAGGATCAGGTAAGAGCGGGGGAGGGGCGGGGTTTGACATTATTTCTACAAGGTACCCCAGACTAATCTGACCCAGCTGAGGGCCGTGCACATGGCCAAAGTGGGTGTGGTCATGTTAGGGGGATATGCCCTTTTATGCTTGTCTGTAAATCCAATTTCTATTTTCTTTCTGCATTTTCCAAAAACTTAGTTAGGAAATGAGATTTGTAATTTATGACCCTAGAAAGCCTGAAGGTGCTCCTTGGATTTTGGGCCCCTCTGTGTGCCTAGGCTGTGAAAAAGTAGAAGGAACTTGCGGCATCCTCATCTCTACAATACATGCTGAGCCCAGGGTAGCCGTCCCTTCTGCCCACCCCTTATCCCGACACTGCTGGTAGACTTGAGGGTCTCATGAAAGGTAATTAGTATGATTGCTCCAGATTGGGGCGTCCAATCAGCTTTGATGGAAGAAAATCTTTCTACGATGCTTTACACTCTTTTTGTATTGTGACTTCCCTGAAAATTTTGATCTGACTCCAGTATCTCAAAAATAAAAAAGATAAAGTGTTTCTGGAAAAAGGATGTTCAATCTGATCCTCAAAGTGACAGACCTTCAGGTCCCAAGAACCCCCCCCCCCCCCCCCTTAAAGCGGAGGTTCACCCTAAAAAAACAACTACCATCCCATCCAGCATACTAGCGTATGCCTTTTTTTTTTTTTCTTGCGCTGTACTTACAGTTTAATCCTTTAGTTTAGTTTCAGACTCCTGCGGGGAAAGGCGTTCCTATGAAGAGGGGAACATGATTGACGTCCGGCTATGGCATGACGTGTCCTGAAAATAGCCGGAGTAGGACTCGGCTCTTCACGGCGCTATTCGGCGCCTGCGCACAGACTAGAAGGTGACTGCGCAGGCGCCGTATATATCCAAGTCCTATTTCGGCTATTTTCGGAACGCGTGACGCGCCATAGCCGGACGTCAATCATGTTCCCCTCTTCATAGGAACGCCTACTCCCCGCGGGAGTCTGAAACTAAACTAAAGGATTAAACTGTAAGTACAGCGCAAAAAAAAAGGCATACTGTAGCTGACGCTAGTATGCTGGAATGGATGGTAGATAAAGATTTTTTTTTTTTTTTTAGGGTGAACCCCCGCTTTAACGATACTATCTCCAAGATTCACTAATCCAACCACAAATGAAGCCTCTAGGCTTCTTCAGGACACGATCAAGGTTCCATCAAGGAACCTTAATCGTGTCCTGAAGAAGCCTAACGGCCAAACGCGTAGATGCACAAGGGCTCACTGTACAAACTGTATAATATTTATATGATTTTTAACCTTTGAACACTGTTACTATTCTATGTACTTTCTTCAATAAATATTGTTTTTTGATGCTTTGTTTCCATGCCTTTAAAGTCCGACCCATGGTTTCTGTAAGGAGTAGCCTTCCATGTTTCCTTGTAGACTAAGCATTTTTGGGTAATTAGGTCAAAGGGCCCTCCCCTCGGGGCACATAGGCTAGGTACCTAAACCACTCTACCGGACGCAAAGCTCACGGTCTATCCATGGTAACGGTCACACATCCGGGACCTCAGGGGTGGCTGTCCGGACTCAGTATGTCCCCATTCGGGGTGCCGGAACAGCCGCACCGGGCTCCTGGAACCGGTAATCTAGCTGCATGAATGTTCTGGCGAGATTGCGGTACCGCATTAGGATTTTTAGCCTTACCACACCACTACTTTTTTTTTCTTTACTATAAAATTGTACGCTCGTTTACTGCCTTGTGACAATTTTGTATTCCATGTATGTCTATTTTAAAACGAATAGAAATCTTTGAAAGTAAAAAAGTGATTATCAGAGCCGGGTTTGAACCCCCCCCCCCCCACACCCCCCCCCCCCACACCCCCCCCCCACACCCCAGTTCCCATCAGGGGTCTACACAATGTCTTTATGGCCGGCACAATGACATCAAAGAGGAGGAGGAGGTCATACCGTCCGCTGTAAAGCATAGTCATTGAAGGGTGCTGATCAATCAATTGTTGAATGGATTAGACAGAATTCCTCTTTAATTAGAACGTTTTTTTTTTTTTTTATCACTTTGTATGACCTGAGTGGTGGAAATTCTGTACTTGTAATGCGTTCCTTGGGTCATCTGGTGGGCATTTCAGACTGGGAAGTAACCACTAAGAATTTATGGCACAGAGGGGTGTATGATGGGACAAGCCCGCCTTGGGTGAACCTCGGGCCGCTCTAGTTTTTGTACATTCTCTATCATTTTTCTATTTATGGCAAAGCATCTCAAGTGACAGGAGACGGGTCGTCTTTACATCTTGCCAAACAGGAGCACTTCAACGGCAGACCACATAGACCTGTGAAAACATTTGCTGACAGTTTAGGAATAGCTTTGTATATACTATAACAGGGCTCAAAATTTCAAGTCCTGAGCTACTAGCCAGGCCTCAAGAGTTACTCGCCACCAGTTGCCCCACCTAATTCATACACTGCCCTGCGCCTAATTGCACCCGTAAACACGCCCTCGTAGATTATCTCATGGAATGACAATGTTTTATGCAGAACCAAGTTACAAAATTAAATATTACCAACAACAACTTTAACAAAATGGGACAGGGCACTGGGGTCAGACCAGAGGGACAGGGCACTGGGGTCAGACCAGAGGGACAGGGCACTGGGGTCAGACCAGAGGGACAGGGCACTGGGGGCAGACCAGAGGGACAGGGCACTGGGGGCAGACCAGAGGGACAGGGCAATGGGGGCAGACCAGAGGGACAGGGCACTGGGGTCAGACCAGAGGGACAGGGCACTAGAACTGGGTCTCTTCCCCATTCTCTTGCTGTCTCCTCTGCAACTCCCATCCATCCTCTCTCTCTCTCCCATTCATCTCATCATCAGGAGCCTGTGTGTGCGGCTCCACGCTTGCATGGCCCCACTTCCCCCTTTTATTCAGGCTGGCAGAGAGGAGAGGAGCTGCAGCACAGTGGGAGGGAGTACAATCCAGCGCTGAGATCCACACAACTGCACAGCCATTGACACTGACAGCGCACACTGACAGCGCACAGCGCACACTGACAGCGCACAGCACACACTGACAGCGCACAGCACACATTGAGACCAGTCTGCTCACAGTGCTCAGGCTAAACTGGACACTTACCTAGAGCACAAGGAGAAGAAAACTGTACAAACTAGAAGGCTGCCGCTGTCATGTCAGGGCAACTTTCAGTGAGCGCTGCACCGGAGGGGTAATTTCCGCAATCCTCCACCTCACTCATTACTTTCTGCTCTCCAGCTACATTGGTCGGGGGAGGGGGGGCAGGCTCAGAGAGGTCATACTGTTGGGTCCCATGTCTTAATGAGAATTGTAAGCAGAGCACCTGTGTACTGCTCTGCCTGTGCGCGGCTCAACAGACTACTTTTCCCGAGCATGCACCTTTCCTCTTCGGCCGCCAATCTCATCGGGACTCTTAAGTGTAGGCACAGATTGGAGGGAGATTGGTCATGCAGCCCTGGCATCACTCGCCCCCAGCTTAAATCCACTCGCCAAATGCTAGTAGGCGAGTGGAAATTTTGAGGGCTGTACTATAACATTTATCTTCATCGAAGTCGAGGGACCTGAAGGCCCCTAGGTACACATACCGTATATACTCGAGTATAAGCCCAGTTTTTCAGCACTTTTTTGGTGCTGAAAATGCCCCCCTCGGCTTATACTCGAGTCACCTTTTTGCGCCTGATCTCCCGGACTTTGGGGACCCGGTACTGGCCGGCCGTAGGTCACCTGGACCCCAAACTTGCCACATATGTAGCCCCCCTCTTCCTTTATAAGAGTGCAAAGTTTGTTAGCTGGGGAGTACTGATTTTTCAAAGCCGGGAACCCCTTCCATAGACTCCCATGTTAAACGGTCATTTCTTCTGTGATTTTGGGGACCCGGTACCGGCCGGTCGTAAATCCCCTGGACCCGGAACTTGGCACACATGTAGCCCCATTTCTTCTCTACAAGTGTGCAAAGTTTGTTGTCTGGGGAACCTATGGCTGGGGAGCACCGATTTTATAAAGCTGGGCACCCCTTCCATAGACTCCCATGTTAAACGTCAGTCTAGTCATGGGCACAGTGAGGCAAAGTGAGGCATGCAGATGGACACCCTAGGCTTATACTTGAGTCAATAAGTTTTCCCAGTTTTTTGTGGTAAAGTTAGGTGCTTTGGCTTATATTCGGGTCGGCTTATACTTGAGTATATACAGTAACAAAAAAAACAAGCAGTGAGGTTACAACTAACAAAATGGAGAATATCCAGTAATGTGAGGAAGCAAATAAAAATGTTAACATTTCTATCGTTATGTCTCAATTATTCAACCTGAGAATATTATCTCAGAACACTTTTCTACCGAGATGACCGCCAATTTCCATAATTGCCGTTACCACGGCTATGTAGCAAAGGTTTAGGGAAGAAAGAAGGGGAGGAGAACAAACAAACAAGGCGAAGGCTAATGGGTCACTATCCCGAGAGGTTGATGGGAGCCCAGGTAAGAAGATCTGGGCAGATCTTGCTCAATAAGGGCTCGGGACGGACTACCTCCACCTGTCTCGAAATTGTTCTTCTGTATTATGGAGTGTGGCTGTCAGTTCCTCCATGCGATGGATATGATTAATTTTAGACATTATCAAAGGTCTGAGGGTGGATTTTTGTTAAGGGAACCATGTCGGACAAAATGGCAGAGGCATGGATGACCCAATGTTTTGTCATTTTATTAATTTGTCTTATTGAATTTCCCATTGAGTGCACAGTGGGGTTGGAGTTGGGGTTAGGGTTGGATTTAGGGGTTGGGGTTTAGGGTTGGGTTTGGGGTTTAGGGCTAGGGTTGGGGATTGGGGTTAGGGTTTAGGGTTGGGTTTAGGGTTTGGGATGGGGTTCAGGTTAGGGTTTAGGATTTAGGGTTGGGTTTAGGGTTTGGGGTTAGGGTTATAATAATTATTATTATTATTATACAGGATTTATATAGCGCCAACAGTTTGCTCGGCACTTTCCATCAGGGAAGACAGTACAGTCACAATACAAATCAATACAGGAGGGATTAGAGGGCCCTGCTCGTTAGAGCTTACAATCTAGAAAGGTTAGGGTTTTCCCTTAAAGAATAAGGCTAGGACTCAGGAATTGAAACAGGGACCTCCCCAGAGGTCAAAGGTCAAGAGGGTGGGTTCCCAGAGGTCAAAGGTCACGAGGCGTGGCTGACCCACCCCCACCAAAGTGTACCGCCTACCCCACCTAAGTCGGAGAGTGAACAAGTCGGGTACAGTGGCTAGGAGGTATTAGTAACTCAGGCTGATAAACAATGACATCCAATTGGTTGTTTGGGATGAAAGAGTGATCTCTTTAGAACACAGGTGTCAAACACAAGGCCCGCGGGCCGAATCCGGCCCTCCAGGTCATTTCATGTGGCCCTCGCGTCTCTCATGCTCTGGCAGGAGAGCTCCAGCCCTCCTCTGGTCCTCCTCCTGCTTTCAAACAATGCATCCAGCTTCTTCCCAGCAGCAGCATATGGAAAGGGGCGTGCACTGTGATGTAAGGGAGAGCGGGGGACTCAACTTCTGATGGTGGGGGGGCTCTTGACATCTAATGTAAGGGGAGGGGATGCGCTGGACATCTAATCTTACAGATACAACCGGCCCTTTTGAGGACAATCATAATGCTGATGCGGCCCACGATAACATTGAGTTTGACACCCTTGCAGTCTAGAGCAGGGGTGTCAAACTGGCGGCCCTCCAGCTGTTGCAAAACTACAAGTTCCATGAGGCATTGCAAGGCTAACAGTTACAAGCATGACTATCACAGGCAGAGGCATGATGGGACTTGTAGTTTCGGAACAGCTGGAGGGCCGCCAGTTTGATACCCCTGGTCTAGAGGCTTCTTTATATCTCAATTTTCCATTAATTTGTGTTCATTGTAGATGGGGAAAGTGGAGATGGACTTGAGCCGATCGAAATCCCTCCGAGAGAAGCAGAATAAAGAGTTCATCCGGCAGTTGGAAGAAGTCAAGCAGAGATACGAGCAGCAGGTACGACCTATGCCAGGCGTTTTGGGGTTCTTGATTGGCTAGTTACTGTCTTGTGACCTCCTGTCCAGTGAACTTGTTTTATGCAAGATCTCGCAAATCATTTTGTTTCTTCCAGCAACCAATCCAATCTTCTCATTCATTTTCCCGCGCTGAACTGGAAGCATGGGGAGATAGATGTTCCTTTTTTTTTTTTCTTGGCAGCACAAATCTTTTTTATTTTCTGGTGTGAAACCCATCATTCTTTTTTTAATTCATATTTTATTTGAAAGTTTTCATAGCAATTTTATAAAAAGAAAACAAAAACAACATAAATTTTATCAAAAATCAGTTGAACTAATAAAGCAGTCACGTTTCATTAGCAGATTCATTATCATCCGGCTTCTCAAAAATATTCCGTATACTGTATACTTTTTTAAACAGTCTAAAATTTTTCTAAGACGGGCTAAACCCCCAGAAAAAAGAGCAAGTTTTGAAAGCCATAATTCTGATAGGATGCTTCATTTTGGCTCTTGTGTGGCTGATTGGGTCGTCTCTTGTGTCCGCTCTGCAGACAGAACTCATGTAAAGGCTGTGCCGGCCTCCATATTGGAACACGGTGATGACTCTTCCTGTCCTCAAGTCTCCTCCTCGACTTCAGTGCATTTGGGAATCTTCTGATGTCATTTGTTTTTCTCTTTTTTTAAAGCGAGCGGTTACAAAAACCGTGTCTCGCGCACAGCGTGGTGTCACCGGACCACACAGCTCCGCACAGCCAGCGGCCTGTTGTCCTTTTATAAATCTTCTGCAGTGGTTTTGTTTGTATAACCCCAGCTGAGGCCGTAAAGTCTCCTCCAAATGCGGGAACAATGTTAACGCTGTGTGCAGGTCCATAGCCGAGCTCTACACACCACATCCTCGTCCTACAGTCTGCCCTCTGCTTCCGGGCCAGGCCTTTCCTTTGGCTGCAGATTGTCCTAAACGTTGCCCGTGTTTCCCGCAGATGAGGAAAGTTGTGATGTCAATGTGATCTGTAAAAAAGCAAAGCAAGTTAGAAAAAAACTGGCAAAATGAATCCCGCACCTTCTCCCTCTTCCCACCATGGAGAGACTTCCCCCACCATGGAGAGACTTCCCCCACTTCCCACCATAGAGAGACTTTCCCCACTTCCCACCATGGAGAGACTTCCCCTACTTGGCACCATGGAGAGACTTCCCCCACTTCCCACCATAGAGAGAATTCCCCTACTCAGCACCATGAAGAGACTTCCCACCATTGAGAGACTTCCTCCACTTCCCACCATGAAGAGACTTCCCACCATGGAGAGACTTTCCCCACTTCCCACCATGGAGAGACTTTCCCCACTTCCCACCATGGAGAGAATTCCCCCACTTCCCACCATGGAGAGACTTCCCCCACTTCCCACCATGCAGAGACTTTCCCCACGTCCCACCATGGAGAGACTTCCCCCACTTCCCACCATGCAGAGACTTCCCCCACTTCCCACCATGCAGAGACTTTCCCCACTTCCCACCATGGAGAGACTTCCCACCATGGAGAGACTTCCCACCATGGAGAGACTTCCCCGACTTCCCACCATATAGAGAATTCCCCTACTTGGCACCATGAAGAGACTTCCCACCATTGAGAGACTTCCTCCACTTCCCACCATGGAGAGACTTCCCCGACTTCCCACCATATAGAGAATTCCCCTACTTGGCACCATGAAGAGACTTCCCACCATTGAGAGACTTCCTCCACTTCCCACCATGGAGAGACTTCCCCCACTTCCCACCATGGAGAGACTTCCCCCACTTCCCACCATGGAGAGACTTCCCCCACTTCCCACCATAGAGAGACTTCCCCCACTTCCCACCATGGAGAGACTTCCCCCACTTCCCACCATGGAGAGACTTCCCCCACTTCCCACCATAGAGAGAATACCCCCACTTCCCACCATAGAGAAAATACCCCCACTTCCCACCATAGAGAGAATACCCCCACTTCCCACCATAGAGAGAATACCCCTATTTGGCACCATGAAGAGACTTCCCACCATTGAGAGACTTCCCCCACTTCCCACCATGGAGAGACTTCCCACCATGGAGAGACTTCCCACCATGGAGAGACTTCCCACCATGGAGAGACTTCCCCGACTTCCCACCATATAGAGAATTCCCCTACTTGGCACCATGAAGAGACTTCCCACCATTGAGAGACTTCCTCCACTTCCCACCATGGAGAGACTTCCCCCACTTCCCACCATGGAGAGACTTCCCCCACTTCCCACCATGGAGAGACTTCCCCCACTTCCCACCATGGAGAGACTTCCCCCACTTCCCACCATGGAGAGACTTCCCCCACTTCCCACCATGGAGAGACTTCCCCCACTTCCCACCATGGAGAGACTTCCCCCACTTCCCACCATGGAGAGACTTCCCCCACTTCCCACCATTGAGAGACTTCCCCCACTTCCCACCATGGAGAGACAGAACAAGTTGCCACGATTCAATGATTGGTTCCCCTATTCTGCTCTAGTAATGTCCTCTCCGTGGGGGGGGGGGGGGGGATTGGGGGGTGGGAGGAGCTGAGAATACACTGCCGTAATTTCATTGTTTCAGCAGTTTCTGGTTTTAAAATGATATCTGTCTTTTTAACAGATCATTTATAAGGAGCCATTCCACCCAGCTTAGATGAGTTATAGGTGGAGTCTAATGGGAGGAGTCAACAGGTTGGCCACCTTATGATTTTGCTTCCATAGTTCCTGATTCTTCTCCTGATCACCTTGGGTGGTGTAGCTCCTCTTGTTGCATTCTCTGTAATTAATAAAAATACAGCAGGGATAATGGGCACAGGGGGTGTACAGACCCGGGAACTCAGCACAGGGATGGTGGGAACCCCTCATAATGGGCACAGCGGGTGTACAGACCCAGGAACTCAGCACAGGGATGGTGGGAACTCCTCATAATGGGGCACAGCGGGTGTACAGACCCGGGAACTCAGCACAGGGATGGTGGGAACCCCTCATAATGGGCACAGCGGGTGTACAGACCCAGGAACTCAGCACAGGGATGGTGGGAACCCCTCATAATGGGCACAGCGGGTGTACAGACCCGGGAACTCAGCACAGGGATGGTGGGAACCTCTCATAATGGGCACAGCGGGTAGAAAAAGACCCGGGAACTCGGCACAGGGATGGTGGGAACCCCTCATAATGGGTACAGCGGGTAGAAAAAGACCCGGGAACTCGGCACAGGGATGGTGGGAACCCCTCATAATGGGGCACAGCGGGTGTACAGACCCGGGAACTCAGCACAGGGATGGTGGGAACCCCTCATAATGGGCACAGCGGGTGTACAGACCCGGGAACTCAGCACAGGTATGGTGGGAACTCCTCATAATGGGCACAGCGGGTGTACAGACCCGGGAACTCAGCACAGGGATGGTGGGAACCCCTCATAATGGGCACAGCGGGTGTACAGACCCGGGAACTCAGTCCAAGGGATGGTGGGAACCCCTCATAATGGGGCACAGCGGGTGTACAGACCCGGGAACTCCGTCCAAGGGTGGTGGGAACCCCTCATAATGGGCACAGCGGGTATACAGACCCGGGAACTCAGCACAGGGATGGTGGGAACTCCTCATAATGGGGCACAGCGGGTGTACAGACCCGGGAACTCAGCACAGGGATGGTGGGAACCCCTCATAATGGGGCACAGCGGGTGTACAGACCCGGGAACTCAGCACAGGGATGGTGGGAACTCCTCATAATGGGCACAGCGGGTGTACAGACCCGGGAACTTAGCACAGGGATGGTGGGAACCCCTCATAATGGGGCACAGCGGGTGTACAGACCCGGGAACTCAGCACAGGGATGGTGGGAACCCCTCATAATGGGGCACAGCGGGTGTACAGACCCGGGAACTCAGCACAGGGATAGTGGGAACTCCTCATAATGGGCACAGCGTGTGTACAGACCCGGGAACTCGGCACAGGGATGGTGGGAACCCCTCATAATGGGCACAGCGGGTGTACAGACCCGGGAACTCAGCACAGGGATGGTGGGAACCCCTCATAATGGGCACAGCGGGTGTACAGACCCGGGAACTCAGCACAGGGATGGTGGGAACTCCTCATAATGGGCACAGCGGGTGTACAGACCCGGGAACTCAGTCCAAGGGATGGTGGGAACCCCTCATAATGGGCACAGCGTGTGTACAGACCCGGGAACTCAGCACAGGGATGGTGGGAACCCCTCATAATGGGCACAGCGGGTGTACAGACCCGGGAACTCAGTCCAAGGGATGGTGGGAACCCCTCATAATGGGCACAGCGGGTGTACAGACCCGGGAACTCCGTCCAAGGGTGGTGGGAACCCCTCATAGTGGGCACAGCGGGTGTACAGACCCGGGAACTCAGCACAGGTATGGTGGGAACCCCTCGTAATGGGCACAGCGGGTTTACAGACCCGGGAACTCAGCACAGGGATGGTGGGAACCCCTCATAATGGGGCACAGCGGGTGTACAGACCCAGGAACTCAGCACAGGGATGGTGGGAACCCCTCATAATGGGCACAGCGGGTGTACAGACCCAGGAACTCAGCACAGGGATGGTGGGAACCCCTCATAATGGGGCACAGCGGGTGTACAGACCCGGGAACTCTATATGGGATCTTACCAGTAGAGTCCCTAAGAGATAGAAAAAACTCTGACTGTACGACGTCTCCACGTTGAACCCTTCACCACATTGTATCATATACAGCACATCATTTATATCTGGGTGTCTCTCGTGATTTCATGGAGGGGTCTGTCCTGTACGTACCTTGTGGCTGAGCCCCGTCAGGAGATTGTGATGTAAGCGTTGTAGATATTCACAGGGTTAGTAGAATATTTATGGTCGCTGATATATAAAGTGATGCTATAAGGAGCCACCTGTCCCCCTCGTTCACCCCCCACCCCCCCTATCAACATAACACAAGACATAGCGAATAGTAAATCGCGGCGCCGGTATCATTTCCATATCATTCCCCCGGTGTATACGCCTCTTTTTTTTTTTTTTTTACCCCCTTAAAACGTTTGAATTCAGACTGATGCGGCGCGCGGCCCCCATAGCAAACCTTGTGGAATCGGGTCCCTATCCCTCTGTCCCCCCCAATCTCAGCCGCATCGACACCTGCAGGAAAAAGGGGGACGAGAGGCAGCTGCGTGCCGTACGGTCCGGGAGGCTTTCTGGTCTCACAAACAGGATCAACTTTGGAAGAGTCGTTTCGGATTCTCACGCTGGACGTTGAGAAGAGATATGGTGTTGATAATCGGCCGCCTTCCTTTTTTTTTTTTTTCCTCTTCATCTTTTCATAAAATCCACCAAAACTGAAGAGAAACGCTAGTGACTGGGAGCAGCAGCTGTGAGGCCTGCGGATGGCGGGGAGGCCGGCTTCCTGCAGACTCCACTTCAAAGGCCGCCTGGATGCTTGTACAGAACAGGCCAGGTAGGGTGCCTTTATCGCCAGTCTGGGAGGATTAATATCAAAGAGAAAGCAGTCTGGGCCTTCATCTCGCCCCCCCCAGCTGGGAGAAGCTGCGACCGGCGGAGGTCACAGCATCCAGCGTGACGGGCGACTGGGAAAAGATCCTGAGAATAGAAGGCTTTCTCAGAAGCTGTGGTGCAGCAGGTGCCCCCCGCTAGGAACACGTTCTCCCCTCCCCGTGGCACTATACAGTGGCTGACAAGGACATAATAGGCCTTTTTCTTTTCTTAATTATCTTTTGAAGATAAAAAAAAAAAAATGACAACTGTACTTTATATCCCGAAGACTTGCACTCATTATTCTGCCACCGGACAGATTACCAAACCGTGAATTTACCCATTTTAAAACCCTCAAGGGCCGATTTCACGACTAAACCGGGAGCGTTAACCATTTGTCGTCTCGGCCGTGTCACGGCAATATTTCTATATGGGGTGCATCACGGACAGTGCTCAATTTTCTCTATATGGGGTGCATCACGGACAGTACTCAATTTTCTCTATATGGGGTGCATCACGGACAGTACTCAATTTTCTCTGTATGGGGTGCATCACGGACAGTACTCAATTTTCTCTATATGGGGTGCATCAGGGACAGTACTCAATTTTCTCTATATGGGGTGAAAATTTGGGGTCCGTCGCCTAGTTTTGGGAGTTCCTGCGTTGTTTCTGTTCTCTTTGCGGGTTCGGGGGTGGGAAGGAAAACCCAGACGGCTTTGAGTTGTGTGTGTGGGTGACGTAGGACGTTTCTCCATGAGTTTTGATGACCTCCTCCCATGTGTGTGTGTCATACATGTGCTATTATTTTTTTTCGAAAGTCGTGCCACAAGGTGGTGTCTGGAATAAGGTGGGTGGGGGCAGAAACTGGGGGGGGGGGGGGTGTCTGCATGTGTTGTCATGGTGACAAGGGATATTCCAGTAACGCACTGTACATTCCATTGTCCAATCAGATTGTGGAACTGAAGCTTGAGCATGAACAGGAGAAGACTTACCTCTTCCAGCAGCACAGTGCCGAGAAGGAGGGTATCATGAAGGACCACGAGCAGGAGATCGATCGGCTGGACGGGCAGCTCCAGAATACCGTCTCCGAGCACGAGAAGAAGATGCAGGCGTGGAGAGACAGAGACGCAAAGGTAACCCCGAATGCAACGCGGTGGCGTGCCCGCTGGCTCCGGCGCTTGCTCTTCGGCAGGAGATTAATGCCATGGCTTTCACCCCCCCATCTGGGCTCAGGTTAAATATTAGTTACCCCAATTATTTTGTTTTAATTGGCAGCATCCCTGATAAGCAGCCACTTGCACTTGGTGACGTTTAAGCCGTCTTCCTCAGCCAACGTTTATCTAGTCGCCCCCGTGCTGTGTGCGACACCACAGGTAGCTGGATTAAGCCTCGCATGGTGCCTTGATATTCGGCCTGCCTTTCTTCCCCAGTAGATTGGCTTAGTGTTGCTCAGGGGGTGGGGGGGGGGTTTAATACAAAGCTCAATAAACCATCTGCCTTACCGGCCCTGCCATCAGTTTCAGTTGTGATACTTCTTCACATTCCAGCTTTACCTGCTGGTAGTCAGAGGGGTAGAGGAACCTCCATGGACGCCCAGCGCCGGGTCTCCATCATCTCCCGAACCGAACATCTATCGCAACCTGCCGCCCATTCAAATGATACGATAGACCATATCGAAAAGCAGCACACCTGCTCCGCTACCCTCCCAGCATCCATCTGTGCGCTCCCTGTTGGAAGCCAGTCTGCAGAATAACCCCCAACTGTGGTCTCATTTGATGCTTCAGATGCGCAGACCAAACACACACTGTCAGCGAGGACAATATCCATTTTCTCTTCCAAAAAATCCCTCCAAATATCTCCCCATGTTATCTTCCAAACACACACAGACAGACCTTCTCAACAAGGCCCGGGCAAATCCGCCAATAGAGATTTCTGCCTGTAAATGGTGATGTGTGCGGCTTTCTCGTTGCCCGTCTCCTGCTGCGTCTGCACCGGTCGCCCGGTTACCATATGGCCGTGCTTTTATAAATCGTTAGTAATGAGATTTTCTTGGATTTTCTGTTTAATGTCAAGTCTGATAGACAATCCTCTATATGTTTTATTGATACTATATATATGGGTTAGATATCTGAAAACACATTCCCGTTAGTAAGTGGTGAGGTCTGCCATTCATTTTCTTGGCACGTTGGTGATACCTGTGTGTTGTAATGTGGACTGGCTTCTGCAACAGAAAGGTTTAGAGAACAGCCAGGTCCCTAACGTTTAGGAAGTCATAAAGCTGAAATTTAGAAATTTTGATACGTAACGTGATTGAAGCTTGCCAAGGTGAATGAAGGACAAAATGGTGCTGGAGCTAGATACAAGATGGCTCTTCCATGTAAAGTCTACTTGTAATGCTTCAAAGGCCAAGGCCAACGGTAGAACTAAGATTAGATTTCATGCCTTGCATGTAAAGCTTCCAAGGCCAAGGCCAACGGTAGAACCAAGATTAGATTTTATGCCTTCCATGTAAAGCTTCCAAGGCCAATGGCAGAACCAAAATTAGATTTCATGCCTTCCATGTAAAGTCGTCTTGTAAAGCTTCCAAGGCCAATGGCAGAACAAAAATTAGATTTCCTGCCTTCCATGTAAAGTCTTCTTGTAAAGCTTCAAAAGCCAAGGCCAATGGCAGAACCAAAATTAGATTTCATGCCTTCTATGTAAAGTCGTCTTGTAAAGCTTCCAAGGCCAATGGCAGAACAAAAATTAGATTTCCTGCCTTCCATGTAAAGTCTTCTTGTAAAGCTTCAAAAGCCAAGGCCAATGGCAGAACCAAAATTAGGTTTCATGCCTTCCATGTAAAGTCTTCTTGTAAAGCTTCCAAGGCCAAGGCCAATGGTAGAACCAAAATTTGATTTCATGCCTTCCATGTAAAGTCTTCTTGTAAAGCTTCAAAAGCCAAGGCCAATGGCAGAACCAAAATTAGATTTCATGCCTTCCATGTAAAGTCTTCTTGTAAAGCTTCCAAGGCCAAGGCCAATGGTAGAACCAAAATTAGATGTCATGCCTTCCATGTAAAGTCTTCTAAGTCTTCTTGTAAAGCTTCCAAGGCCAAGGCCAATGGTAGAACCAAAATTGGATGTCATGCCTTCCATGTAAAGTCTTCTTGTAAAGCTTCCAAGGCCAAGGCAAATGGTAGAACCAAAATTAGATTTCATGCCTTCCATGTAAAGTCTTCTTGTAAAGCTTCCAAGGCCAAGGCCAATGGTAGAACCAAAATTAGATGTCATGCCTTCCATGTAAAGTCTTCTTGTAAAGCTTCCAAGGCCAAGGCCAATGGTAGAACCAAAATTGGATGTCATGCCTTCCATGTAAAGTCTTCTTGTAAAGCTTCCAAGGTCAAGGCCAATGGTAGAACCAAAATTTGATTTCATGTCTTCCATGTAAAGTCGTCTTGTAAAGATTCCAAGGCCAAGGCCAATGGTAGAACCAAAATTAGATGTCATGCCTTCCATGTAAAGTCTTCTTGTAAAGCTGCCAAGGCCAATGGCAGTACCATAATTAGAATTTATGCCATGGTGTAAAACATTGGGGACTAAAGCTGTATATTCTCATGTATTGTAGCGTGGATTATATTTTGGTCAGTATTTTTTTTCTTCTTTAATACCTGACTTTATTGATTTCTGAGAACGGTCCTGAACAATAGAACATGTCGCGCATACAGGAGGCCGTAAATGAGGTTACCACATTTTCAATGGATTTTAGTAGAAATGAAGACTCACTCTGGGGGGAAAAACATTACGTTCAGTGAAGACCGAGTTTGGCAGTTTTTTGTATTGGTCAATATTTTAAAATACGTTTTCTGGCAGCCGATCATAACTGGGTGGATTGTAAGTCCAAACGTGAGATGAAAGATTTGGGTGTCACCTCTGAGGCGTTACCAGCCATGGATGGGCTTCAATAATCTTCATTGGGTATCGTTGTCTTATTTGGTAGTTCTTTTGACATATTTTATACTTGTAGTTTATTTTACATGATTTTTAATTAGGTCATTTGTAAATTTTATAGACTTGGTTCTTCCACCAACTTTACAAAAGTCTTGAGTAATTGTGTCCAATTTTCATGAATTGGCTGGAAATCGTAACAATTTTTATAGATTTGGATGATCTTGGTTATGTGTACAGTATGTTTGGGATGGGTGCCTTTGTTATATTTATGATGGTTTGGGGTTTATTAGTAACTCTGGTCTGGTTATTTATGATTTTTTAAGAGCAGAAAATGTATTTTATAGTCCCATTTGGTCTATAGCAGTTGTCTCCAAACTGCAACCCATTGGCCAAATTTGCTCGCCTTCATGTGGCTTTTGGAACACTAGTTCTCCCACTTATGAGGTATGATTCCTCCCACTGACACCAATGACGAGGCCCTATTTCTCCACTGACACCAATGATGAGGCACTATTTCTCCACTGACACCAATGATGAGGCACTATTTCTCCACTGACACCAATGACGAGGCACTATTTCTCCACTGACACCAATGATGAGGTGCTATTCCTCCACTGATACCAATGATGAGGCACTTTTCCCTCCACTGACACCAATGACGAGGCCCTATTTCTCCACTGACACCAATGACGAGGCCCTATTTCTCCACTGACACCAATGACGAGGCACTATTCCTCCACTGACACAAATGACGAGGCGCTATTCCTCCACTGTCAGCATTGATGAGGCGCTATTCCTCCACTGATACCAATGATGAGGCACTTTTCCCTCCACTGACACCAATGACGAGGCGCTATTCCTCCTTTGGGAGTCATGCTTGCAACTGTCAGCCTTGCAATGGCTCATGGGGCTTGTAGTTCCACAACAGCTGGAGGGCCACAAGTTGAGCAACCATGGTCTAAAGGGTAGTAAACTGACATTTTGTTTAGAAAGTCTGGAGACCCCTGGCCTATAGACCAGTCTAGTGTACGATATGTAGATCTAAGATATAGTTACATAGTTAGTCTGGTTTAAAGAAGACAAGTCCATCCAGTTCAACCAAAATAAGTACATCCAGTTATGCATGGGACTTCAGTTCCTGATGTGTGTTACTAAGAATATTCCTTTACTACTATAAGGTATATATCCTTTTGTGAGCCTTATGAGAAAATAAAATCTTTCAGTAACCTGTTTACAGGCCCAAACACTCAAACGGGAATGTTCTGTTACCATGCCTGCAGTGGACCTTCAGGCCTGCTAGTCATCCAGAAAACTTTTATTAGTACCTCTTCACTCGTCCTAGAATTCCAACAATCTCTACAAATCCTCCATTATTATCTATAATCTACCAGTTGGATCAAAGATTTTTCAGGAAACTTTATTGAATCTTATGAACATCACATAACAGTCCTTCGGTATTCTTCTGTTGACCCTAAAGTCTATCAAGAATTATTAAGTCTACGCTAGTGGCCTTCCAGCACCTCAAGAACCTTTGTTGTACATCTATAATGGACTTATAAATCTTCCCGTCTCCTAAGAACCTTGGGTTACTCTCCACACTGTACATGCCAACCCAACGGTCTCCTAAAACCCTTCTGCTATTATCTTCAAAATGGACCTCCATCAATGGAACTCCATCAAGAATATTCAAATCATTTGCAACTCTAGACATATAGACCTTCATCTTTTAGAAACTTTCTTTCTTCGGTGGCAACTAAAGACTGTCTAATCTTTTAAGAACTTTCTACGTATTTCTGTTCACTTGACCATTTTGAAGAACTTTCTGTGTATTTTTCATCACTTAGCCAATGCAGAACCGTTGTAGTGATAAACCTTTTATTGGCTAACTTCACTGGACCCAAAGACTTTCCAGTCTCTGAAGAACTTTCTTCAAGTATATCTTCACCCAAACTATTGAATGTGTGCCATCTCTGTCGGGAATTTGATATAATTATCTCTTTGTGGTCTTTTAAGAACTTTCTACGTATTTCTGTTCACTTGACCTTTTTGAAAAACTTTCTGCATTGGTCCAGTGACAGCACACATTTAATAGTTTTGGTGAGGATGTACTTGAAGAAAGTTCTTCAGAGACTGGAAAGTCTTTGGATCCAGTCAAGTTAGCCAATAAAAGGACGCACTACAACGGTTCTGCATTGGTCCAGTGACGAAAGATACACAGAACCTTTGTAGTGAGTCCTTTTATTGGCTAACTTCACTGGACCCAAAGACTTTCCAGTCTCTGAAGAACTTTCATGAAGTATATCTTCACCAAAATTATTGAATGTGTGCCATCTCTGTCGGGAATTTGATATCATTATCTCTTTGTGGTCTTTTAAGAACATTCTACATAATTCTGTTCACTTGACCATTTTGAAGAACTTTCTGTGTATCTTTCGTCACTGGACCAATGCAGAACCATTGTAGTGAGTCTTTTTATTGGCTAACTTCACTGGATCCAAAGACTTTCCAGTCTCTGAAGAACTTTCTTCAAGCCTATTCTCACCAAAACTATTGAATGTGTGCCGTCTCTGTCAGGAATTTCATATAATTATCTCGTGGTCTTTTAAGAACTTTCTATGTATTTCTGTTCACTTGACCTTTTTGAAGAACTTTCTGCATTGGTCCAGTGACGAAAGATACACAGAAGGTTTCCTCAAAAAGGTCAAGTGAACAGAAATATGTAGAAAGTTCTTAAAAGACCACAAAGAGATAATTATATCAAAATCATGACAGAGACGGCACACATTTAATAGTTTTGGTGAGAATAGGCTTGAAGAAAGTTCTTCAGAGACAGGAAAGTCTTTGGATCCAGTCAAGTTAGCCAATAAAAGGACTCGCTACAATGGTTCTGCATTGGTCCAGTGAAGAAAGATACACAGAACCGTTGTAGTGATAAACCTTTTATTGGCTAAGTTCACTGGACCCAAAGACATTCCAGTCTCTGAAGAACTTTCTTCAAGTTTATCTTCACCCAAACTATTGAACGTGTGTCGTCTCTGTCGGGAATTTTCTATAATTATCTCTTTGTGGTCACTGTGGAAGCTCTAGAAGTGTCTGAAGAACCTTCTGCCAATATTACTTTATGGAACTATATATCTCACACTTTGTCAAGAAACATTCGTCTTCTAAATACACTCTTTTTAGGTCTTATGATGCTCGAGATTTTAAATGATACCACGTTCTTCTCTGGGTTCTTCACCAATATTTTCACACATGGACACGATGTTATGTTGCTGCTTTTTCACTTATTGCTATCAGCTTACTGGCAGGAGACAAGGTTATGGTTTTGGTTAAATATCGTTAAGATCTTTTCTCACGGCATGCACTTTAATTCAATAACATCAGCATTATAATAGCAATACAAACTATAGATTATTTTTTGACAACCCACTATTGCCTTTTTGCTGGCCTTCTCTTTTCACAACTTCCTGGAATAATGCATGCTTGCAGCCCCTCCTTTGTTAATTTCTTTGATTTACTTTCATTTTCTAAGGACTACATATCCCATGGTACCTTGCTTCATGCAAACAGCCGCAGTAAGGATACAGTGAAAAGGCTGCAAGCGGATATCTTGGTACACCCCGCACTCAGCCGCAGTAAGGATATAGTGAAAAGGTAGCAAGTGGACTTCTTGGTACACCCCACACTCAGCCGCAGTAAGGATACAGTGAAAAGGCTGCAAGCGGACATCTTGGTACACCCCGCACTCAGCCGCAGTAAGGATACAGTGAAAAGGCAGCAAGCGGACATCTTGGTACACCCCGCACTCAGCCGCAGTAAGGATACAGTGAAAAGGCAGCAAGCGGACATCTTGGAACACCCCGCACTCAGCCGCAATAAAGATACAGTGAAAAGGCAGCAAGCGGACATCTTGGTACACCCCGCACTCAGCGGCAGTAAGGATACAGTGAAAAGGCAGCAAGCGGACAAATTGGAACACCCCGCACTCAGCGGCAGTAAGGATACAGTGAAGAGGCAGCAAGCGGACATCTTGGTACACCCCGCACTCAGCCGCAGTAAGCATACAGTGAAAAGGCAGCAAGAGGACATCTTGGTACACCCCGCACTCAGCCGCAGTAAGGATACAGTGAAAAGGCAGCAAGCGGACATCTAGGTACACCCCGCAATAAGCCGCAGTAAGGATACAGTGAAAAGGCAGCAAGCGGACATCTTGGTACAAACCGCACACAGCCGCAGTAAGGAGACAGTAAAAATGCAGCAAGCGGACATCTTGGTACAAACCGCACTCAGCCGCAGTAAGGATACAGTGTAAAGGCAGCAAGCGGACATCTTGGTACACCCCGCACTCAGCTGCAGTAAGGATACAGTGAAAAGGCAGCAAGCGGACATCTTGGTACACCCCGCACTCAGCTGCAGTAAGGATACAGTGAAAAGGCAGCAAGCGGACATCTTGGAACACCCCGCACTCAGCTGCAGTAAGGATACAGTGAAAAGGCAGCAAGCGGACATCTTGGAACACCCCGCACTCAGCTGCAGTAAGGATACAGTGAAAAGGCAGCAAGCGGACATCTTGGTACAAACCGCACACAGCCGCAGTAAGGAGACAGTAAAAATGCAGCAAGCAGACATCTTGGTACACCCCGCACTCAGCCGCAGTAAGCATACAGTGAAAAGGCAGCAAGAGGACATCTTGGTACACCCCGCACTCAGCCGCAGTAAGGATACAGTGTAAAGGCAGCAAGCGGACATCTTGGTACACCCCGCACTCAGCTGCAGTAAGGATACAGTGAAAAGGCAGCAAGCGTACATCTTGGTACACCCCGCACTCAGCCGCAGTTAGGATACAGTGAAGAGGCAGCAAGCGGACATCTTGGTACACCCCGCACTCAGCCGCAGTAAGCATACAGTGAAAAGGCAGCAAGAGGACATCTTGGTACACCCCGCACTCAGCCGCAGTAAGCATACAGTGAAAAGGCAGCAAGAGGACATCTTGGTACACCCCGCACTCAGCTGCAGTAAGGATACAGTGAAAAGGCAGCAAGCGGACAACTTGGTACACCCCGCACTCAGCGGCAGTAAGGATACAGTGAAAAGGCAGCAAGCGGACAAATTGGAACACCCCGCACTCAGCGGCAGTAAGGATACAGTAAAAGGGCAGCAAGCGGACATCTTGGTACACCCCGCACTCAGCGGGAGTAAGGATACAGTGAAAAGGCAGCAAGCGGACCTCTTGGAACACCCCACACTCAGCCGCAGTAAGGATACAGTGAAAAGGCAGCAAGCGGACCTCTTGGAACACCCCGCACTCAGCCGCAGTAAGGATACAGTGAAAAGGCAGCAAGTGGACAACTTGGTACACCCCGCACTCAGCCGCAGTAAGGATACAGTAAAAAGGCAGCAAGCGTCTTGGTACACCCCGCACTCAGCCGCAGTAAGGACACAGTAAAAAAAGGCAGCAAGCAGACATCTTGGTACACCTTGCACTCAGCCGCAGTAAGCATACAGTGAAAAGGCAGCAAGCGGACATCTTGGTACACCCCGCACTCAGCCGCAGTAAGGATACAGTGAAAAGGCAGCAAGCGGACATCTTGGTACACCCCGCACTCAGCCGCAGTAAGGACACAGTAAAAAGGCAGCAAGCGGACATCTTGGTACACCCCGCACTCAGCCACAGTAAGGACACAGTGAAAATGGAGCAAGCGGACATCTTGGTACACCCCGCACTCAGCCGCAGTAAGGATACAGTAAAAAGGCAACAAGAGGACATCTTGGTACACCCCACACTCAGCTGCAGTAATACAGTGAAAAGGCAGCAAGCGGACATCTTGGTACACCCCACACACAGCTGCAGTAAGGATACAGTGAAAAGCAACAAGAGGACATCTTGGTACACCCCACACACAGCCGCAGTAAGGATACAGTGAAAAGCAACAAGAGGACATCTTGGTACACCCCGCACTCAGCTGCAGTAAGGATACAGTGAAAAAGCAGCAAGCGGACATCTTGGTACACCCCGCACTCAGCCGCAGTAAGGATACAGTGAAAAGCAACAAGAGGACATCTTGGTACACCCCGCACACAGCTGCAGTAAGGATACAGTGAAAAGGCAGCAAGCGGACATCTTGGTACACCCCGCACTCAGCCGCAGTAAGGATTTCTCAGAAGAAATAAGGACAATTAAAAGCAAAATGGAAGGATGAGGTAAGTGAAGGAGGACTGCACTATGGTAAAGGAAGCTATTTAGGGATTTTTTTTTTTTTACCTTTACAACCCCTTTAAGACTGTATCCTTACTGCGGCTGAGTGCGGGGTGTACCAAGATGTCCGCTTGCTGCCCTTTCACTGTATCCTTACTGCGGTGGGGTGTACCAAGATGTCCGTGACGGAACATCTCTTCCGTTACAAGACTTGACGGGTCGCCTAATCTGACGGAACACAGGGTGACTGGCCTTGTCTCGCCCCCAACTTTAGTTTTCTGCAGATAACCTTTAGGGGGTGGAGCCTGCTGTGCCCCTCCCACAGCTCATATACCCTTATGCAGGATGACTGGTCTTGTCTCCGCCCCAACTGTGCTTGTAAGACTTCTGCGCAAATACGGTGTAACATAAAGTATTGCAATGACCGCCATTTTATTCTCTAGTGTGTTCGGAAAAACATGTATAATGTTTGGGGGTTCCAAGTAATTTTCTAGCAAAAAAAAAAAAGTTTTTAACTTGTAAACACCAAATCTGAAAAAGAGGCTCGGTCCTCAAGTGGTTAATAATAGAGAACTGGTAGAAGGATAATGGGGATTGCGGTGACCTGGATTGGAGGTAATGAGTGTAAGCAAAGGATGAAGCTCTGGTCGGGTGTAGACGGCGTTCAGGTCCTTATTATATCTCTTACATGCCGAGGATTTCTGTAAAAGAAGAAAATTCTGAGTTTTTTCTATTCTGGTTTCCACCTCCCACCTTCAGAATATTCCGGATAAAAGCCGCTCGCGCTCTCTCTCTCTCTCTCTCTCTCTCTCTCTCTCTCTCTTGCTCTCTCTCCGTAGATGGTGGTGTATATTTTTTGGCTGTAACTTCACTAATGAGTATCTGTCTGCAATCCTCCTTTGGTCCTGAAGACCGGCATTAGCTGATTAATTATTCCCGCTTTTACCTATTAAACGAGACCCGCTATTAAATGATAAAAAAAGGCGGTTCACTCCGTTGCCCGTTTTCCAGCGGAATCAAAGAAGGATCCACGAGGCTGCCGAGATGGTGAATCGGCCTCAAACCCCCAGTAAATGAGGCCCCGGCGGTAATTGGGAGGTCATTGCATCCTAATTGCTCGAAAAATGGAATTTCACAAGTCAGAAAACTTTGTAGAGTTTTGCAGAAATTAGCGAACGATTTTACCCTCGTTTAGCGGGGAGATTATCCAAGGACGGGCGATGGCGGAAATAACCAAACATCGTAAAAGATGAACTCCAGGCAAGCGGCCAAATACACAAATGCTATACGTGGATGGGAGCCGTACTACTCTCCATCCAGTGCTGAGAATCCCGTACTTAGTTATTGTAAAGGCAGAATGTCCATTCTATCAATTAAGATAAAAAGCCTTCTGTTTGCAGCAGCCCCCCCTAATTCTTACCTGAGCCCCTTTTCGATCCTGCCATGTTTCACAAGAGCCTCCGCTCTCCGGGGACGCTCTTTCCTCATTGGCTGAGACAGCAGCAGGAGCCATTGGCAGTGAGCCAATGACTAGAGAGAGGGGGCGGGCAAGGCCGAGCGGTTGCTCCGTTGTCTGAAAGGACACACAGAGCGGCGGTTCAGCCCGTGTGCCCCCCATAGCAAGCTGCTGTGGGGGAAGGGAGGGGCCAGGAGCGCTGGTGTTCTGCCGAGTATTTGTCCCCCTAATAATGCCCGCCTTGGACTGCGCAGCGCTATAGCTCCAAAAATTACCAAACATGAAGAGCTGTGCATGAGCTGTAGACCGTGCCTGCGCAATGAACAGGGCATTGTGACACTCTGCAAGGGGGGGGGGTGTATGAAAAGAAGGGCAAGTTTTGCACTGTTGATGGGGGAGTTTGTGGCATCCACCCCTTACACGATATAATTGTAATACACCCGCCCCCCTTGCAGAGTGGAGCGAGCATCGTGAGGCTCAATATTGTGCTCATTGCGCATGCGCCGTGTCCAGGCGATTCAGAGCTGTGTTGGTCTTCAGCAATTTCCGGAGGTCCGCTGCGCCTGCGCAGGACAGAGCGGACAAAATCCACCAGGGGACAAGTCTCGGCAGGACAGCGGCAAAGGACACGAGAAGAGGAGGGTCGGGACTGCTCCTGTGCAAAACCATTTGTGTTAGGAGCGGTGATTTTTTATTTGTTTTTGGGGGAGGGCATTTGGGCTGGCAGGATTTGAGGGGTGAGAAGGAGGATTTCAGCAGGGGGGCGGATAAGTACTGGGAGGAGGCGGGATTTATGCAGGGGGGGTAAGCATACAGATTAGTGCTCAGTGTTTTTGTGGGGGGATTTTTGCTTACACATAATGCTCGTAGATCTTGGGGGCAGGGGGGGAAATCGGGCGCAGTTTGGCATGTTCGCCTTGGCCTCTAGTTGACCTTGTCCCGGCGCTGGTCACTAGTTTTGCTGATCTTTTCATTATTACTGACTTGCCATTCTTTGCTCTGCACTGTGTCTCTATGTAAAGGTGTTGTGGTCAGGGGTCAGGCTCGGAGACCTGTAGCTATGGCGGTAGAGAGGCTCTCAGCGACCAGCAGAATAGGTATACAAGCAGGTCACTCTGGCGGATGGCGCAGGCTCAACTGAGGCGCAGGGTCTTAGCACTAACCAGTTTTCACCAGAGCTCCTGATGGTGGGGCCAGGTGGCCGTCCTCGGCATCGCTTCACCAGGAGGGGAACAAGCTTGGGGTCCAGTAGCAGATGGAGCAGGTAGGGATCAAGCAGAAGAGTAGGTAACAACCAAGCCAAAGGTCAGTAACAAGTGGTAGCAGGTTGGGAACAAGCAGAAGCGTAGTTGAGGAACAAGCCAAAGGTCAGTGATGAGTGGTAGTGAAGATACAGATGGTAGCAGGAGTGACAAGCAACATTTTACCTGGAGGAGAGCACAACAATCTGGCAAACACTACATTCAGCCGAGCTTTGAGAATGATATTAGGCTGTTTTTTTTTTATTTCCTTGCCGTACATACCGTAATTTCACCGCGGCTTCCGGGTATGTAATCTGCGGGACTGGGCGTTCCTAATTGATTGACATGCTTCTGAACGGCGCATACAGCGCGTCACGAGTTGCCGAAAGAAGCCGGACTGCGAGTCGGCTCTATACGGCGCCTGCGCACCGACGTTAAGCTTCTTTCGGCAACTCGTGTCGGAAGCCTGTCAATCAATTAGGAACGCCCAGTCCCGCAGATTACATACCCGGAAGCCGCGGTGAAATTACGGTATGTACGGCAAGGAAATAAAAAAAAAACAGCCTAATGTCATTATCAAAGCTCGGCTGAATGTAATGTTAACATTTTTTTTGGGGTGAACCCCCGCTTTAAGAGATCAGATAGGGATCTGTCCAGCATCTCAGGTGGCACAGCGAGAAGAGCTATAGCCAGATACTACAGAGGTTGCTGGTTCTGATCCGCACCCTAACAGGTGGTCCAGAGCTTTGCTTCCTCATATCAGAGCTGCCCTGCTCTGTAACGAATGATTGCGGGTGCCCGGCGGTGATCGCGCCCGCCGGGCACGCGCGTCTGCATCAGGGGCGAGCTGGAGCGCATTATATCCGCCCCTTGCAGAGTTCCACGAGCATCGGGAGCGTGCAGGAGCGAGTGGTACAAAGTCGTCTGCTGTGCCCAGGCGCCGTGTACAGCTTGTTCATGTTCGGAGCCTTTCGGCGGCTCGGTAGTGCTTCGTACTGCACAAGTGCTGCGCCTGCGCAGTACAGGGTGTGCATTATTCCACAGGGGACCTTTCTCGTCACAACACCGGGAAAACACACAGTGATTATTAATAATGATAGGCTGGTTATACCCAAGTTAAAAATTAATCAGTTTGGGTCTAATCAGCATTGCCCATACATGCATGGTTCGAATTTTTGGCTGGTCCCTGCTTAACCGGACAAGATTTGAACTGTTTATGGCTGGCATTTGTAGGCTCAGGGATCAGAAAGAAAGAAACGTTGTTGAACCTCCAGCCAATACATTTGGAGTGGAGAGGAACCTCTGTCAGGTGTGTCTCCCTGTCCCAGCTACACCCGCACCCCCTCATTTCTTCTTCTGGTGTCACCAGAGGGGACATCTCCCAATGAGACGGCAATAAAAGCTTGTCTGAAGTTCTGGCTTGAACCCACCCTATTCCAAATGAAAAGAAAAAGGTTTTGCTGCGGTTGGGCTTGAGTGCTTTGTCGCGTCTGTCTGTTTATGCCAACCCAAAGCTACCTACGTATGTAAAATGACAATTAACATGACTGCCAAATGGCTTTGGGGGAACAATTAGTCAGGCAGGTTAGAGAACCTTTTATTGTTCCACACATCAAGGTGTGGCATCGGCTCTTCTCCAACATGCCACCTAAGTGTGCCTACCAGCTGCACGACTCTGGGCAAAATGAGAATCACAATTCTTTTGCTTAGAATAAAGATTCTCAAAAAGTCTCTCAGTCCTCCCTATGTCACCATGCTGCACCACCCACAGATCTACATTTTAAAATGGTTAATTAAAAAAAGAAAAAGTTAAACTCAACAGGAAAAAACTTGGTAACGCCCACGCCCAGGCATCCACCGCGGCGCATCACGCTCTCTGCTCTGCTGACGTCAGTTCCGGTATTGGCGCCATTTGCGTTCCAGGCTGGTTCCGACGGCTTCTCCTCTGGTCCAGGCTACATCCCGGAGACACCCGAAAAAAAACTCTGTAACTCTTATTGTGCATCTTGTACAGCCACACCCCATGTTCTGGGAGAGTCCTGTATTTCACCTGAACTTATTTGTGGGATTTTCTTTGTATCCCAAACAATTTTCCTGGCAGTTGTGGCTGAAATTGTAGTCTGTCTCCCTGACGGTGGTTTGGTGTCACCAGAACCCCTCATTTTCCTCTTCTTGATTAGAGTTTGAACACTGCTGATCGGTTGGGGTGATTTTGGGTAGAGAGTAGATGATGGGGGAGATTCTGGATAGACGATGGGGGTGATATTTGGGTAGATGATGGGGGTGATATTTAGGTAGAAAGTAGATGATGGGGGTGATATTTGGGTAGATGATGGGGGTGATTCTGGGCAGAAGGCATATTATGGGATGAGGGTTGGTGCAGCAATTTGTATTTTTTGTAATATTGTCTCTTCTGAGGATCCGCACTCTTCTCAATCCTTCTTATTATATATACTGAGCACATTATCCTGCTGTATATACAATATATATATATATAATAATCTCGTGCTTGCTCGGGGGCTCTGTGGTCTTTCCTATTTACACCTCTTGAATGTGAGATGAAAGGAATGTTTTATTTATAATTTATCTGATTCCTCTGGGAGGACGCGGTTTTTCTTGCAGATGGTGGAATTAGACGGATCACTGAGAACAGAGCAGAGGAGCCTCATTAACAGCGAAGAACGTCCTTGACCGGCTTTATGCGTTCCTGTCTCCTCTAGCCGGACCCCCCCATTTATAGACTGTGCCCCCCCCCCCCCCCCATTTATAGACTGTGCCCACCCCCCCCCCCATTTATAGACTATGCCCATCCCCCCCCATTTATAGACTATGCCCATTGCCCCCTCATGTATAGACTGTGCCCATTCCCCCCTCATTTATAGACTGTGCCCATTCCCCCCCCCCATTTATAGACTGTGCCCATTCCCCTTCATTTATAGACTGTGCCCATTCCCCCCTCATTTATAGACTGTGCCCATTCCCCTTCATTTATAGACTGTGCCCATTCCCCCCTCATTTATAGACTGTGCCCATTCCCCCCCCATTTATAGACTATGCCCATTTCCCCCCCCCCATTTATAGACTGTGCCCACCCCCCCCCATTTATAGACTGTGCCCATTCTCCCCTTATTTATAGACTGTGCCCATTCTCCCCTCATTTATAGACTGTGCCCATTCTCCCCTCATTTATAGACTGTGCCCATTCTCCCCTCATTTATAGACTGTGCCCATTCTCCCCTCATTTATAGACTGTGCTCATTCTCCCCTCATTTATAGACTGTGCCCATTCTCCCCTCATTTATAGACTGTGCCCATTCCCCCCTCATTTATAGACTGTGCCCATTCCCCCCTCATTTATAGACTGTGCCCATTCCCCCCTTATTTATAGACTGTGCCCATTCCCCCCTTATTTATAGACTGTGCCCATTCCCCCCTTATTTATAGACTGTGCCCATTCCCCCCTCATTTATAGACTGTGCCCGTGCCCCCCCTCATTTATAGACTGTGCCCATTCCTCCCCCCCTATTTATAGATTGTGCCCATTCCCCACTCATTTATAGACTGTGCCCATTCCTCCCTCATTTATAGACTGTGCCCATTCCCCCCTCATTTATAGACTGTGCCCATTCCCCCCTCATTTATAGACTGTGCCCATTCCCCCCTCATTTATAGACTGTGCCCATTCCCCCCTCATTTATAGACTGTGCCCATTCCCCCCTCATGTATAGACTGTGCCCATTTCCCCCCCCCCTATTTATAGACTGTGCCCATTCCCCCCCTTATTTATAGACTGTGCCCATTCCCCCCTCTTTTATAGACTGTGCCCATTCCCCCCTCATTTATAGACTGTGCCCATTTCCCCCCCCTATTTATAGACTGTGCCCATTCCCCCCCTTATTTATAGACTGTGCCCATTCCCCCCTCATTTATAGACTGTGCCCATTCCCCCCTCATTTATAGACTGTGCCCATTCCCACCCCCCTATTTATAGACTGCCCACCCCCCCCCCCCCCCTATTTATAGACTGTACCCATTCCACCCTCATTTATAGACTGTACCCATTCCACCCTCATTTATAGACTGTACCCATTCCACCCTCATTTATAGACTGTGCCCATTCCCCCCTCCCCCCAATTTATAGACTGTGCCCATGCCCCCCCCATTTATAGACTGTGCCCATGCCCCTATTTATAGACTGTGCCCATTTCCCCCATTTATAGACTGTGCCCATTCCCCCCATTTATAGACTGTGCCCATTCCCCCCTCATTTATAGACTGTGCCCATGCTCCTGCCATTGTTTTGCAGGTGCAGACCCCCCCCCCCCTTCATTTTTCAGAGGCGTACAGAATTCCTTCTCAGCCGAAATATATTTACTAAACCAAACAGAACATTTCTCATGTGTAAATGTGGAAAAAACAGGATCCTGTCACCGCGCCGCCTGAATCTGGCGTTTCCATAGAAACTGCGACATCACAGAGACTCCCGATAACTTTCAAGATCAAAACTTGTCTTTTTCAAAGGCGCTCCGTCTCACCGCCTGTCATGTGAACCGTCACCCACATCCCAATCTGCATTTTAATGGCTGCTTTAGTAGAAGAGAGGGAAAAAAATATTTGTAGCCAGCTGGTCGTTCACCGCGCCATTGTCCTTTGTATGACTCCATCGATGTGGGGATCCATCCCTTCGTTCCTGAGAGGTATAACACCTGGGGGGGGGGTCTATCTGGTCGTTCACCGCGCCATTGTCCTTTGTATGACTCCATCGATGTGGGGATCCATCCCTTCGATCCTGAGAGGTAGAACACCTGGGGGGGGGGTCTATCTGGTCGTTCACCGCGCCATTGTCCTTTGTATGACTCCATCGATGTGGGGATCCATCCCTTCGATCCTGAGAGGTATAACACCTGGGGGGGGGGGTCTATCTGGTCGTTCACCGCGCCATTGTCCTTTGTATGACTCCATCGATGTGGGGATCCATCCCTTCGATCCTGAGAGGTATAACACCTGGGGGGGGGGTCTATCTGGTCGTTCACCGCGCCATTGTCCTTTGTATGACTCCATCGATGTGGGGATCCATCCCTTCCATCCTGAGAGGGGGGGGGTCTATCTGGTCGTTCACCGCGCCATTGTCCTTTGTATGACTCCATCGATGTGGGGATCCATCCCTTCATTCCTGAGAGGGGGGGGGGGTCTATCTGGTCGTTCACCGCGCCATTGTCCTTTGTATGACTCCATCGATGTGGGGATCCATCCCTTCGTTCCTGAGAGGGGGGGGGGGGGTCTATCTGGTCGTTCACCGCGCCATTGTCCTTTGTATGACTCCATCGATGTGGGGATCCATCCCTTCGTTCCTGAGAGGGGGGGGTCTATCTGGTCGTTCACCGCGCCATTGTCCTTTGTATGACTCCATCGATGTGGGGACCCATCCCTTCCATCCTGAGAGGTAGAACACCTGGGGGGTCTGTCTGGGGTCTTCCCTTCCCGGCTCGGAGAACGATGAAGATCATCTCCAGACTTACCCTCCCCCTCCTTCTGTACAATGCTGATGGTCTGCTGTGGCCTCATCCATAGGAAACCGACCAACCTACAGCATAGGACTGGCAGTCCCCGAGGTCCGAACATCAGACTGACGGCCACTTTTCCACGACGGGCACTTTCACCGGAACATCGGAAAACGACGTCTCTGCCGTTCTGCGCATTCTGTTACGACTTACGAACATATTCGACTTGACCCTTTTATGATTGAGCCTATTTAGTCTATTAACCACTTAAGGACCGCCTAACGCCGATATAGGTCGGCAGAATGGCACGGCGCGGCCCAATCACGTAAGGGTACGTCCCCTTTAAGTGCCCAGCCGTGGGTCGCGGGGCACTATGCTGTAGGTTGGTCTGTTTCCTATGGGTGAGCTCAGGCCACAGCAGACCATCAGCATTGTATAGAAGGAGGAGGAGGAGGAGGACGGTAAATCTGGAGATGATCTTCATCGTTCTCCGAGCCGGGAAGGGATGACCCCAGATAGACCCCCCCCAGGTGTTCTACCTCTCAGGAACGAAGGGATGACCCCAGATAGACCCCCCCCCCCCAGGTGTTCTACCTCTCAGGAACGAAGGGATGACCCCAGATAGACCCCCCCCCCCCAGGTGTTCTACCTCTCAGGAACGAAGGGATGACCCCAGATAGACCCCCCCCCCCCCAGGTGTTCTACCTCTCAGGAACGAAGGGATGACCCCAGATAGACCCCCCCAGGTGTTCTACCTCTCAGGAACGAAGGGATGACCCCAGATAGACCCCCCCCCCCCCAGGTGTTCTACCTCTCAGGAACGAAGGGATGACCCCAGATAGACCCCCCCCCCCCCAGGTGTTCTACCTCTCAGGAACGAAGGGATGACCCCAGATAGACCCCCCCCCCCAGGTGTTCTACCTCTCAGGAACGAAGGGATGACCCCAGATAGACCCCCCCCCCCAGGTGTTCTACCTCTCAGGAACGAAGGGAAGACCCCAGATAGACCCCCCCCCAGGTGTTCTACCTCTCAGGAACGAAGGGATGACCCCAGATAGACCCCCCCCCCCAGGTGTTCTACCTCTCAGGAACGAAGGGATGAATCCCCACATTGATGGAGTCATACAAAGGACAATCGCGACCCGGTACGAAGCTCCGTGACCACGCCCGCGGACCCGATCGCCGCCGGTGTCCCGCGATCAGTCACCGGAGCTGAAGAACGGGGAGAGGTGAGTGTAAACACATCTTCCCCGTTCTTCATTGTGGCAGTGTCAGTGATCGTGTGTTCCCTGATATAGGAAAAGGCGATCCCTGACGTCACACGTCCAGCCCCACCCCCCTACAGTTAGAAACACACATGAGGTCACACTTAACTCCTACAGCGCCCCCTAGTGGTTAACTCCTAGACTGCCATTGTAATTTTCACAGTAATCTGTGCATTTTTATAGCACTTTTTGCTGTGAAAATTACAATGGCCCCAAAAATGTGTCAAAATTGTCCGACGTGTCCGCCATAATGTCGCAGTCACGAATAAAAAAAATCACTGATCGCTGCCATTAGTAGTAAAAAAAATAATTATTAATAAAAATGCCATAAAACTATCCCTTATTTTGTAGACGCTATAAGTTTTGCGCAAACCAATCGTTAAACGCTTATTGCGATTTTGGTGGGAATTTAGTGGCATGGATGAGGTTTTTTTTGGTGAGAATTTTATGGAATGGAGGAGGTTTTTTTGGTGAGAATTTGGTGGAATGTATGAGGTTTTTTGGTGAGAAGATATGGTGGAATGGATGAGGTTTTTGGTGAGAATTTTATGGAATGGATGAGGTTTTTTTGGTGAGAATTTGGTGGAATGGATGAGGTTTTTAGGTGAGAATTTGGTGGAATGGATGAGGTTTTTGGTGAGAATTTTATGGAATGGATGAGGTTTTTGGTGAGAATTTTATGGAATGGATGAGGTTTTTTGGTGAGAATTTGGTGGAATGGATGAGGTTTTTGGTGAGAATTTTATGGAATGGATGAGGTTTTTTGGTGAGAATTTGGTGGAATGGATGAGGTTTTTGGTGAGAATTTTATGGAATGGATGAGGTTTTTTGGTGAGAATTTGGTGGAATGGATGGGTTTTTTGGTGAGAATTTGGTGGAATGGATGAGTTTTTTGGTGAGAAGATATGGTGGAATGGATATATTGCTGGTCTATGAATGCCTTCACGTTGTCCTCCAGTACTATGACAAGTTCTCATACGGAGTATTTATAACCCTCTAGTACGGGGGAAGCACGCAGTACAGCAGAAATCGATACGGTTACGGTTGTGTTCAAAGGCCAGGAGGCTGCCGGGTGCGACGTCACCTGATTGGACAGTTTTTCTGTATGACGCACCTTGGAATGGGATGAAGAATCCTTCTATTCTGAGTCCTGCTGGAGATCCACATGAGAGATGAAATGGATTACCGATCCCACCACTCTTTCTGCTCTGACCCTGGAAGGTGGAGAGACCGGCAGAGAAGAAGACCGAGTAGTCCACCGAGGCTGCCCTTTTTTGGGGGGAGTTTGGTGGGGGGTTTTTTGTTTGTCTTTTGATTGTTTTTTTTTTTTTTTGGTTTTGGGTTGTTTTTTTTTATCTTGGTATCGGGCCTTAGAAGAGACCTCCAGTCTGCACAGATCCTCAGTAATCTTAGCGCCGGGGGGCTCTCGCTTTTTTGGGTTTTGGTTATAAAGTACAGCAGTACCTGTGACCTGCCACCCAACACCCATTATTAATTACTGATTACTAGAGACTGTGTGTAAACTCCAATAATGGACCTCTCCTATTTACTTATTTTTGACCTTCACTTCAGCTTAGGAATTCTACCCCCCAGGCCATTTTTTGCTATTCAGCACTGCGCCACTTTAACTGGTAATTATGCGGTCATGCAACACATAAAATTGATATCATTTTTTCATCTTTTTATCTTATTAAAGGGGGCTCCCAGATTCCGATAAGCCCGCCCGCAGACCCTGACAACCAACGGCCAGGGTTGTCGGGAAGAGGCCCTTGTCCTCGACAACATGCCCCAGAGCACCCACCCCCCCATGTTGAGGGCATGCGGACTGGTACGGTTCAGGAGGGGGGGGGGTGCTCGCTTGTCCCCACCCCTTTTCCTGACCGGCCGGGCTGCATGCTCGGATTTGAGTCTGGTATGGACTTTGGGGGAGGGGGGCCCACGTCGTTTTTCAGCGTTTTTCGGTCTGGTAGGAATCCCTACCAGACCGAAGGGCCTGGTATGCTCTTAGAGGGGGAACTCATGCCGTTTCTTTTTTTATTTGGCGTGGGGTTCCCCCTCAAGATCATCAGAGCACAAGTTGCATGCCAAAGTTGGAACAGGCAAGATGGCGATCCGACTTCAGGGATATTCAATGGGCTGATGTAGGACCAAAGTAGTGCAGGGAGCATTTTCTTGTGTCGGACCAGTTAGGGCGCCTCCCATAGGGAAACATTGATTTTCACAGGTGTCTTCTATACACATAATGGGTTGTCATTAGGAGAACCTTCTTTCATTGGCAGGACTGATCTGTACCACATGAGCGCCCCCTGGAGCCAGTCTGTGGGGGGAGAATTATTGTTGGTCGGGGGATCAAATACTTTTTTTCCCCCATTTATAACATTTGTATCATGTGATTTCTCTGGATTTTTGGTTGATATTCTGGTCTGGATTCAGATACAATAGAGTATCTATCCGTCCGGCGTAACGTATCTCACATACGTTGCACCGCCGTAATTTAGGGCGCAAGTTCTGTATTCAGAAACAACTTGCGCCCTTAGTTACGGCGGCGTAACGTATGTGTGTCGGCGTAAGCCCGCCTAATTCAAATGTGGATGATGTGGGCGTGTTTTATGTATATTAACTGTGACCCCGCGTACGTGACGTTTTTTACGAACGGCGCATTCGCCGTTTGTGAAAAATCCCAGTGCGCATGCTCGAAATTACGCCGCAAATCGTCATTGCTTTCGACGTGAACGTAAATTACGTCCAGCCCTATTCGCGAACGACTTACGCAAACGACCTCAAATTTTCAAATTTCGTCGCGGGAACGACGCCCATACTTAACATTGGTGCCCCGCTTATACGTTTCAGGGGTAACTTTACGCCGGGAAAAGCCTAACGTAAACGGCGTAAATGTACTGCGTCGGCCGGGCGTACGTTCGTGAATTCGCGTATCTAGCTGATTTACGTATTCTAGGCGTAAATCGGCGTACACGCCCCCTAGCGGCCAGCGTAAATATGCAGTTAAGATACGACGGCGTAAGAGACTTACGCCGGTCGGATCTAACCGAAATCTATGCGTAACTGATTCTATGAATCGGCGCATAGATACGACCGGCCGGACTCAGAGATACGACGGCGTATCTGGAGATACGCCGTGGTATCTCCGTTGTGAATCTACCCCTCTGTCTCTCTCATATAAAATGCACCTATGAGAGAAATGATAGACCCTTCATTTCTATGTAACAATCTGCAGGGGGGAGCCGATCGTTCTTTTCCTCGCTGTACGATCCCCCGGGGGGGGGGGGATTGGTATTCGGACAAGCCGCCACCCCTTAATCTTGGACACGGATTTGCTTTCACCTAAACATGGAATAAATGTCTGGTTGTGGGTCTTGTGTGATGCTGTGATTGTTGTACATCGGGGCGCACGTCTCGCCATTCTGCCGCTCTATTTATAAACGTACGGAACGTTGCATTGTGGGAGTGCGCCGTGAATGATGATAGTTTTCGGTGGAGTTATTTGCAGCCTGGTAAAGTCTTCATGGATTGGAAATGCAGAAAATAGAATTTGATGGAACGAGAAGCAAGACGAGTGCTACGGAACCTCGTACAATATCCTTTTATACAGCGCCGGAGATGATGTAATAATAGACTGGGGCCTGCAGGATGTGGTGAGACTTGGAGTTCTGGGTGTCCAAGAAAAGCAGAGTCTCTGTAAACTGTTTGCCTCTGGGAAGTGGGGTTCCCCAAGCCCTGCCTGTCCTGGAGAAGTGGGGTTCCTGAGCACTGTTTGCCTCTGGGAAGTGGGGTTCCTGAGCACTGTGTGTCCCAGAGAAGTGGGGTTCCTGAGCACTGCTTGTCCCGGAGAAGTGGGGTTCCTGAGCACTGCTTGTCCCGGAGAAGTGGGGTTCCTGAGCAGTGCGTGTCCCAGAGAAGTGGGGTTCCTGAGCAGTGCTTGTCCCGGAGAAGTGGGGTTCCTGAGCAGTGCTTGTCTCAGAGAAGTGGGGTTCCTGAGCACTGCGTGTCCCAGAGAAGTGGGGTTCCTGAGCACTGCGTGTCCCAGAGAAGTGGGGTTCCTGAGCTCGGCTTGTCACAGAGAAGTGGGGTTCCTGAGCACTGCGTGTCCCAGAGAAGTGGGGTTCCTGAGCACTGTGTGTCCCAGAGAAGTGGGGTTCCTGAGCACTGTGTGTCCCGGAGAAGTGGAGTTCCTGAGCACTGTGTGTCCCAGAGAAGTGGGGTTCCTGAGCACTGTGTGTCCCAGAGAAGTGGGGTTCCTGAGCACTGTGTGTCCCAGAGAAGTGGGGTTCCTGAGCAGTGCGTGTCCCAGAGAAGTGGGGTTCCTGAGCACTGTGTGTCCCGGAGAAGTGGGGTTCCTGAGCACTGTGTGTCCCGGAGAAGTGGGGTTCCTGAGCACTGCGTGTCCCGGAGAAGTGGGGTTCCTGAGCACTGTGTGTCCCGGAGAAGTGGGGTTCCTGAGCACTGCTTGTCCCGGAGAAGTGGGGTTCCTGAGCACTGTGTGTCCCGGAGAAGTGGGGTTCCTGAGCACTGTGTGTCCCGGAGAAGTGGGGTTCCTGAGCACTGTGTGTCCCGGAGAAGTGGGGTTCCTGAGCACTGCTTGTCCCGGAGAAGTGGGGTTCCTGAGCACCGCGTGTCCCGGAGAAGTGGGGTTCCTGAGCACTGCTTGTCCCGGAGAAGTGGGGTTCCTGAGCACTGTGTGTCCCGGAGAAGTGGGGTTCCTGAGCAGTGCGTGGTACGGAGAAGTGGGGTTCCTGAGCACTGCGTGGTTCGGAGAAGTGGGGTTCCTGAGCACTGCGTGTCCCAGAGAAGTGGGGTTCCTGAGCACTGCGTGGTTCGGAGAAGTGGGGTTCCTGAGCACTGTGTGTCCCGGAGAAGTGAGGTTCCTGAGCACTGCGTGGTTCGGAGAAGTGGGGTTCCTGAGCACTGTGTGTCCCGGAGAAGTGGGGTTCCTGAGCACTGTGTGTCCCGGAGAAGTGGGGTTCCTGAGCAGTGCGTGGTACGGAGAAGTGGGGTTCCTGAGCACTGCGTGGTTCGGAGAAGTGGGGTTCCTGAGCACTGCGTGTCCCGGAGAAGTGGGGTTCCTGAGCACTGCGTGTCCCGGAGAAGTGGAGTTCCTGAGCACTGCGTGTCCCGGAGAAGTGGGGTTCCTGAGCACTGCGTGTCCCGGAGAAGTGGGGTTCCTGAGCACTGCGTGTCCCGGAGAAGTGGGGTTCCTGAGCACTGCGTGTCCCGGAGAAGTGGGGTTCCTGAGCACTGCGTGTCCCGGAGAAGTGGGGTTCCTGAGCACTGCGTGTCCCGGAGAAGTGGGGTTCCTGAGCACTGCTTGTCCCGGAGAAGTGGGGTTCCTGAGCACTGTGTGTCCCGGAGAAGTGGGGTTCCTGAGCAGTGCGTGGTACGGAGAAGTGGGGTTCCTGAGCACTGCGTGTCCCAGAGAAGTGGGGTTCCTGAGCACTGTGTGTCCCGGAGAAGTGGGGTTCCTGAGCACTGCGTGGTTCGGAGAAGTGGGGTTCCTGAGCACTGCGTGGTTCGGAGAAGTGGGGTTCCTGAGCACTGCGTGTCCCAGAGAAGTGGGGTTCCTGAGCACTGCGTGGTTCGGAGAAGTGGGGTTCCTGAGCACTGTGTGTCCCGGAGAAGTGGGGTTCCTGAGCACTGCGTGTCCCGGAGAAGTGGGGTTCCTGAGCACTGCGCGTCCCGGAGAAGTGGGGTTCCTGAGCACTGCGCGTCCCGGAGAAGTGGGGTTCCTGAGCACTGTGTGTCCCGAAGAAGTGGGGTTCCTGAGCACTGCGCGTCCCGGAGAAGTGGGGTTCCTGAGCACTGCGCGTCCCGGAGAAGTGGGGTTCCTGAGCACTGCTGCCTTCACACACAGGGCCGTAGGACTGGCACAGGGAAGATGGCAGCTCTGAGATGTCGCAGCGCTCGCACTTTGTACTGTTTCCTGTCAGCTGCCGGAGAATCGGCACAAAACATCGAGAAACGTGTAAGCGAGAAACGAGCGGAGCGACAATCCGGCGGCGTAGAAGAACGTTCTCCCCCCCTCCCCCCGCCGCAGTCATTAGTAAGATCTGCGTCTCGCATGTTTACAGCAAAACAAGTCTGCGAGAGAGAAGAGTTTACAAACAAACCGCCCCTCTGTTTACCTCACCGACGAGGAGCTGTGACTGGGGAACGCCGCGGCGGTGGCAATATGTGCCATCGTTATTTCTCAGAGGCGTCAGAAGGCTTTCCAAAATAGATCCCACGCCTGACGGCTCCGCCAGGACCCCCGAGCTGCGACTTTCCCCCCAACATGGAGGAGATTATATCCCTCAAACCAAATGATCCCCCAGTGATCCCACCGTGAGGGTCCTGGTGGCACGTTCTGTTATAGGGTGACAGCGTTTTCCCCCTTGCTAGTAGCGGGTTGGACCCCCTTTATTAGGTCCCCCTTGCTAGTAGAGGGTTGGACCCCCTTTATTAGGTCCCCCTTGCTAGTAGCGGGTTGGACCCCCTTTATTAGGTCCCCCTTGCTAGTAGCGGTTGGACCCCCTTTATTAGGTCCTCCTTGCTAGTAGCGGGTTGCACCCCCTTTATTAGGTCCTCCTTGCTAGTAGCGGGTTGGACCCCCTTTGTTAGGTCCCCCTTGCTAGTTCCGGGTTGGACCCCCTTTATTAGCTCCCTCTTGCTAGTAGTGGGTTGACCCCCTTTGTTAGGTCCCCCTTGCTAGTTCCGGGTTGGACCCCCTTTATTAGATCCCTCTTGCTAGTAACGGGTTGACCCCCTTTATTAGGTCCCCCTTGCTAGTAGCGGGTTGGACCCCCTTTATTAGGTCCTCCTTGCTAGTAGCGGGTTGGACCCCCTTTATTAGGTCCCCCTTGCTAGTAGCGGGTTGGACCCCCTTTATTAGGTCCCCCTTGCTAGTAGCGGGTTGGACCCCCTTTATTAGGTCCTCCTTGCTAGTAGCGGGTTGGACCCCCTTTATTAGGTCCCCCTTGCTAGTAGCGGGTTGGACCCCCTTTATTAGGTCCCCCTTGCTAGTAGCGGGTTGGACCCCCTTTATTAGGTCCTCCTTGCTAGTCCCGGGTTGGACCCCATTTTTTAGGTCCTCCTTGCTAGTAGTGGGTTGGACCCCCTTTATTAGGCCCCCTTGCTAGTAGCGGGTTGGACCCCCTTTGGCCTTCATTCTTTGTAGCAGAGATACAACAAGGTGTTGGAAACGTTCCACCACATCCCAAAGGTTGAATACAGAGAACCAAGTCTATGTAGATGATGGCATTTTCTGAGGCCCAGAGCAGTGATATAAATTGGGGGTCACTGAGTGTAAATCCCACCAAAAAGGTTCTTCTGTGATCATCAGTCCAAATCTAAACTCCAACCAAGGTCAAGACCTCTGCCGACTTCCCAAGGACCTGTGTACATCCATTGTGGAAGGCCTTCCCATAGACACCCCCCTAAACCTTGTGGACGGATCTTCCCATAGACACACCCCTAAACCTTGTGGAAGGCCTTCCCATAGACACACCCCTAAACCTTGTGGACAGACCTTCCCATAGACACACCCCTAAACCTTGTGGACAGCCTTCCCATAGACACACCCCTAAACCTTGTGGACAGACCTTCCCATAGACACACCCCTAAACTTTGTGGACGGCCTTCCCATAGACACCCCCCTAAACCTTGTGGACGGCCTTCCCATAGACACACCCCTAAACCTTGTGGGCGGCCTTCCCATAGACACACCCCTAAACCTTGTGGACCGCCTTCCCATAGACACCCCCCTAAACCTTGTGGACAGCCTTCCCATAGACACCCCCCTAAACCTTGTGGACGGCCTTCCCATAGACACCCTCCTAAACCTTGTGGACAGCCTTCCCATAGACACACCCCTAAACCTTGTGGACAGACCTTCCCATAGACACACCCCTAAACTTTGTGGACGGCCTTCCCATAGACACCCCCCTAAACCTTGTGGACGGCCTTCCCATAGACACACCCCTAAACCTTGTGGACGGCCTTCCCATAGACACACCCCTAAACCTTGTGGACGGCCTTCCCATAGACACACCCCTAAACCTTGTGGACGGCCTTTCCATAGACACACCCCTAAACCTTGTGGACGGCCTTCCCATAGACACACCCCTAAACCTTGTGGACGGCCTTCCCATAGACACCCCCCTAAACCTTGTGGACGGCCTTCCCATAGACACACCCCTAAACCTTGTGGACGGCCTTCCCATAGACACACCCCTAAACCTTGTGGACGGCCTTCCCATAGACACACCCCTAAACCTTGTGGACGGATCTTCCCATAGACACACCCCTAAACCTTGTGGACGGATCTTCCCATAGACACACCCCTAAACCTTGTGGACGGCCTTCCCATAGACACCCCCCTAAACCTTGTGGACGGCCTTCCCATAGACACACCCCTAAACCTTGTGGATCGCCTTCCCATAGACACACCCCTAAACCTTGTGGACGGCCTTCCCATAGACACACCCCTAAACCTTGTGGACGGCCTTCCCATAGACACACCCCTAAACCTTGTGGACGGCCTTTCCATAGACACACCCCTAAACCTTGTGGACGGCCTTCCCATAGACACACCCCTAAACCTTGTGGACGGCCTTCCCATAGACACCCCCCTAAACCTTGTGGACGGCCTTCCCATAGACACCCCCCTAAACCTTGTGGACGGCCTTCCCATAGACACACCCCTAAACCTTGTGGACGGCCTTCCCATAGACACACCCCTAAACCTTGTGGACGGCCTTCCCATAGACACCCCCCTAAACCTTGTGGACGGCCTTCCCATAGACACACCCCTAAACCTTGTGGACGGCCTTCCCATAGACACACCCCTAAACCTTGTGGACGGCCTTCCCATAGACACACCCCTAAACCTTGTGGACGGCCTTCCCATAGACACACCCCTAAACCTTGTGGACGGCCTTCCCATAGACACACCCCTAAACCTTGTGGACGGCCTTCCCATAGACACACCCCTAAACCTTGTGGACGGCCTTTCCATAGACACACCCCTAAACCTTGTGGACGGCCTTCCCATAGACACACCCCTAAACCTTGTGGACGGCCTTCCCATAGACACCCCCCTAAACCTTGTGGACGGCCTTCCCATAGACACCCTTCTAAACCTTGTGGACGGCCTTCCCATAGACACCCCCCTAAACCTTGTGGACGGCCTTCCCATAGACACACCCCTAAACCTTGTGGATCGCCTTCCCATAGACACACCCCTAAACCTTGTGGACGGCCTTCCCATAGACACACCCCTAAACCTTGTGGACGGCCTTCCCATAGACACACCCCTAAACCTTGTGGACGGCCTTTCCATAGACACACCCCTAAACCTTGTGGACGGCCTTCCCATAGACACACCCCTAAACCTTGTGGACGGCCTTCCCATAGACACACCCCTAAACCTTGTGGACGGCCTTCCCATAGACACACCCCTAAACCTTGTGGACGGCCTTCCCATAGACACCCCCCTAAACCTTGTGGACGGCCTTCCCATAGACACCCCCCTAAACCTTGTGGACGGCCTTCCCATAGACACACCCCTAAACCTTGTGGACGGCCTTCCCATAGACACACCCCTAAACCTTGTGGACGGCCTTCCCATAGACACACCCCTAAACCTTGTGGACGGCCTTCCCATAGACACACCCCTAAACCTTTTGGACGCCCTTGTGGACTAAGACTGGGGGGTCATTAAAGTTCATGTGTGTAAAGGCCGGCGTCCCAATACTTTTGGTAATATAGTGTATTTTTAAATCCCATTTCTTCCCCATTCTGATGCTCAGTTTGAACCAGTGGCGGTGCGTCCCTAAAGGGCACATGGGCGCCGCCCCCTCTCTCCTGGCACCGTTCTATCACCATAGATAGATTCATGCATTGCGTTTGATGGGCGCAGTGGCTGCGCTTGATGGGCGCAGTGGCTGCGCTTGATGGGCGCAGTGGCTGCGCTTGATGGGCACAGTGGCTGCGCTTGATGGGCACAGTGGCGGCTATTGATGGCACAGTGGCGGCAATTGATGGGCACAGTGGCTGCGCTTGATGGGCACAGTGGCGGCTATTGATGGGCACAGTGGCGGCAATTGATGGACACAGTGGCTGCGTTTGATGGGCACAGTGGCTGCGCTTTATGGGCACAGTGGCTGCATTTGATGGGCACAGTGGCTGCGTTTGGGCACAGTGGCTGCGTTTGGGCACAGTGGCTGCGTTTGGGCACAGTGGCTGTGTTTGATGGGCACAGTGGCGGCAATTGATGGCACAGTGGCGGCAATTGATGGCACAGTGGCGGCAATTGATGGCACAGTGGCTGCGTTTGACGGGCACAGTGGCGGCTATTGATGCCACAGTGGTGGCAATCGATGGGCACAGTGGCTGCGTTTGATGGGCACAGTGGCTGCGTTTGATGGGCACAGTGGCTGCGTTTGATGGGCACAGTGGCTGCGTTTGATGGGCACAGTGGCTGCGTTTGATGGGCACAGTGGCTGCGTTTGATGGACCCAGTGGCTGCGTTGGGTGGGCACAGTGTCTGCGTTTGATGGGCACAGTGGCTGCGTTTGGTGGGCACAGTGTCTGCATTTGATGGCACAGTGGCTGCGTTTGATGGCACAGTGGCTGCGTTTGATGGCACAGTGGCTGCATTTGATGGGCACAGTGGCTGCGTTTGATGGCACAGTGGCTGCATTTGATGGGCACAGTCTCTGCATTTGATGGGCTCAGTGGCTGCATTTGATGGGCTCAGTGGCTGCATTTGATGGGCACAGTGGCTGCGTTTGATGGACACAGTGGCTGCATTTGATGGGCACAGTCTCTGCATTTGATGGGCTCAGTGGCTGCATTTGATGGGCTCAGTGGCTGCATTTGATGGGCACAGTGGCTGCGTTTGATGGACACAGTGGCTGCGTTTGATGGGCACAGTGGCTGCGTTTGGTGGGCACAGTGTCTGCATTTGATGGCACAGTGGCTGCGTTTGATGGCACAGTGGCTGCGTTTGATGGCTCAGTGGCTGCATTTGATGGGCTCAGTGGCTGCATTTGATGGGCACAGTGGCTGCGTTTGATGGACACAGTGGCTGCGTTTGATGGGCACAGTGGCTGCATTTGATGGGCACAGTGGCTGCGCTTGATGGGCACAGTGTCTGCATTTGATGGGCCTAAAAGCCTCGAGTTGCTGCCACGTGATTTGGCAATTTGTGTTGCCAACCAATTGAACCTAATAAAGTGTCCGGTGGTTGTATGTCACCATGCTGGCCCCCGGGGGCCCCTTCTGTTGGGATGGGTGGACAGGAAATTGAAATCCGCCCCCCCCCCATCCCGCACCTGACCTGCAAGATGTCCGTTCACAAACACGTCGCCGTTCCTTCCATTAATGCCGCGAATAAAGTTTTCCCAGATGAGAAGCAGAGCGCGGTCCCCTCGCGTCTCTCTTCGCTCGTCGCGATGATAATAAAAGAGCGTTTCACCTCTCGAGCGATCGCTTTAATGGATCGGCCTTCTAATTTCTTCAAAGTCTCTGACATCTGTGGCCCTTTTGAACTGCCATTAAAAAATATTATCCCGTTGCCGTTCTTTTATGCCCCGTTTTTTTTAATTACCGTCTCGTCTTTCAAGTTTTTTCGGAAAGATGTTTGGTTTTTAAATGACGCCGTCCTTCAGCCACCCAGCTGCGGCGGTCTGCCTGAAAATTGTGCGAATCAAAGAGGAGACTTTAAAGAGAAAAAGGTTCTGAAGGAGACGGGCACCAGACACATGAAAAGGGACTAATCTGGCGCACACATCGCGCGCTGCCACTACAAAGCCCTCCTCAGACCCCACAAATCCACCTTTTATACGCGCACAACGTAGATTTTATTATTTTCTATCCTTCTCGACTCGCAAATGTGGCGTTCGCTAATTTTCTGGCGAGCCGTGAGAATCCTTTCATCCTGCAGGAGCTTAGTTCTGAAATTAAAAAACCGGAGAGATGCCAAGCGGCGTGCCAGTGCGCGCCGGCTCATTGGTATGCCGCGTGCCTCTTCGCACATTACAGGCGGCGCTTAATGCGGGAGAAAACACATTTATTGTTCTGCCAGAGCGGTGGGGGGATGGGGAGAATTTCCAGTCATCGTGTAAACTAGGTGTGAAATGATTTCATCCTTCATGGATATTAATGGGGAGATGCCCCCCCCCCAAATATAAATGTAATACATAATTCTGTAATCTCTCGCAGTGGATACACCTGCTGAGACCAGAGCCGTCTTTAAGGCAGGGCAAAAGGGGAAGCTGCCCTGGGCCTTGTCATTGTTGTGGGGCCCAAAGCAGATGCCTCATACTTGCCAACTATCCCAGTTTAAATTCCCTTGAAGTTTTAGTACCGTGCTGTGTCCTGATATCTCAGTGTGAAGTGCTGCTACTAATGCTGCCCAGCTCTGCGTTATTGTTTACAGATGACTGCACCATGTAGATGGGCAGAGGTCTCAGGGTGACATACCATGTAGGTGGGCAGAGGTCTCAGGGTGACGCACCATGTAGGTGGGCAGAGGTCTCAGGATGGCATACCATGTAGGTGGGCAGAGGTCTGTACATGGGAGGAGTCTGCGATGAAATTGAGTTTGACACCCCTGATCTATTGTATGGAATGGGTCTCTATACTTTAGATGGGAACTGATGTCACTTCCTCTGTGTGGAGATGAGTTGTATAGACCTGGTCACTATACTCTAGGTGGGATCTCACCAGTGATGTCACTTCCTGTGTGTGGAGATGGGTTGTATAGAACCGGTCACTATACTCTAGGCGGGATCTCACCAGTGATGTCACTTCCTGTGTGTGGAGATGGGTTGTATAGAACCGGTCACTATACTCTAGGCGGGATCTCACCAGTGATGTCACTTCCTGTGTGTGGAGATGGGTTGTATAGAACCGGTCACTATACTCTAGGCGGGATCTCACCAGTGATGTCACTTCCTGTGTGTGGAGATGGGTTGTATAGAACCGGTCACTATACTCTAGGCGGGATCTCACCAGTGATGTCACTTCCTGTGTGTGGAGATGGGTTGTATAGAACCGGTCACTATCCTCTAGGCGGGATCTCACCAGTGATGTCACTTCCTGTGTGTGGAGATGGGTTGTATAGAACCGGTCACTATACTCTAGGCGGGATCTCACCAGTGATGTCACTTCCTGTGTGTGGAGATGGGTTGTATAGAACCGGTCACTATCCTCTAGGCGGGATCTCACCAGTGATGTCACTTCCTGTGTGTGGAGATGGGTTGTATAGAACCGGTCACTATACTCTAGGCGGGATCTCACCAGTGATGTCACTTCCTGTGTGTGGAGATGGGTTGTATAGAACCGGTCACTATCCTCTAGGCGGGATCTCACCAGTGATGTCACTTCCTGTGTGTGGAGATGGGTTGTATAGACCTGGTCACTATACTCTAGGCGGGATCTCACCAGTGATGTCACTTCCTGTGTGTGGAGATGGGTTGTATAGACCTGGTCACTATACTCTAGGCGGGATCTCACCAGTGATGTCACTTCCTGTGTGTGGAGATGGGTTGTATAGACCTGGTCACTATACTCTAGGCGGGATCTCACCAGTGATGTCACTTCCTGTGTGTGGAGATGGGTTGTATAGACCTGGTCACTATACTCTAGGCGGGATCTCACCAGTGATGTCACTTCCTGTGTGTGGAGATGGGTTGTATAGACCTGGTCACTATACTCTAGGCGGGATCTCACCAGTGATGTCACTTCCTGTGTGTGGAGATGGGTTGTATAGACCTGGTCACTATACTCAAGGCGGGATCTCACCAGTGATGTCACTTCCTGTGTGTGGAGATGGGTTGTACAGAACCGGTCACTATACTCTAGGCGGGATCTCAGCAGTGATGTCACTTCCTGTGTGTGGAGATGGGTTGTATAGAACCGGTCACTATACTCTAGGCGGGATCTCACCAGTGATGTCACTTCCTGTGTGTGGAGATGGGTTGTATAGAACCGGTCACTATACTCTAGGCGGGATCTCACCAGTGATGTCACTTCCTGTGTGTGGAGATGGGTTGTATAGACCTGGTCACTATACTCTAGGCGGGATCTCAACAGTGATGTCACTTCCTGTGTGTGGAGATGGGTTGTATAGACCTGGTCACTATACTCAAGGCGGGATCTCACCAGTGATGTCACTTCCTCCTGGAGGTCCTCCATGTTTCTGAATCTCTCTCCAGGAATGACGTTCTGCTCTTTAATGAAGACAGACCGGCTCTAATATTCTCGTCACCTCCAGATATTAGAAATTGGGTTTAATAAACGGATTCATTTGTCTGCCTGGCTGCAATTAGCGGAGCGCTGAGACAATCGGGGGATGTAGTGAGGATCCCGGCGGGGAGTTATTAGTCTTTGTGCATTTTAGTGACATTAAGAAAAGCGCATTTCTGTGCGGAGGTGACGGTTCCGTGTTCTCTGACTGTCACCTCCGAGATAATTCTTCACTGTGTGGCCGGGACACAGACAGCGAGATGTCAGAGATTCCATCGTGTGATTGGGGTTTATAATCATTGATGTGTGCCGAGAGGGGGGATTGTCATCTCTTCTGGGGAATCAATAATAATGTGCGCTCAGAAATGACACCCTGACACTTGGGGGATCCCCAGAACAATGACACCCTGACACTTGGGGGTCCAGAACAATGACACCCTGACACTTGGGGGTCCCAGAACAATGACACCCTGACACTTGGGGGTCCCAGAACAATGACACCCCGACACTTGGGGGTCCAGAACAATGACACCCTGACACTTGGGGTCCCAGAACAATGACACACTGACACTTGGGGGTCCAGAACATTGACACCCCGACACTTGGGGGTCCCAGAACAATGACACCCTGACACTTGGGGGCCCAGAACAATGACACCCTGACACTTGGAGATCCAGAACAATGACACCCTGACACTTGGGGGTCCAGAACAATGACACCCTGACACTTGGGGGTCCAGAACAATGACACCCTGACACTTGGGGTCCCAGAACAATGACACCCTGACACTTGGGGGTCCCAGAACAATGACACCCTGACACTTGGGGGTCCAGAACAATGACACCCTGACACTTGGGGGTCCAGAACAATGACACACTGACACTTGGGGGTCCCAGAACAATGACACACTGACACTTGGGGGTCCCAGACCAATGACACACTGACACTTGGGGGTCCAGAACAATGACACCCTGACACTTGGGGGTCCCAGAACAATGACACCCTGACACTTGGGGGTCCCAGAACAATGACACCCTGACACTTGGGGGATCCAGAACAATGACACCCTGACACTTGGGGATCCAGAACAATGACACCCTGACACTTGGGGGTCCAGAACAATGACACCCTGACACTTGGGGGTCCCAGAACAATGACACCCTGACACTTGGGGGTCCCAGAACAATGACACCCGACACTTGGGAGACCAACAATGACACCCTGACACTTGGGGATCCAGAACAATGACACCCTGACACTTGGGGATCCAGAACAATGACACCCTGACACTTGGGGGTCCAGAACAATGACACCCTGACACTTGGGGGACCAGAACAATGACACCCTGACACTTGGGGGATCCAGAACAATGACACCCTGACACTTGGGGCCCCAGAACAATGACACCCTGACACTTGGGGGTCCCAGAACAATGACACCCTGACACTTGGGGGTCCAGAACAATGACACCCTGACACTTGGGGATCCAGAACAATGACACCCTGACACTTGGGGGTCCAGAACAATGACACACTGACACTTGGGGGTCCAGAACAATGACACCCTGACACTTGGGGGTCCAGAACAATGACACCCTGACACTTGGGGTCCCAGAACAATGACACCCTGACACTTGGGGGTCCAGAACAATGACACCCTGACACTTGGGGATCCAGAACAATGACACCCTGACACTTGGGGGTCCCAGAACAATGACACACTGACACTTGGGGGTCCAGAACAATGACACCCTGACACTTGGGGGTCCCAGAACAATGACACCCTGACACTTGGGGGTCCAGAACAATGACACACTGACACTTGGGGGTCCAGAACAATGACACCCTGACACTTGGGGTCCCAGAACAATGACACCCTGACACTTGGGGGTCCAGAACAATGACACACTGACCCTTGGGGGATCCAGAACAATGACACCCTGACACTTGGGGGTCCAGAACAATGACACCCTGACACTTGGGGGTCCAGAACAATGACACCCTGACACTTGGGGGTCCAGAACAATGACACACTGACACTTGGGGATCCAGAACAATGACACACTGGCACTTGGGGATCCAGAACAATGACACCCTGACACTTGGGGGTCCAGAACAATGACACCCTGACACTTGGGGGTCCCAGAACAATGACACCCTGACACTTGGGGGTCCCAGAACAATGACACACTGACACTTGGGGGATCCAGAACAATGACACACTGACACTTGGGGGTCCAGAACAATGACACCCTGACACTTGGGGGTCCCAGGACAATGACACCCTGACACTTGAGGGTCCAGAACAATGACACCTAGACACTTGGGGGCCCAGAACAATGACACCCTGACACTTGGGGGCACCAGAACAATGACACCCTGACACTTGGGGGTCCCAGAACAATGACACCCTGACACTTGGGGGTCCCAGAACAATGACACCCTGACACTTGGGGGTCCCAGAACAATGACACACTGACACTTGGGGGTCCAGAACAATGACACCCTGACACTTGGGAGATCCCCAGAACAATGACACCCTGACACTTGGGGATCCAGAACAATGACACCCTGACACTTGAGGGTCCAGAACAATGACACCCTGACACTTGGGGGTCCAGAACAATGACACCCTGACACTTGGGGGTCCAGAACAATGACACCCTGACACTTGGGGGTCCAGAACAATGACACCCTGACACTTGGGGGTCCAGAACAATGACACCCTGACACTTGGGGTCCCAGAACAATGACACACTGACACTTGGGGGTCCCAGAACAATGACACCCTGACACTTGGGGGTCCAGAACAATGACACACTGACACTTGGGGGTCCAGAACAATGACAACCTGACACTTGGGGGTCCCAGAACAATGACACCCTGACACTTGGGGGTCCAGAACAATGACACCCTGACACTTGGGGATCCAGAACAATGACACCCTGACACTTGGGGGTCCAGAACAATGACACCCTGACACTTGGGGGTCCCAGAACAATGACACCCTGACACTTGGGGGGCTCAGAACAATGACACCCCGACACTTGGGGGGCTCAGAACAATGACACACTGACACTTGGGGGTCCCAGAACAATGACACCCTGACACTTGGAGATCCAGAACAATGACACCCTGACACTTGGGGGATCCAGAACAATGACACCCTGACACTTGGGGGTCCAGAACAATGACACCCGACACTTGGGGGGCTCAGAACAATGACACCCCGACACTTGGGGGTCCCAGAACAATGACCCCCCGACACTTGGGGGGCTCAGAACAATGACACCCCGACACTTGGGGGGCTCAGAACAATGACACACTGACACTTGGGGGTCCAGAACAATGACACCCTGACACTTGGGGACCCAGAACAATGTCACACTGACACTTGGGGGTCCAGAACAATGACACCCTGACACTTGGGGGTCCAGAACAATGACACACTGACACTTGGGGGTCCAGAACAATGACACCCTGACACTTGGGGGTCCAGAACAATGACACCCTGACACTTGGGGGTCCCAGAACAATGACACCCTGACACTTGGGGGTCCAGAACAATGACACCCTGACACTTGGGGGTCCCAGAACAATGACACCCTGACACTTGGGGGTCCAGAACAATGACACACTGACACTTGGGGGTCCCAGAACAATGACACACTGACACTTGGGGGTCCAGAACAATGACACCCTGACACTTGGGGGTCCCAGAACAATGACACCCTGACACTTGGGGGTCCCAGAACAATGACACCCCGACACTTGGGGGTCCAGAACAATGACACCCTGACACTTGGGGTCCCAGAACAATGACACACTGACACTTGGGGGTCCAGAACATTGACACCCCGACACTTGGGGGTCCCAGAACAATGACACCCTGACACTTGGGGGCCCAGAACAATGACACCCTGACACTTGGAGATCCAGAACAATGACACCCTGACACTTGGGGGTCCAGAACAATGACACCCTGACACTTGGGGGTCCAGAACAATGACACCCGACACTTGGGGGGCTCAGAACAATGACACCCCGACACTTGGGGGTCCCAGAACAATGACCCCCCGACACTTGGGGGGCTCAGAACAATGACACCCGACACTTGGGGGGCTCAGAACAATGACACACTGACACTTGGGGGTCCAGAACAATGACACCCTGACACTTGGGGACCCAGAACAATGTCACACTGACACTTGGGGGTCCAGAACAATGACACCCTGACACTTGGGGGTCCAGAACAATGACACACTGACACTTGGGGGTCCAGAACAATGACACCCTGACACTTGGGGGTCCAGAACAATGACACCCTGACACTTGGGGGTCCAGAACAATGACACCCTGACACTTGGGGGTCCAGAACAATGACACCCTGACACTTGGGGTCCCAGAACAATGACACCCTGACACTTGGGGGTCCCAGAACAATGACACCCTGACACTTGGGGGTCCAGAACAATGACACCCTGACACTTGGGGGTCCAGAACAATGACACACTGACACTTGGGGGTCCCAGAACAATGACACACTGACACTTGGGGGTCCCAGACCAATGACACACTGACACTTGGGGGTCCAGAACAATGACACCCTGACACTTGGGGGTCCAGAACAATGACACCCTGACACTTGGGGGTCCCAGAACAATGACACCCTGACACTTGGGGATCCAGAACAATGACACCCTGACACTTGGGGATCCAGAACAATGACACCCTGACACTTGGGGGTCCAGAACAATGACACCCTGACACTTGGGGGTCCCAGAACAATGACACCCTGACACTTGGGGGTCCCAGAACAATGACACCCGACACTTGGGAGACCAACAATGACACCCTGACACTTGGGGATCCAGAACAATGACACCCTGACACTTGGGGGTCCAGAACAATGACACCCTGACACTTGGGGGTCCAGAACAATGACACCCTGACACTTGGGGGATCCAGAACAATGACACCCTGACACTTGGGGCCCCAGAACAATGACACCCTGACACTTGGGGGTCCAGAACAATGACACCCTGACACTTGGGGGTCCCAGAACAATGACACCCTGACACTTGGGGGTCCAGAACAATGACACCCTGACACTTGGGGATCCAGAACAATGACACCCTGACACTTGGGGGTCCAGAACAATGACACACTGACACTTGGGGGTCCAGAACAATGACACCCTGACACTTGGGGGTCCAGAACAATGACACCCTGACACTTGGGGTCCCAGAACAATGACACCCTGACACTTGGGGGTCCAGAACAATGACACCCTGACACTTGGGGATCCAGAACAATGACACCCTGACACTTGGGGGTCCCAGAACAATGACACACTGACACTTGGGGGTCCAGAACAATGACACCCTGACACTTGGGGGTCCCAGAACAATGACACCCTGACACTTGGGGGTCCAGAACAATGACACACTGACCCTTGGGGGATCCAGAACAATGACACCCTGACACTTGGGGGTCCAGAACAATGACACCCTGACACTTGGGGGTCCAGAACAATGACACCCTGACACTTGGGGGTCCAGAACAATGACACACTGACACTTGGGGATCCAGAACAATGACACACTGGCACTTGGGGTCCAGAACAATGACACCCTGACACTTGGGGGTCCCAGACAACAACCCTACAATTGGTCCAAATTCTGAGGCCTGTTTACAGCTGGTCGGGTATTCTGGGTTCTTGGCACCCTAGGGAACCCATCCGGGAAGAGTCTTGGTGCTTGTTGTGTTTTTGGCTTCACTGTTGTCAGGCAGATTTTCCTCCTGATAGTCACTGCCATGGCATGGAGGAGAGGCCACCCTGCCCTGCACCTCCTTCCAGAGATCATGTGACCAGAGGTGGGTGTTCTATCATTTCAGTGATGCCCATTTTGTTTTCACTTTAAGGACAAATATAAAAAGATGGAGGATCTGGTAGAACGGCGAGGCCTGGCCTTCTTATTGGCTACTCCTCGCCTTTGCCCATCCCGTGATCTTTCGTCGGCGTCAATTTTGCGAGTCAGCGAATAGTTGTATCCTCCAGCCGGGGGGAGGGTGACGTTGGCGCAGAGCGGAGACGAAGGGGTTAACGGCGAGCTGTTTTCCTCCAATGGCGGAGTAATCAAAGCGTGTTATTCTTTCCTCTCTTCCAGCTCTGAACTTTGATGTTCTGCTTTCCTAAAGGAAACTTTTATAGCTTTACATAAAAAGAGAAGGAGAGGAGCCTGCGGAGGAGAGAGCGGGGCCACTGTGTGTGTGTGCGCGCCATTGTGTGTGCGCCATTGTGTGTGTGTGTGTGAGCCATTGTGTGTGTGCCTTTGTGTGTGTGCGTGCCTCTGTGTGTGTGTGCGCCACTGTGTGTGTGTGCGCCTTTGTGTGTGTGCGCCACTGTGTGCGTGTGTGTGCGCCATTGTGTGTGCGCCATTGTGTGTGTGTGTGCACACCATTATGTGTGTGTGCCTCTGTGTGTGTGTGCGCCACTGTGTGTGTGCCTCTGTGTGTGTGCGCCACTGTGTGTGTGCCTCTGTGTGTGTGCGCCACTGTGTGTGTGCCTTTGTGTGTGTGCGTGCCTTTGTGTGTGTGCGTGCCTCTGTGTGTGTGTGCGCCACTGTGTGTGTGTGCGCCTTTGTGTGTGTGCGCCACTGTGTGCGTGTGTGTGCGCCATTGTGTGTGCGCCATTGTGTGTGTGTGTGCACACCATTATGTGTGTGTGCCTCTGTGTGTGTGTGTGCGCCACTGTGTGTGTGTGCGCCATTGTGTGTGCGCCATTGTGTGTGTGTGTGTGCACACCATTATGTGTGTGTGTGCGCCACTGTGTGTGTGTGCGCCACTGTGTGTGTGCCTTTGTGTGTGTGCGCCAGTGTGTGCGCCATTGTGTGTGCGCCATTATGTATGTGTGTGCCATTGTGTGTGTGCGCCATTGTGTATGTGTGTGCGCCATTGTGTGTCTGTGCGCCATTGTGTGTGTATGTGTGCGCCACTGTTTGTGCGCCATTGTGTGTGTGCGCGCCATTGTGTGTGTGCGCGCCATTGTGTGTCTGTGTGTGTGTGTGTGTGTGCACCATTGTGTCTGTAGGGGTGACGCTATGTTGCGGTGGGGTTGGCGATCGGCACATTGATGCTCGGCTCACACAGAATATACAAGTGTTGTGCGTTGTTTGGCCCTCAGGCTGTTGATGTCGGGATATCGATCGCTCCCTCGTTATGAATGTATTATTATTATTATACAGGATTTATAAAGCGCCAACAGTTTGCGCAGCGCTTTACAACATCAGGAAAGACAGTAGAGTTACAATACAATTCAATACAGGAAGGGATCAGAGGGCCCGGCTCATTAGATGGGATGTTTGGATGGCGCTCTGTGGGGACACTTCCAGGTACAGGGCTGGTCGGGTTCTCTGAGTTCCGTCCAGGAGGCCTGGCTGGTAGACGGCCACACTGAACAATGAAATGACTTCACCATTGGCTGAGGAGAAAAGGGGGGATTGGGGGCATTAGGGTGGGGGAGGGGGATTACGAAGGTAGGGAAGATAAGTACAGTGGAACCTCGGTTAACGAGCATTTTGAAAGACAAGCAACATTTTTAAAGCGAATGGGGTGTGCAGTACCGCATATGGCCTGAATTGTGGGGGGGGGGGTGTGGCGCCAGAGCCGATCGGAGCCATTTGGAAATACTCAGTGTTTCCGAGGGTTTCCGAGGTCAGCCCACCTCCGAGGCTCTCCAGTGCCCCCCACCTCTGGCCACATGCGGTATTGCATGCCATTGAAGTCAATGCAGAAAAAATTATTTTCGTTTCCATTGACTTCTATGGGGAAACTCGCTTTGATATGCAAGCGTTCTGGATTACAAGCGTTCTCCTGGAGCGGATTATCCTCGTAATCCGAGGTTCCGCTGTATTGGGAATTTAGCTGGAAGTGTCCCCCCCCCCCCCCCTCAGCTATTAGTACAGTCCATCGGGGGTCTTCTGTCCTCTGACCTCCATTCTCTCCTCTACAGACCATCTCGGAGTTGGAGGCCCAGGTCTACAAGCTGAAGGAGGAGCTTATCCAGGTGAACGCGCAGCGCAAGCAGCAGCTCCTGGAACTGGGACACCTGCGGGAGGAGGAGAGGGCGAGGGCGGCTCAGGAACATCAGATGGCGCTCAGCAAAATGAGAAAGGAGACGGAGAGCACCAGGATAGAGCTTCAGAAGAAACACAGCGCCCAGACCCAGGAGGCCCTGGAGAAGGTAAGGCCCTGGAGAAGGTGAGGCCCTGGAGAAGGTGAGGCCCTGGAGAAGGTGAGGCCCTCGGTACACACAGCTCAGGACCGATCCTAGGGTCACAGACGCCTGGGTGCAGAAATATTTCTGATGCCCCCACATGGTCAGAGACTGCAGACATAGTACAGGAGATGGTCAGAGACTGCAGACATAATACAGGAGATGATCAGAGACTGCAGACATAATACAGGAGATGGTCAGAGACTGCAGACATAATACAGGAGATGATCAGAGACTGCAGACATAATACAGGAGATGGTCAGAGACTGCAGACATAGTACAGGAGATGATCAGAGACTGCAGACATAGTACAGGAGATGGTCAGAGACTGCAGACATAATACAGGAGATGGTCAGAGACTGCAGAGATAATACAGGAGATGGTCAGAGACTGCAGACATAATACAGGAGATGATCAGAGACTGCAGACATAATACAGGAGATGATCAGAGACTGCAGACATAGTACAGGAGATGATCAGAGACTGCAGACATAGTACAGGAGATGGTCAGAGACTGCAGACATAGTACAGGAGATGGTCAGAGACTGCAGACATAGTACAGGAGATGGTCAGAGACTGCAGACATGATACAGGAGATGGTCAGAGACTGCAGACATAATACAGGAGATGATCAGAGACTGCAGACATAGTACAGGAGATGGTCAGAGACTGCAGACATAATACAGGAGATGATCAGAGACTGCAGACATAGTACAGGAGATGGTCAGAGACTGCAGACATAGTACAGGAGATGGTCAGAGACTGCAGACATAGTACAGGAGATGGTCAGAGACTGCAGACATAATACAGGAGATGGTCAGAGACTGCAGACATAGTACAGGAGATGATCAGAGACTGCAGACATATAAAACAGGAGATGATCAGAGACTGCAGACATAGTACAGGAGATGGTCAGAGACTGCAGACATAGTACAGGAGATGATCAGAGACTGCAGACATGGTACAGAAGATGGTCAGAGACTGCAGACATAGTACAGGAGACAATCAGAGACTGCAGACATAGTACAGGAGATGGTCAGAGACTGCAGACATAGTACAGGAGATGGTCAGAGACTGCAGACAGTACAGGAAATGGTCAGAGACTGCAGACATAATACAGGAGATGGTCAGAGACTGCAGACATGGTACAGGAGATGGTCAGAGACTGCAGACATAGTACAGGAGATGGTCAGAGACTGCAGACATGGTACAGAAGATGATCAGAGACTGCAGACATAGTACAGGAGATGATCAGAGACTGCAGACATAGTACAGGAGATGATCAGAGACTGCAGACATAGTACAGGAGATGATCAGAGACTGCAGACATAATACAGGAGATGGTCAGAGACTGCAGACATCATACAGGAGATGATCAGAGACTGCAGACACAGTACAGGAGATGGTCAGAGACTGCAGACATAGTACAGGAGATGATCAGAGACTGCAGACATGATACAGGAGATGATCAGAGACTGCAGACATAATACAGGAGATGGTCAGAGACTGCAGACATAGTACAGGAGATGATCAGAGACTGCAGACATAATACAGGAGATGGTCAGAGACTGCAGACATAGTACAGGAGATGATCAGAGACTGCAGACATAGTACAGGAGATGATCAGAGACTGCAGACATAGTACAGGAGATGTCAGAGACTGCAGACATAGTACAGGAGATGATCAGAGACTGCAGACATAGTACAGGAGATGATCAGAGACTGCAGACATAGTACAGGAGATGATCAGAGACTGCAGACATAGTACAGGAGATGATCAGAGACTGCAGACATAGTACAGGAGATGGTCAGAGACTGCAGACATAGTACAGGAGATGATCAGAGACTGCAGACATAATACAGGAGATGGTCAGAGACTGCAGACATAGTACAGGAGATGATCAGAGACTGCAGACATAGTACAGGAGATGATCAGAGACTGCAGACATAGTACAGGAGATGTCAGAGACTGCAGACATAGTACAGGAGATGATCAGAGACTGCAGACATAGTACAGGAGATGATCAGAGACTGCAGACATAGTACAGGAGATGATCAGAGACTGCAGACATAGTACAGGAGATGATCAGAGACTGCAGACATAGTACAGGAGATGATCAGAGACTGCAGACATGATACAGGAGATGGTCAGAGACTGCAGACATAGTACAGGAGATGATCAGAGACTGCAGACATAGTACAGGAGATGATCAGAGACTGCAGACATAGTACAGGAGATGGTCAGAGATTGCCGCTATGGTCTCCGGCTGCTTCGCGCTCCTCCTCTGACAGGAGGGAGAGGGAGGATAGACTTGGGCAGGAAACACAGTGGTCGCGGCACAGTCTCTCCTCCTCTGATCCGCTCCTGTCAGTTGCCGGCGGAGAGAGCTGCCCCTGGACAAAGACATGAAGAGGAGGAGGAGGCGGAAGGGGAGCACTCTGGCGCTTCAGCGCCCCCACCTCTGTGGCGCCTGGGTGCGCTGCAGAGGTGGGGGCCCTGACACAGCTCATCCTTTCTCAGGAGTCAGGACTGCCTGTAATTCCTTGCCGGTGGTTTTGCTCTCGGCCGTCATCCAGACTGATCTATACCAGTTTAGGTTGTGTCGGGGGGACGGCACTCACCGGGGGACGGCACTCACCGGGGGCGGCACTCACCGGTGGGCGACACTCACCGGGGGACGGCACTCACCGGGGGATGGCACTCACCGGGGGGCGGCACTCACCCGGGGGCGGCACTCACCGGGGGGCGGCCCTCACCGGGGTCGGCACTCACCGGGGGGCGGCACTCACCGGGGGATGGCACTCACCGGGGGTCATTCCTTTTCTTCTTCTTCAAGTTTCTCCTCTAGGCCTCGTTTTCACTTCAATATGTGGCATTGGACACACTTTATTAACCACTTCCCACCCGGCCTATAGCGGAGTGACGGCCGGGAAGTGGTTCTGCTATCCTGACTTGGCGTCGTATGCCAGGCTTGCGCCCGCGGTGGTGCGCAGCGAGGTGATTGGGAGTGCGGTGTGTCAGTCTGGCACGCCGCATCTCCTTTTGTGGTAAGAAGCCTCTGTCAGCTGTGATTGGTCACAGCTGATCACGTGGTAAGAAGCTTCTATCAGAGGTGACCAATCACAGCTGATCATTGCTTGAACCAGGAAGTGCTGGTAAACGGCATTCTTCGGTTTGCGCTGACAGGAAGAGCCAATCGGCGGATCTCCTTGTCAGAAGGGGGGGGGGGGTCTGTGCTGATAATCAGCTTATTGATTATAAGCACAGCCCCCATCAGATGTGCCACCACTGTTACCCAAAAGCTACCCATCATCTGCCAGTCAGTGACCCCCTCAGGATCGCCTGTCAGTGCCCAATAAAGTGCCAATTAGTGCCCACCACAGTGCCAGTCAGTGCCCATCACATTGCTAATCAGTGCCCTACAGTAACACCTGTCAGTACCTCATCATCAGTGCCACCTGCCAGTGCCCATCACAGCCGCTTGTCAGTGCCACCTGTCAGTGCCCATCAGTACCATCTATCTGTGCCCATTAGTGCCGCCTATCAGTGCTGCATATCAGTGCTGCATATCCAATCGCGCAATTGTCATTGGGTGGAGCCCAGGGGCCCAGAGCCGGGCCCCTCACAATAGAGGGAATGTAAAACGGTTATAAATTATATTTCTATCAAACAATGGAGGGAATTTTGGCTGCACAGAGCTCATCGTACTCCCTGTGTATGGGGGGGGGGGGTATAGGGGATGATTGGGGATGTATAGAGAATATGGGGGGTGTATAGGGGGAAATTAGATCATATAGGGGTTGTATGAGGACATCTGGGGGTCGTATGGAAGGTGTAAAGGGGAGGTATTAGGCTTATTGAGAGTGTATAGGGAATGTGTGGGGCATATGGGGGGCATTTAGAGGATGAATGGGGCATATAGCAGGTGTATAGGGGATATATGGGGGTGTATAGGGGATATATGGACATATGGAGGGTGTATAGGGGACATATGGAGGGTGTATAGGGGATATATGGACATATGGAGGGTGTATAGGGGATATATGGACATATGGAGGGTGTATAGGGGATATATGGACATATGTGGGTGTATGGGGGATATGTGGACATATGGGGGTGTATAGGGGATATATGGGGGTGTATAGGGGATATATGGGGGTGTATAGGGGATATATGGACATATGGAGGGTGTATAAGGGATATATGGGGGTGTATAGGGGATATACGGACATATGGAGGGTGTATAGGAGATATATGGACATATGGGGGGTGTATAGGAGATATATGGACATATGGAGGGTGTATAGGGGATATATGGAGGGTGTATAGGGGATATATGGGGGTGTATAGGGGATATATGGACATATGGGGGGTGTATAGGAGATATATGGACATATGAAGGGTGTATAGGGGATATATGGGGGGTGTATAGGGGATATATGGACATATGGAGGGTGTATAGGGGATATATGGAGGGTGTATAGGGGATATATGGGGGTGTATAGGGGATATATGGACATATGGGGGGTGTATAGGAGATATATGGACATATGGAGGGTGTATAGGGGATATATGGAGGGTGTATAGGGGATATATGGACATATGGGGGGTGTATAGGGGATATATGGACATATGGAGGGTGTATAGGGGATATATGGAGGGTGTATAGGGGATATATGGGGGTGTATAGGGGATATATGGACATATGGGGGGTGTATAGGGGATATATGGACATATGGAGGGTGTATAGGGGATATATGGACATATGGGGGGTGTATAGGGGATATATGGACATATGGAGGGTGTATAGGGGATATATGGAGGGTGTATAGGGGATATATGGGGGTGTATAGGGGATATATGGAGGGTGTATAGGGGATATATGGGGGTGTATAGGGGATATATGGGGGGTGTATAGGCGATATATGGACATATGGAGGGTGTATAGGGGATATATGGAGGGTGTATAGGGGATATATGGGGGTGTATAGGGGATATATGGGGGGTGTATAGGGGATATATGGACATATGGAGGGTGTATAGGGGATATATGGACATATGGAGGGTGTATAGGGGATATATGGACATATGGAGGGTGTATAGGGGATATATGGAGGGTGTATAGGGGATATATGGGGGTGTATAGGGGATATATGGGGGGTGTATAGGGGATATATGGGGGGTGTATAGGGGATATATGGGGGGTGTATAGGGGATATATGGACATATGGAGGGTGTATAGGGGATATATGGAGGGTGTATAGGGGATATATGGGGGTGTATAGGGGATATATGGGGGGTGTATAGGGGATATATGGGGGGTGTATAGGGGATATATGGGGGGTGTATAGGGGATATATGGGGGGTGTATAGGGGATATATGGAGGGTGTATAGGGGATATATGGGGGTGTATAGGGGATATATGGGGGGTGTATAGGGGATATATGGGGGGTGTATAGGGGATATATGGGGGGTGTATAGGGGATATATGGAGGGTGTATAGGGGATATATGGGGGTGTATAGGGGATATATGGGGGGTGTATAGGGGATATATGGGGGGTGTATAGGGGATATATGGGGGGTGTATAGGGGATATATGGGGGGTGTATAGGGGATATATGGACATATGGAGGGTGTATAGGGGATATATGGAGGGTGTATAGGGGATATATGGGGGTGTATAGGGGATATATGGAGGGTGTATAGGGGATATATGGGGGGTGTATAGGGGATATATGGGGGGTGTATAGGGGATATATGGGGGTGTATAGGGGATATATGGAGGGTGTATAGGGGATATATGGAGGGTGTATAGGGGATATATGGGGGGTGTATAGGGGATATATGGGGGGTGTATAGGGGATATATGGGGGGTGTATAGGGGATATATGGACATATGGAGGGTGTATAGGGGATATATGGAGGGTGTATAGGGGATATATGGGGGTGTATAGGGGATATATGGGGGGTGTATAGGGGATATATGGGGGGTGTATAGGGAATTTATGGAGTGTGTATAGGGGATATATGGGGGTGTATAGGGGATATATGGAGGGTGTATAGGGGATATATGGGGGTGTATAGGGGATATATGGAGGGTGTATAGGGGATATATGGGGGTGTATAGGGGATATATGGAGGGTGTATAGGGGATATATGGAGGGTGTATAGGGGATATATGGGGGTGTATAGGGGATATATGGGGGTGTATAGGGGATATATGGGGGGTGTATAGGGGATATATGGACATATGGAGGGTGTATAGGGATATATGGAGGGTGTATAGGGGATATATGGGGGTGTATAGGGGATATATGGGGGGTGTATAGGGAATTTATGGAGTGTGTATAGGGGATATATGGGGGTGTATAGGGGATATATGGAGGGTGTATAGGGGATATATGGGGGGTGTATAGGGGATATATGGGGGGTGTATAGGGAATTTATGGAGTGTGTATAGGGGATATATGGGGGTGTATAGGGGATATATGGGGGGTGTATAGGGGATATATGGAGGGTGTATAGGGGATATATGGGGGTGTATAGGGGATATATGGAGGGTGTATAGGGGATATATGGGGGGTGTATAGGGGATATATGGGGGGTGTATAGTGGATATATGGGGGTGTATAGGGGATATATGGAGGGTGTATAGGGGATATATGGAGGGTGTATAGGGGATATATGGGGGGTGTATAGGGGATATATGGGGGGTGTATAGGGGATATATGGGGGTGTATAGGGGATATATGGAGGGTGTATAGGGGATATATGGAGGTTGTATAGGGGATATATGGAGGGTGTATAGGGGATATATGGGGGTGTATAGGGGATATATGGGGGTGTATAGGGGATATATGGGGGGTGTATAGGGGATATATGGACATATGGAGGGTGTATAGGGGATATATGGAGGGTGTATAGGGGATATATGGGGGTGTATAGGGGATATATGGGGGGTGTATAGGGGATATATGGGGGGTGTATAGGGAATTTATGGAGTGTGTATAGGGGATATATGGGGGTGTATAGGGGATATATGGGGGGTGTATAGGGGATATATGGAGGGTGTATAGGGGATATATGGGGGGTGTATAGGGGATATATGGGGGTGTATAGGGGATATATGGAGGGTGTATAGGGGATATATGGAGGGTGTATAGGGGATATATGGGGGTGTATAGGGGATATATGGGGGGTGTATAGGGGATATATGGGGGGTGTATAGGGAATTTATGGAGTGTGTATAGGGGATATATGGGGGTGTATAGGGGATATATGGGGGGTGTATAGGGGATATATGGAGGGTGTATAGGGGATATATGGAGGGTGTATAGGGGATATATGGGGGGTGTATAGGGGATATATGGGGGGTGTATAGGGGATATATGGGGGTGTATAGGGGATATATGGAGGGTGTATAGGGGATATATGGAGGGTGTATAGGGGATATATGGGGGGTGTATAGGGGATATATGGGGGGTGTATAGGGGATATATGGGGGGTGTATAGGGGATATATGGGGGGTGTATAGGGGATATATGGAGGGTGTATAGGGGATATATGGACATATTGGGGTCTCCCCTCCTCCAGTGATCAGTCTGCTGCAGGTAGGAGGAAGGATCTCTGAGCCCCCCATATGTTGTCAGTAATCCCCCCCATGACGTCGCGCTCTCTGAGTATCCCCCCCATGACGTCGCGCTCTCTGAGCCCCCCCCCATGACGTCGCGCTCTCTGAGCCCCCCCCATGACGTCGCGCTCTCTGAGCCCCCCCCATGACGTCGCGCTCTCTGAGCCCCCCCCCATGACGTCGCGCTCTCTGAGCCCCCCCATGACGTCGCGCTCTCTGAGCCCCCCCCCCCATGACGTCGCGCTCTCTGAGTATCCCCCCCATGACGTCGCGCTCTCTGAGCCCCCCCCTATGACGTCGCGCTCTCTGAGTATCCCCCCATGACGTCGCGCTCTCTGAGCCCCCCCCCCATGACGTCGCGCTCTCTGAGCCCCCCCCCCCCCCATGACGTCGCGCTCTCTATTCGGGGGATGTTTGTGTGATGAGGATTGCGATCTGTCAAGTGTTTTGCGGTGGCGGCCATCTTGAATCCCCCCCGGACTTCCTGTGTCTTGTGCACAGCGTGTTCCCAGCTGTGATTGGAGCCAGATGGGGCCCCCGAGCAGCGACACATGTTGTGTATTGTGGAGCCAGGTGTAGCGCGTTGTGTGAGCCGACATTCCTCCCTCCCCCGTATAAATGTCTACAGATGTGGGGTCTGGCGCCATTCCTCCGCTGTCCGAGGACGGCCAATCCACGCGCACCCCTAATAATCACTGAAATCTCATTGGTTCTCATCATCCTTCCATGTGGAGGCGGAGCTGTCATGTGTCAGTGTCACCCTTCCAGGTATCTCATCGAAGGACGGCGCCATCTTTGTTCAAGCATCATACAGGGTCACCATCTACTTCCTGGACTGAGATGACGCCCTCCTGGTGCCTGTGCAGTTCTCTGTTCACAAATGTCTGACACAGATCAGCCCCTGCTACAGCCTACTGATCACTGTGAGTTACAATGTACAGTCTGATCACTGGGGGAGGGGAGACTGAGGAAATGACTCCTCCTCCTTCTACAAAGTTACAATGTACAGTCTGATCACTGGGGGAGGGGAGGCTGAGGAAGAGTTGGTCGCTGAGGACACGCCCCCCGGTACAAGGAGCTGACAGTCGGATGTGGTGTGAGAGCAGCATTGGGATTGGTCGCTGAGGACACGCCCCCGGTACAAGGAGCTGACAGTCGTGGGACGGATGTGAGAGCAGCATTGGGATTGGTCGCTGAGGACACGCCCCCGGTACAAGGAGCTGACAGTCGGATGTGATGTGAGAGCAGCATTGGGATTGGTCGCTAAAGACACGCCCCCTGGTACAAGGAGCTGACAGTCGGATGTGGTGTGAGAGCAGCATTGGGATTGGTCACTGAGGACACGCCCCCTCGTACAAGGAGCTGACAGTCGTGGGACGGATGTGAGAGCAGCATTGGGATTGGTCGCTGAGGACACGCCCCCCGGTACAAGGAGCTGACAGTCGTGGGACGGATGTGAGAGCAGCATTGGGATTGGTCACTGAGGACACGCCCCCTGGTACAAGGAGCTGACAGTCGGATGTGGTGTGAGAGCAGCATTGGGATTGGTCGCTGAGGACACGCCCCCTGGTACAAGGAGCTGACAGTCGGATGTGATGTGAGAGCAGCATTGGGATTGGTCGCTGAGGACACGCCCCCTGGTACAAGGAGCTGACAGTCGTGGGACGGATGTGAGAGCAGCATTGGGATTGGTCACTGAGGACACGCCCCCTGGTACAAGGAGCTGACAGTCGGATGTGGTGTGAGAGCAGCATTGGGATTGGTCACTGAGGACACGCCCCCTTGTACAAGGAGCTGACAGTCGTGGGTCGGATGTAATAAAGAGCCGTTCTCGCAGCTTTGCTCCAGCTGTCGCCTCTGCAGCGGCCTGCGGTCTGCACACAAGGCAGCGCCCCCTCCCCTCCCCCCACATATGTTTTTTTAATAGATCTCCATTTTAATGGATTAGTTGCATTTTTCTCACTCCCTTGTTCTGCGTCCAAATCGCAGCCGTCCTAATAAAAGCCACATTTCCTCCCGAGCGAAACCCGCCAACCCTCCACATTGTTTATTATTTATTCTTCATTATCTCCGATCATGTGCTTTGTAGGGACCTCCACCCAGCGTGACCCCCGACAGATCCGAGGGGTTCCCACCATCCCTGTCCCGGGTCTGTACCCCCCGCTGTGCCCCATTATGAGGGGTTCCCACCATCCCTGTCCCGGGTCTGTACACCCGCTGTGCCCCATTATGAGGGGTTCCCACCATCCCTGTCCCGGGTCTGTACACCCGCTGTGCCCCATTATGAGGGGTTCCCACCATCCCTGTCCCGGGTCTGTACACCCGCTGTGCCCCATTATGAGGGGTTCCCACCATCCCTGTGCTGAGTTCCCGGGTCTGTACACCCGCTGTGCCCATTATGAGGGGTTCCCACCATCCCTGTGCTGAGTTCCAGGGGTCTGTACACCCGCTGTGCCCATTATGAGGGGTTCCCACCATCCCTGTGCTGAGTTCCAGGGGTCTGTACACCCGCTGTGCCCCATTATGAGGGGTTCCCACCATCCCTGTGCTGAGTTCCCGGGTCTGTACACCCGCTGTGCCCATTATGAGGGGTTCCCACCATCCCTGTGCCGAGTTCCCGGGTCTGTACACCCGCTGTGCCCATTATGAGGGGTTCCCACCATCCCTGTGCTGAGTTCCCGGGTCTGTACACCCGCTGTGCCCATTATGAGGGGTTCCCACCATCCCTGTGCTGAGTTCCGGGGTCTGTACACCCGCTGTGCCCCATTATGAGGGGTTCCCACCATCCCTGTGCTGAGTTCCCGGGTCTGTACACCCGCTGTGCCCCATTATGAGGGGTTCCCACCATCCCTGTGCTGAGTTCCCGGGTCTGTACACCCGCTGTGCCCCATTATGAGGGGTTCCCACCATCCCTGTGCTGAGTTCCCGGGTCTGTACACCCGCTGTGCCCATTATGAGGGGTTCTCACCATCCCTGTGCTGAGTTCCCGGGTCTGTACACCCGCTGTGCCCATTATGAGGGGTTCTCACCATCCCTGTGCCGAGTTCCTGGGTCTGTACCCCCGCTGTGCCCATTATGAGGGGTTCCCACCATCCCTGTGCTGAGTTCCCGGGTCTGTACCCCCGCTGTGCCCCATTATGAGGAGTTCCCACCATCCCTGTGCTGAGTTCCTGGGTCTGTACACCCGCTGTGCCCATTATGAGGGGTTCCCACCATCCCTGTGCTGAGTTCCCGGGTCTGTACACCCGCTGTGCCCCATTATGAGGGGTTCCCACCATCCCTGTGCTGAGTTCCCGGGTCTGTACACCCGCTGTGCCCATTATGAGGGGTTCCCACCATCCCTGTGCTGAGTTCCCGGGTCTGTACACCCGCTGTGCCCCATTATGAGGGGTTCCCACCATCCCTGTGCTGAGTTCCCGGGTCTGTACACCCGCTGTGCCCCATTATGAGGGGTTCCCACCATCCCTGTGCTGAGTTCCTGGGTCTGTACACCCGCTGTGCCCATTATGAGGGGTTCCCACCATCCCTGTGCTGAGTTCCCGGGTCTGTACCCCCCGCTGTGCCCCATTATGAGGGGTTCTCACCATCCCTATGCTGAGTTCCCGGGTCTGTACACCCGCTGTGCCCATTATGAGGGGTTCCCACCATCCCTGTGCTGAGTTCCCGGGTCTGTACACCCGCTGTGCCCATTATGAGGGGTTCCCACCATCCCTGTGCTGAGTTCCCGGGTCTGTACCCCCGCTGTGCCCATTATGAGGGGTTCTCACCATCCCTGTGCTGAGTTCCTGGGTCTGTACACCCGCTGTGCCCATTATGAGGGGTTCCCACCATCCCTGTGCTGAGTTCCCGGGTCTGTACACCCACTGTGCCCATTATGAGGGGTTCCCACCATCCCTGTGCCGAGTTCCTGGGTCTGTACCCCTCATATTGAACTCAAAGTTTTGATTTGAGGATCTTTAAATTGTCATAAAATTAAATATAACAAAGTTACAGAAATAATATTATTATGTCTGTGCCCTCCCCTTCTCTACATCACATGGTTGTCTGTGCCCTCCCCTTCTCTACATCACACGGGTGTCTGTGCCCTCCCCTTCTCTACATCACACGGGTGTCTGTGCCCTCCCCTTCTCTACATCACATGTGTGTCTGTGCCCTCCCCTTCTCTACATCACATGGGTGTCTGTGCCCGCCCCTTCTCTACATCACATGGGTGTCTGTGCCGCCCCTTCTCTACATCACACGGGTGTCTGTGCCCTCCCCTTCTCTACATCACACGGTTGTCTGTGCCCTCCCCTTCTCTACATCACACGGGTGTCTGTGCCCGCCCCTTCTCTACATCACATGGGTGTCTGTGCCGCCCCTTCTCTACATCACATGGGTGTCTGTGCCGCCCCTTCTCTACATCACACGGGTGTCTGTGCCCTCCCCTTCTCTACATCACACGGTTGTCTGTGCCCTCCCCTTCTCTACATCACATGGTTGTCTGTGCCCTCCCCTTCTCTACATCACACGGGTGTCTGTGCCCGCCCCTTCTCTACATCACACGGGTGTCTGTGCCCTCCCCTTCTCTACATCACGCGGGTGTCTGTGCCCTCCCCTTCTCTACATCACGCGGGTGTCTGTGCCCTCCCCTTCTCTACATCACGCGGGTGTCTGTGCCCTCCCCTTCTCTACATCACACGGATGTCTGTGCCCTCCCCTTCTCTACATCACGCGGGTGTCTGTGCCCTCCCCTACATCACACGGGTGTCTGTGCCCTCCCCTACATCACACGGGTGTCTGTGCCCTCCCCTTCTCTACATCACACGGATGTCTGTGCCCTCCCCTTCTCTACATCACACGGGTGTCTGTGCCCTCCCCTACATCACACGGGTGTCTGTGCCCTCCCCTTCTCTACATCACACGAGTGTCTGTGCCCTCCCCTTCTCTACATCACACGAGTGTCTGTGCCCTCCCCTTCTCTACATCACACGGGTGTCTGTGCCCTCCCCTTCTCTACAACACGCGGGTGTCTGTGCCCTCCCCTTCTCTACATTTCACGGTTGTCTGTGCCCGCCCCTTCTCTACATCACATGGGTGTCTGTGCCCTCCCCTTCTCTACATCACATGGTTGTCTGTGCCCTCCCCTTCTCTACATCACATGGTTGTCTGTGCCCTCCCCTTCTCTACATCACATGGTTGTCTGTGCCCTCCCCTTCTCTACATCACACGGGTGTCTGTGGCCTCCCCTTCTCTACATCACATGGGTGTCTGTGCCCTCCCCTTCTCTACATCACATGGGTGTCTGTGCCCTCCCCTTCTCTACAACACACGAGTGTCTGTGCCCGCCCCTTCTCTACATCACATGGTTGTCTGTGCCCTCCCCTTCTCTACATCACATGGTTGTCTGTGCCCGCCCCTTCTCTACATCACATGGTTGTCTGTGCCCTCCCCTTCTCTCTATCACGGTTGTTGTTGTTGGGAAATTACATTGGGCCTTCGTTTTTCAGTCCGCCCACTTGTCCCCCCCCCCATTTGTCCCCTCCCCAGTCTGTAATTGGACATAGAAAGGAGACGCAGTGGACTGATGAGCTCATCTCTCTGTCACTCTGCTCTCTCCTCCTATCAGCACACAGGAATGGCTCTTAGCGCTGCCTCTCCCTCTTCCAATCTGAGCTTGGCTGTACAGGGACTGAAGGGGTTAATACCAGGCTGCACTGGGGGTACTTACTTTCTTTTCAGATTGAATCCATGCTGGGACTTGTAGTTCTCCTTGGAGGGGGGGAGTCAGATCTGGGGATGCTCCGCCTCCTCCTCACAGTATTGGTCCTCCTGTAGATGAGTCGGTTGCCCTTTGCCCTCCACATGTTTTGTATTGTAATGACAGGAGCAGGTTTTCATGTCGTTCCCCTCTCTGACCAGCGGGGGTTATCGGCGCTCTGTCCGGTGCGCTGCCCCTTTAACCGCCGTCTGCAGATGAAGTCATCTGGCGCTCGCAGTTTTCCTGCGCTGGGCTCGCTCTGTTTTCTCTAATAATTGGCAGCAGACCCAGATCCCCCCCTCCCCCCTCCTCCTCCTCCTTTCAAGTAATGAATAGTTGTAAGCAGATCAAAGGGGACGCGTTCCGCTTTCCTGGCTGCAATAAACGGCGTTGGAATTGGCGCAGCGCCCGGTGACTTCGGCATGCGGATGAGGTGCCAAACACAGGGGTCAGCTGCAAAGTGTCTCTTCCCCGCTCCTCTAATCCGTCTCTCCTCTCCCCATACAGGCCGCCGGCAGGTTGTCACAGATCGAGAAGGAGTACGGCGAGAAACTCGACAAGTCCGCGCAGGTACGTCACCCGTGCCGGCCAATCACAGAGTTCATACATGAGCGAGGCGCCAAATCTGAGAACTGAAGAAAAAATTGCATTTTATCTGCTGCTAAGGGAATGCGATATTAGAGAATAAATATTCTTCAAAAAACAGAATGTAAAGTAGAGATATAGAGGGTCAGAAATAATCCCCAACAATGTAGAGCAGAGATACAGAGGGTCAGAAATAATCCCCAACAAACAACGTAGAGCAGAGATACAAAGGGTCAGAAATAATCCCCAACAAACAGAATGTAGAGCAGAAAAAAAAGGGGTCAGAAATAATCCCCAACAAATAATGTAGAGCAGAGATACAGAGGGTCAGAAATAATCCCCAACAAATAATGTAGAGCAGAGATACAGAGGGTCAGAAATAATCCCCAACAAACAGAATGTAGAGCAGAGATACAGAGGGTCATAAATAATCCCCAACAAACAATGTAGAGCAGAGATACAGAGGGTCATAAATAATCCCCAACAAACAATGTAGAGCAGAGATACAGAGGGTCAGAAATAATCCCCAACAAACAGAATGTAGAGCAGAAAAAAAAGGGGTCAGAAATAATCCCCAACAAATAATGTAGAGCAGAGATACAGAGGGTCAGAAATAATCCCCAACAAACAGAATGTAGAGCAGAGATACAGAGGGTCATAAATAATCCCCAACAAACAATGTAGAGCAGAGATACAGAGGGTCAGAAATAATCCCCAACAAACAATGTAGAGCAGAAATACAGAGGGTCAGAAATAATCCCCAACAAACAATGTAGAGCAGAGATACAGAGGGTCAGAAATAATCCCCAACAAACAATGTAGAGCAGAGATACAGAGGGTCAGAAATGATCCCCAACAAACAGAACGTAGAGCAGGGATACAAAGGGTCATAAATAATCCCCAACAAACAGAATGTAGAGCAGAGATACATAGGGTCAGAAATAATCCCCAACAAACAATGTAGAGCAGAGATACAAAGGGTCAGAAATAATCCCCAACAAACAACGTAGAACAGAGATACAGAGGGTCAGAAATAATCCCCAACAAACAATGTAGAGCAGAGATACAGAGGGTCAGAAATAATCCCCAACAAACAATGTAGAGCAGAGATACAAAGGGTCAGAAATAATCCCCAACAAACAATGTAGAGCAGAGATACAGAGGGTCAGAAATAATCCCCAACAAACAATGTAGAGCAGGGATACAAAGGGTCAGAAATAATCCCCAACAAACAATGTAGAGCAGAGATACAGAGGGTCAGAAATAATCCCCAACAAACAATGTAGAGCAGAGATACAGAGGGTCAGAAATAATCTTCAACAAACAGAACGTAGAGCAGAGATACAAAGGGTCAGAAATAATCCCCAACAAACAATGTAGAGCAGAGATACAGAGGGTCAGAAATAATCCCCAACAAACAATGTAGAGCAGAGATACAGAGGGTCAGAAATAATCTTCAACAAACAGAACGTAGAGCAGAGATACAGAGGGTCATAAATAATCCCCAACAAACAGAACGTAGAGCAGAGATACAAAGGGTCAGAAATAATCCCCAACAAACAATGTAGAGCAGAGATACAGAGGGTCAGAAATAATCCCCAACAAACAATGTAGAGCAGAGATACAGAGGGTCAGAAATAATCTTCAACAAACAGAACGTAGAGCAGAGATACAGAGGGTCATAAATAATCCCCAACAAACAGAATGTAGAGCAGGGATACAAAGGGTCAGAAATAATCTTCAACAAACAGAACGTAGAGCAGAGATACAAAGGGTCAGAAATAATCCCCAACAAACAGAACGTAGAGCAGAGATACAAAGGGTCAGAAATAATCTTCAACAAACAACGTAGAGCAGAGATACAAAGGGTCAGAAATAATCCCCAACAAACAATGTAGAGCAGAGATACAGAGGGTCAGAAATAATCCCCCAACAAACAATGTAGAGCAGAGATACAGAGGGTCAGAAATAATCCCCAACAAACAATGTAGAGCAGAGATACAGAGGGTTAGAAATAATCCCCCCCTCCCCCGTTGTTTTGGGGGATATTTGTGACTGCGGAGTGCGTTCCCCCCCCCCTCCCCCGTTGTAGGTGAGCTCTTTAGCATTCCTATGACGGAATCTCACATTCCACAACTTCAAACACGGCGGCGCCCGTCACTCCCGGCGGTGGACGTTGGCTGGTGGCGTCTTCCCCTCGGTGTCTCCGGATATTTCAGATCCGTCTTCTGTTCTGAGCCGCAGGAAATCTCCGGAACGCCAACATTTCCATCAATCCGGAGTGACGGAACCGATACATTGTTTCCACCGCCAGAAAATACCCGAAATACGGGAGAGGACCATGGTGTCCTACCACCGGGGGGCCTCACCGGGGTACCGCACCACCCTACAGGGGGCCTCACAGGGGTACCACCCCATCCTACAGGGGACATCACCGGGGTACCACCCCATCCTACAGGGGGCCTCACCGGGGTACCACCCCATCCTACAGGGGGCCTCACCGGGGTACCACCCCATCCTACAGGGGACATCCCCCCTCCCCCCCCCCCAAAAAAAATCCCCCTCTCCTCTTCCCCACAATCCCCCCCCTAAAAAAAATCCCCCTCTCCTCTCCCCCACAATCCCCTTTTCAGGAGAGGAGAGTTACAGAGGAAGGAGCAGAGTCCTCCAGCAGAGTATATCAGGAGAGGAGAGTTATAGAGGAGGGAGCAGAGTCCTCCAGCAGAGTATATCAGGAGAGGAGAGTTATAGAGGAAGGAGCAGAGTCCTCCAGCAGAGTATATCAGGAGAGGAGAGTTATAGAGGAAGGAGCAGAGTCCTCCAGCAGAGTATATCAGGAGAGTTATAGAGGAAGGAGCAGAGTCCTCCAGCAGAGTATATCAGGAGAGGAGAGTTTTGGAGGAAGGAGCAGAGTCCTCCAGCAGAGTATATCAGGAGAGGAGAGTTATAGAGGAAGGAGCAGAGCCCTCCAGCAGAGTATATCAGGAGAGGAGAGTTATAGAGGAAGGAGCAGAGTCCTCCAGCAGAGTATATCAGGAGAGGAGAGTTATAGAGGAAGGAGCAGAGTCCTCCAGCAGAGTATATCAGGAGAGGAGAGTTATAGAGGAAGGAGCAGAGTCCTCCAGCAGAGTATATCAGGAGAGGAGAGTTATAGAGGAAGGAGCAGAGTCCTCCAGCAGAGTATATCAGGAGAGGAGAGTTATAGAGGAAGGAGCAGAGTCCTCCAGCAGAGTATATCAGGAGAGGAGAGTTATAGAGGAAGGAGCAGAGTCCTCCAGCAGAGTATATCGGGAGAGGAGAGTTATAGAGGAAGGAGCAGAGTCCTCCAGCAGAGTATATCGGGAGAGGAGAGTTATAGAGGAAGGAGCAGAGTCCTCCAGCAGAGTATATCAGGAGAGGAGAGTTATAGAGGAAGGAGCAGAGTCCTCCAGCAGAGTATATCAGGAGAGGAGAGTTATAGAGGAAGGAGCAGAGTCCTACAGCAGAGTATATCAGGAGAGGAGAGTTATAGAGGAAGGAGCAGAGTCCTCCAGCAGAGTATATCAGGAGAGGAGAGTTATAGAGGAAGGAGCAGAGTCCTACAGCAGAGTATATCAGGAGAGGAGAGTTATAGAGGAAGGAGCAGAGTCCTCCAGCAGAGTATATCAGGAGAGGAGAGTTATAGAGGAAGAAGCAGAGTCCTCCAGCAGAGTATATCAGGAGAGGAGAGTTATAGAGGAAGGAGCAGAGTCCTGCAGCAGAGTATAACAGGAGAGGAGAGTTATAGAGGAGGGAGCAGAGTATATCAGGAGAGGAGAGTTGGGAAGGTGAGGAGTCCTGTGGTGTATGGCGGTGTAGAGTCGGTGAAGTCCTCCTCTCTTTTCCCGGGTTCTCCTCTCCCCTGACGCGTTTCGTCCTCCTGTAGGTGGTGTGCGATCTTCAGGCCTCTATGACTTCCCTGAGAGAGGAGAAGAGTCGGCAGCAGCTCGGTATGGAGAGGAGGTTTCAGGAAGCTGCGAGGAATCACGATGAAGAGAAGAGGAGGATCATGAAGGAGAATGAGAAGACGATGAAGGTGAATGTCGTGTGATTGGTGGAATGATATCATAGAGAGGAAACAATGTAACATTAGGGGTGACAATGTCCTCATCTAACAATTACTAAAGGGGGCTCCCGCATTCCGATAAGCCCCCCGCAGACCCCGACAACCAACGGCCAGGGTTGTCGAGAAGAGGCCCTTGTCCTCATCAACATGGGGACAAGGTGGTATGGGGGGCACAGGGCACCCCATCCCCCCACAAAGCACCCACCCCCCCATGTCGAGGGCATGCGGACTGGTACGGTTCAGGAGGGGGGGCTGCTTGCTCGGATAAGGGTCTGGTATGGATTTTGGGGGGGCCCCCACGCTGGTACAAATGCCCCCCCCACACACACACACACTTTTCACATATTTATTTGTATCATTTATAATTTTCCTTCCTTTCATTATGTGACACTTTGTGTCTCTCACATAAAATCCCAATAAAATAATATTTATGTTTTTGGTTGTAACAAAATGTGGGAATATCAAGGGGTATGAATACTTTTTCCCGGCATTGTATGTTCTGCTGTCTCGTTGTATCTCATGGTATTTGATGTGTGTGGGGGAGGGGATTATGGAGATTGTATGATTTGATTGGACGATGGATCCCTGGGATGTTGGGTGTGATCAGGAGCAGCTCTGAATGATAAACCTTCTTTTGTTTGTAATATTTTTGGCAAATGTTTTTCTTTTATATATATAAAACTTTATTTAAATATTAAAATGATATACATAGTAATATTTTTGGCCAATCTTTTTTTTTTTTTTAATAAAAAACTTTATTTAAACTTCACAATTATATACATAGGGCCAGTTTAAGAGAGACTGGCTTAATTTTGAGGCGGTGTAGCGTATCGTATTTACGCTACGTCGCCGTAAGTCAGAGAGGCAAGTGCTGTATTCACAAAGCACTTGCCTCCTAAGTTATGGCGACGTAGCGTAAATGGGCCGGTCTAAGCGCGCCTAATTCAAATGAGGATGAGGGGGCGTGTTTTATGTTAATGACTGGTGACCCGACGTGATTGACGTTTTTTACGAACGGCGCATGCGCCGTCCGTGGAATTTCCCAGTGTGCATTGCTCCAAAGTACGCCGCAAGGACGTATTGGTTTCGACGTAAACGTAAATTACGTCCAGCCCCATTCACGGACGACTTACGCAAACAACGTAAAATTTTCAAATTTCAACACGGGAACGACGGCCATACTTAACATTGGCTAAGCCAGCTATTTGTTCGACTGACTTTACGCCGGAAAAAGCCTTATGTAAACGAAGTAAAAAAATGCGCCGGGTGCACGTACGTTTCTGAATTGGCGTATCTAGCTCATTTGCATATTCTACGCCGAACTCAGCGGAAGCGCCACCTAGCGGCCAAGATACGACGGCGTAGGAGACTTACGCCGCTCGTATCTTAGCTTAATTTAAGCGTATCTGGTTTCCAGAATACGCTTAAATTTATGATGGCGTAGATTCAGAGTTACGACGGCGTATCTACTGATACGCCGGCGTAACTGTCTCTGAATCCAGCCCATAGTAATATTTTTGGCCAATCTTTTTTTTTTTTTGTTATAAAAAACTTTATTTAAACTTCAAAATTATATACAGAGTAATGTTTTTGGCCAATCACCATCAGCAATGTTTAGATCCTGGAAATCGAATCGCACGTCTCCTCGCGGTTTCCATTGTCGGCCTTCACATGGGAGAGACCTGGTACTCGGGCTGTCTCCCTGTGTGGCCCCTCCCAGACTCATCCATCAAGGGGACCCATTAGCATCATTCATGGCAGAGGGGTTCCCACCACTGACCGTCTGTCCCACCCCCACCGCAACACTTCATTTACCCCGCCTTCCCCTCATTAATACCCCCAATCCCTCCATTTATCAGGAGCCCCGACGCCACTAATCACCCCGCAGTGTTGTGATAGAGAGCGGGGGCCCCTCCAACTTCTCCGCACTTCTTTCTTTATGTGGCTTTCAATGTTTGTCTCAACATGGCAGACATTCTCTGCTTTATACCTCCTCTGTATACAGTACCTGGAAAAAGTATTCATACCCCTCTATATACAGAGCCTGGAAAAAGTATTCATACCCCTCTATATACAGAGCCTGGAAAAAGTTTTCATACCCCTCTATATACAGAGCCTGGAAAAAGTATTCATACCCCTCTATATACAGAGCCTGGAAAAAGTATTCATACCCCTCTATATACAGAGCCTGGAAAAAGTATTCATACCCCCTGAAATTTCCCACATCTTGTCACGTTACAACCAAAAATGTAAATGTATTTTATTGGGATTTTATGTGATAGACCAGGGGGGGTCTCCAAACCACGGCCCTCCAGGTGTTGCAGAACTACACGTCCCATGAGGCATTGTAAAACTCTTGACATTCACAGACATGACCGGGCATGATGGGAATTGTAGTTCCTGAACAACTGGAGAGTCAACGTATGGAGACCCCGGTGAGAGACCAACACAAAGTGTCACATAATTGTGAAGTGGAAGGAAAATGATACAAATAAATCTGTGAAAAGTGTGGTGGGGGTGCATTTGTATGGAGCCCCCCGGAGTCAATACTTTGTAGAACCCCCTTTCTCTACAAGTCTTTTTGGGGGTGTCTCTACCAGCTTTGCACATCTAGAGAGGAACATTTCTCCTCCATTCTTCTTCTCTGTAAAATATCTCAAGCTTGGGCTTTGATGTAAACCCCTCCATTGTAGCTCTGGCTGTACTTTAGGGTCGTTGTCCTGCTGGAAGGTGAACCCCCCCCCCCCCGGGTCTCAAGTCTTTTGCAGACTCTAAGAGGTTTTCTTCTAAGATTGTCCTGTATTTGTCTCCATCCATCTTCCCATCAACTCTGACCAGCTTCCCTGTCCCTGCTGAAGAAAAGCATCCCCACCACATGAGGCTGCCACCACCATGTTTCACGGTGGGGATGGTGTGTTCATGGGGAGGTGCAGTGTTAGTTTTCCCCACACATAGCGGGCAAAAAGTAAAATGTAGGTGTCATGTGACCAGAGCACCTTCTTCCACATGTTTGCTGTGTCCCCTCCCCTACATGTTTGCTGTGTCCCCTCCCCTACATGTTTGCTGTGTCCCCTCCCCCACATGTTTGCTGTGTCCCCTCCCCCACATGTTTGCTGTGTCCCCTCCCCCACATGTTTGCTGTGTCCCCTCCCCCACATGTTTGCTCTGTCCCCTCCCCCACATGGCTTCTCACAAACTGCAAACAGGACTTCTTATGTCTTTCTTCCTCCAATGTCTTTCTTCTTGTCACTCTTCCATAAAGGGCAGATTTGTGGAGAGACCACTAATAGTTGTCCTGTGGACAGATTCTCCCCCCTGAGCTGTGTAGCTCCTGTGCAGCTCCTCCAGAGTTACCATGGGACCTCTTGGCTGCTTCTCTGATGAATGCTCTCCTTGCCCGGCCCGGTCAGTTTAGGTGGACTGCCATGTCTTGGTAGATTTGCAGTTGTGCCATACTCTTTCCATTTTCCGATGATGGATTGAACAGAAGCTCCGTGAGATCTTCAAAGCTTGGGAGATTTTTTTTTATAACCGAACCCTGTTTTATACTTCTCCACAACTTTATCCCTGACCTGTCTGGTGTGTTCCTCGGCCTTCATGATGCTGTTTGTTCACTGAGGTTCTCCAACAAACCTCTGAGGGCTTCACAGAACAGCTGTATTTATACTGAGATGACATGACACACAGGTGGGCTCTACTTACTAATTAGGTGATTTCTGAAGGGGATTGGTGCCTCTAGATTTTAGTTATCAGAGTAAAGGGGGCGCCATACAAAATTTTATAGTTGAAGATTAAATTGTAACCTGAGAGAAGATGGATGTGGGAGGTCCTCCGCGGTTCGCTGTGCCCAGGTGATGTCATCGCCGCCCGTTTTCCGGTAGTCATGTCCGGCGGCCATTTTCCTGACCAGGACGGGAGGCGACAGAAATGTGTTTCTGGTGATCAGTAGACTTTTGTAGGACTGACGTTGTTCCAGAAATACTGCGTCCTCACACGACCCGCGGCTGAGGTTTCCCGTGTTTATGTCTTCAGCGGACGGAGGAGCGCGCTGTGACCGATGTGCCCTACAATTATGGAGGAGGTCCGATGAATGCGATGCCTATCAGCAGGTCATAATTGCCATCTTACCTTAAAACATCCATCACACGGGGGCCCAAGAGTCGCCGTCTCGCAGGGTCCCGGGGCCCGTCCCCTTCATGTGGAGATGGGAAACGAGGGTGGAAGTGGAGATTAGAAAGTGGTGGGGGATGTGGTCAGAATGTTGTGTCTGAGAGGCCGTCGCTTCTAGAAAACCGCGGCACTCCCAGCTCTGTGATTTCCAGGGACTTCTCTCTCCAGTGTCTGGTCCCGACTCTCAGGATTTCTTATGTTTGAAGAAGATTTCGGAAGACTCTTCTGCTATCTGTGTCCCCGTTTGGGAGATTCGTCCTCACTTCCTGTCCTGAAAAACTCGAGGGTTCTGCAGTAACCAGACTTCCTGTTTCCAAGTGTAATCTCTTCTCTCCTGACACGCGAGATAATAAGCCCCCCTCCTGTTTTTTTTTTTTTTTTTTGCATTACACCGCCCTGGGGACCACAGGTGTGATAGAAAGAAAAAAAAAACGGGAGGGGGGCCGACCAGGCCTATAAGGGACTTTGGGGACTATCGGGCCCCTTACAGGTGTAATGCAAAATATAAAAAAAGGGAGGGGGGCCAACCAGGCCTGTAAGGGGCCCTGGGGACTATCGGGCCCCTTACAGGTGTAATGCAAAATAAACAAAAGGGAGGGAGGCCGATCAGGCCTGTAAGGGGTCCTGGGGACTATCGGGCCCCTTACAGGTGTAATGCAAAAAATAAATAATAAAAAAAAACGGGAGGCGGGCCTGTAAGAGGCCATAGGGACCATCGGGCCCCTTACAGGTGTAATGCAAAAAAAAAAAACGGGAGGGGGGCCAGCCAGGCCCCTGGGGACCATCGGGCCCCTTACAGGTGTAATGCCTGTCCCCCCTGATGGCGGCCCTGGGTACACTTGTTGATGCAACAGAACTGTCTGTATTTATTGGCGTATAACACTCACTTTATCACCCTGAAAATCTGTTGCAAATGGCGTGTGCGTGTTTTACGCTGATACTGCGATTTGGGCCGCCTCGGAGAGAACGGGGAGGGGGTTGGACGAGCGCAGTCCGATTACATACAGCGAGAATCTCCTGTTTACTCAGTGGCCTCTGTAATAGGAAGTCCCACCTCCTGGGCCGGCATTAGACCAGTGTTCTGTCTATCATACAAGCCGGTCCAGGAGGCGGGACTTTGTATTAAAGAGGCCGCCGAGTAAACAGGAGATTCTCGCTGAATGTAATCTCAACTCGCCCGCCCCCCTCCCTGGGATGGGCATTGATCAGGCTGCATTGATGGGCAATGGTGAGGCTGCAGATGGGCATTGATCAAGCTGCATTGATGGGCAATGGTGAGGCTGCAGATGGGCATTGATCAGGCTGCATTGATGGGCAATGGTGAGGCTGCAGATGGGCATTGATCAGGCTGCATTGATGGGCAATGGTGAGGCTGCAGATGGGCATTGATCAGGCTGCATTGATGGGCAATGGTGAGGCTGCAGGTGGGCATTGATCAAGCTGCTTTGATGGGCAATGGTGAGGCTGCAGATGGGCATTGATTAGGCTGCATTGTTGGGCACAGGTGAGGCTGCAGATGGGCATTGATTAGGCTGCATTGATGGGCAATGATGAGGCTGCAGATGGGCATTGATCAGGCTGCAATGGTGAGGCTGCAGATGGGCATTGATCAAGCTGCTTTGATGGGCAATGGTGAGGTTGCACATGGGCAATGATCAGGCTGTATTGATGGGCAATGGTGAGGTTGCACATGGGCAATGATCAGGCTGTATTGATGGGCAATGGTGAGGTTGCACATGGGCATTGATCAGGCTGCATTGATGGGCACTGACCCTTATTTTGCTTCAAAGTTCTTTATTTAAAATGTACAATGTTTTCCTGAAACTATCCTCTTAAAATGAAGGTGCGTGTTATACGCCTGTGCGTGTTATTCGCCGATAAATCCGGTATCTGCAGCCATTCCCAGACCCCTCTTCTACATCTTGGAGATCCACCCTCTATTTCTCCTGGTACAGAAAGACGGGGGGAGGGGATCTGAAATTAACAGTTGTCACCAGACCTGGAATAGATGAATATTTTCCAATGGGGACACCTGTTCCATTGACAGCTAAAAGGAGATTTTCCTGACTTTTCCTCATTTTCTCCTCCTCCCTGAACGGGAAGAAGACGTTTTGGCTTTAGATCTACTTTAAGGATGAAGTTGCTCGTTGTGCCGGAGACAGATCTCCATGCGGTCACTTACTGTCATCTTTTCCCGGCATAGAAGTGGCTGACAGTCTCTTCTGTTTTCATCCAAGAATTTACCATGGAAAATAGTTCTCTGATCACAATCTGTTTTTTTACACATTATAGATCAGACATTCTCAACCATGAAATCATCGGAATCCTCCATAGGTTGCTAGGGGGTCCGTCAGATGTGGTTAGTTGACCTCCCAACCAGGATCAGCGATCAATGAACGTGACCATTTTCAACCAGGGTTCTGTAGAACCATAGGGTTCCTCTGGAGTTTGCTAATGGTTCTTTAAGGTGTCACTAGGTGACCTTCTAACCAGGATCAATTATTAAAGGTCAGTGAACTTGACCTCTCTCAACCAGGGTTCTGTGGAACCATAGGGTACCTCTAGGGGTTGCTAAGGGTTCTTTGAGCTGTAGATTTTCCAACCAGGGTCAGTTTTGACCATTCTCAGCCAGGGCTCTGTGGAACCATAGGGCACCTCTACTGGTTCTTTGAGCTTTGGCTAGTAGACTTTCCAACCAGGGTCAGTTTTGACCATTCTCAGCCAGGGCTCTGTGGAACCATAGGGCACCTCTAGGGGTTCTTTGAGCTTTGGCTAGTAGACTTTCCAACCAGGGTCAGTTTTGACCATTCTCAGCCAGGGTTCCGTGTAACCATAGGGTACCTCTAGAGGTTGCTAAGGGTACTTTGAACTGTGGCTAGGTGACTTTCCAACCAGGATAATGAATCAATGGTCAATGAACTTGACTATTCTCAACCAGGGTTCCTCCATAGGTTGCTAAGGGATTTAAGATGTGATTAGTTGACCTTTCAACCAGGGTGAATGAATTAATGGTCAATGAACTTAACCACTCTCAACCAGTGTCTCATGAAACCACAGGGTTCCTCCAGAGGTTGCTAGGGGTTCTTTGAGCTGTGGCTAGTTTACCTTACAACCTGGGTAAATGAATCAATGGACAATTAACTTGACCATTCTCAACCAGGGATCCATGTAACCATAAGGTTCCTCCAGAGGTTGCAAGGGGTTCTTTAGGCTGTCGCTAGGTGAGTTTCTAAATATGATAAATTAATCAATGGTCAATGGACTTGACCATCTCAACCAGGGTTCTGTGGAACCATCGGGTTTCTCTGGAGTTTGCTAGGGGTTCTTTAAGTTGTCACTAGGTGACCTTCCACACAGGATCAATTATTAAAGGTCAGTGAACTTGACTTCTCTCAACCAGGGTTCTGTGCAACCCTAGGGCACCTCTAGAGATTGCTAGGAGTTCTTTGAACTGTGGCTAGGTGACTTTCCAACCAGGGTCAATGAATCAATGGTCAATGAACTTGACTATTCTCAACCAGGGTTCCATTAAACCACAGACTTCCTCCATAGGTTGGTAGGGGGGCTTTGAGATGTGATTACTTGACCTTTCAACCAGGGTGAATGAATTAATGGTCAAGTGTCTCATGAAACCACAGGGTTCCTCCAGAGGTTGCTAGGGGTTCTCTGAGCTGTGGCTAGTTTACCTTACAACCTTGGTAAATGAATCAATGGCCAATTAACTTCACTATTCTCAACCAGGGATCCTTGTAACCATAAGGTTTCTCCAGAGGTTGCTATGGTTTGAGCTGGTGCTAGGTAACCTTCCAACCAGGATCCATGAATCAATGGCCAATTAACTTGGTGCCTCAACCAGGGATCCGTGTAACCATACGGTTCCTCCAGAGGTTGCTAGGGGTTCTTTAGGCTGTCGCTAGGTGAGTTTCTAAATAGGATAAATTAATCAATAATCAATGAACTTGACCATCTCAACCAGGGTTTCGTGGAAGTTGAACCATAGGCTTCTCCTGAGGTTCCTAGGGGTTCTTTAAGCTGTCGCTAGGTGAGTTTCTATCCAGGATCAATGAATCAATGGTCAATGAACCTGACCATTCTCAACTAGGGTTCTGTGCAACCATCAGGTTTTTCCAGAGGTTGCTAGAGGTTCCTTATGGCTAGCTGAGCTTCCATCCCATGGTGCCTTCATTCTAAAACAGGCCCACCAATATAATGGGCATGACCCCCGATGGACTAATCTTAGGAGGAGTTCCTGGACACCTGAAGGGTTCCTCCGGGGGGAAAATGTTGGTAAAATCTTCCATAGATGGTCACGTGTGACTTTTGTGGGGCATTATGAGCTGAAATGCCCCTTTAAGCGCCAAGTTCATCGTGACTTTCCAACTTGTAAAGGATCCTCGTCATTCTTTTCTAATGTTGGAGGAAATAATAGGAAGATGATTGTGTATAATGTTTCTGATACAAGTTACTCATCATTCGCGTTCCTGGAAATTGAAAATATCCGAAGCACATCAAACGCCCTTCTTGTCTTTAATCCGGAGAGGGAAAACATGACCTATTCCCCCCCCCCCCAGTTATTTCATCCCTCTATCTGAACGCGGCTCCCTCTCCTGACATCAAAGGCCGTTTCTGGGATATCGATGGTGTGTTGCAACAACAAGTTTAGAAGAAACACAAAATTCCCACCAGAAAGGAATGTTGCCATATGTCTGCAAACCGGCATATGGATCGCTTTAAAACCAGATCGCCGCACATTGTGGGGAAGGAGGGCTGGGAGTGAAACATAATGGCAGCCCGTCGCTGCGTCCCCTGCGTTCTCCTCCTGAAGGGAACACCCATTTGTGTGCCGCCCCACCCGCCTGTGTGACCCCTTATGTGGGTATCATCTACATTGTATGTATTGAGCACCAACATATACCGCAGCGCTGTACAGAGAACTCTGCGCCAGTCACATCAGTCTCTGTACCAGAGGAGCTTACACTCTAATGTCCCCTCCCCCACAGTCATATCAGTCTCTGTACAGAGGAGCTTACACTCTAATGTCCCCTCCCCCCACAGTCACATCAGTCTCTGTACAGAGGAGCTTACACTCTAATGCCCCCCCCCCTCACAGTCATATCAGTCTCTGTACAGAGGAGCTTACACTCTAATGTCCCCTCCCCCCACAGTCACATCAGTCTATGTACAAAGGAGCTTACACCCTAATGTCCCCTCCCCCACAGTCACATCAGTCTCTGTACAGAGGAGCTTACACTCTAATGTCCCCCCCCCCCTCACAGTCATATCAGTCTCTGTACAGAGGAGCTTACACTCTAATGTCCCCTCCCCCCCACATCACATCAGTCTCTGTACAGAGGAGCTTACACTCTAATGTCCCCTCCCCCCACACATCACATCAGTCTCTGTACAGAGGAGCTTACACTCTAATGTCCCCTCCCCCCCACATCACATCAGTCTCTGTACCAGAGGAGCTTACACTCTAATGTCCCCTCCCCCACAGTCATATCAGTCTCTGTACAGAGGAGCTTACACTCTAATGTCCCCTCCCCCCACAGTCACATCAGTCTCTGTACAGAGGAGCTTACACTCTAATGCCCCCCCCCCTCACAGTCATATCAGTCTCTGTACAGAGGAGCTTACACTCTAATGTCCCCTCCCCCCACAGTCACATCAGTCTATGTACAAAGGAGCTTACACCCTAATGTCCCCTCCCCCACAGTCACATCAGTCTCTGTACAGAGGAGCTTACACTCTAATGTCCCCCCCCCCTCACAGTCATATCAGTCTCTGTACAGAGGAGCTTACACTCTAATGTCCCCTCCCCCCACAGTCACATCAGTCTCTGTACAGAGGAGCTTACACTCTAATGTCCCCCCCCCCCCTCACAGTCACATCAGTCTCTGTACAGAGGAGCTTACACTCTAATGTCCCCTCCTCCCACAGTCACATCAGTCTCTGTACAGAGGAGCTTACACTCTAATGTCCCCCCCCCTCACAGTCACATCAGTCTCTGTACAGAGGAGCTTACACTCTAATGCCCCCCCCCCCACAGTCACATCAGTCTCTGTACCAGAGGAGCTTACACTCTAATGTCCCCTCCCCCCCACATCACATAACATCAGTCTCTGTACAGAGGAGCTTACACTCTAATGTCCCCTCCCCCCCACAGTCACATCAGTCTCTGTACAGAGGAGCTTACACTCTAATGTCCCCTCCCCCACATCACATCAGTCTCTGTACAGAGGAGCTTACACTCTAATGTCCCCTCCCCCCACAGTCACATCAGTCTCTATACCAGAGGAGCTTACACTCTAATGTCCCCTCCCCCCCCCAGTCACATCAGTCTCTGTACAGAGGAGCTTACACTCCAATGTCCCCTCCCCCCACATCACATCAGTCTCTGTACAGAGGAGCTTACACTCTAATGTCCCCTCCCCCCCACATCACATCAGTCTCTGTACAGAGGAGCTTACACTCTAATGTCCCCTCCCCCCCCCCCACATCACATCAGTCTCTGTACAGAGGAGCTTACACTCTAATGTCCCCTCCCCCCCCACAGTCACATCAGTCTCTGTACAGAGGAGCTTACACTCTAATGTCCCCTCCCCCCACATCACATCAGTCTCTGTACAGAGGAGCTTACACTCTAATGCCCCCCCCCCCCACAGTCACATCAGTCTCTGTACCAGAGGAGCTTACACTCTAATGTCCCCTCCCCCCCACATCACATAACATCAGTCTCTGTACAGAGGAGCTTACACTCTAATGTCCCCTCCCCCCACAGTCACATCAGTCTCTGTACAGAGGAGCTTACACTCTAATGTCCCCTCCCCCACATCACATCAGTCTCTGTACAGAGGAGCTTACACTCTAATGTCCCCTCCCCCCCACAGTCACATCAGTCTCTGTACAGAGGAGCTTACACTCTAATGTCCCCTCCCCCACATCACATCAGTCTCTGTACAGAGGAGCTTACACTCTAATGTCCCCTCCCCCCACAGTCACATCAGTCTCTATACCAGAGGAGCTTACACTCTAATGTCCCCTCCCCCCCCCAGTCACATCAGTCTCTGTACAGAGGAGCTTACACTCCAATGTCCCCTCCCCCCACATCACATCAGTCTCTGTACAGAGGAGCTTACACTCTAATGTCCCCTCCCCCCCACATCACATCAGTCTCTGTACAGAGGAGCTTACACTCTAATGTCCCCTCCCCCCCCCCACATCACATCAGTCTCTGTACAGAGGAGCTTACACTCTAATGTCCCCTCCCCCCACAGTCACATCAGTCTCTGTACAGAGGAGCTTACACTCTAATGTCCCCTCCCCCACATCACATCAGTCTCTGTACAGAGGAGCTTACACTCTAATGTCCCCTCCCCCCACAGTCACATCAGTCTCTATACCAGAGGAGCTTACACTCTAATGTCCCCTCCCCCCCACACATCAGTCTCTGTACAGAGGAGCTTACACTCTAATGTCCCCTCCCCCCCCACAGTCACATCAGTCTCTGTACAGAGGAGCTTACACTCTAATGTCCCCTCCCCCCACACATCACATCAGTCTCTGTACAGACGAGCTTACACTCTAATGTCCCCTCCCCCCCACAGTCACATCAGTCTCTGTACAGAGGAGCTTACACTCTAATGTCCCCCCCCCCCCACATCACATCAGTCTCTGTACAGAGGAGCTTACACTCTAATGTCCCCTCCCCCCCACATCACATCAGTCTCTGTACAGAGGAGCTTACACTCTAATGTCCCCTCCCCCCACAACCCCATCAGTCTCTGTACAGAGGAGCTTACACTCTAATGTCCTCTCCCCCCCACAGTCACATCAGTCTCTGTACAGAGGAGCTTACACTCTAATGTCCCCCCCCCCCCACATCACATCAGTCTCTGTACAGAGGAGCTTACACTCTAATGCCCCCCCCCCCCCACAGTCACATCAGTCTCTGTACAGAGGAGCTTACACTCTAATGTCCCCTCCCCCCACAGTCACATCAGTCTCTGTACAGAGGAGCTTACACTCTAATGCCCCCTCCCCCCACAGTCACATCAGTCTCTGTACAGAGGAGCTTACACTCTAATGTCCCCTCCCCCCCCCCCCAGTCACATCAGTCTCTGTACAGAGGAGCTTACACTCTAATGTCCCCTCCCCCCCCCCCCAGTCACATCAGTCTCTGTACAGAGGAGCTTACACTCTAATGTCCCCCCCCCCCAGTCACACACTATTATTATATTAGGAAGTTTTCTCTTCTGTATATCTCCCTGGGGTAAGTCCTATGGCTGGACCTGTTTTCTTGGCGGCTCCCCCCCTCCCCCCTCCCCCCTCGGCGTCGCCGCACTTTACACTTCATTTCCATGATGAAAAGGGTCATTAGGACGGGAATCGGAGCCGCTCAATAATCAGGGTCCATGTTATTTTACTGATGAAGATGATGGAGAGTGATTGGTGGAGCCGTGAGATGTGTGCTGTGAATGTCGTTATCTGGAGTCCTCCATGGCAGACAGGAAAGTACGAGGTGCTCCCCCCTAGACCGTGGTGCAGTCTCTGGGTGTAGAGGTCAGAGACAGGAAAGTACGAGGTGCTCCCCCCTAGACCGTGGCGCAGTCTCTGGGTGTAGAGGTCAGAGACAGGAAAGTACGAGGTGCTCCCCCCTAGACCGTGGCGCAGTCTCTGGGTGTAGAGGTCAGAGACAGGAAAGTACGAGGTGCTCCCCCCTAGACCGTGGTGCAGTCTCTGGGTGTAGAGGTCAGAGACAGGAAAGTACGAGGTGCTCCCCCCTAGACCGTGGCGCAGTCTCTGGGTGTAGAGGCCAGAGACAGGAAAGTGCGAGGTGCTCCCCCCTAGACCGTGGCGCAGTCTCTGGGTGTAGAGGTCAGAGACAGGAAAGTACGAGGTGCTCCCCCCTAGACCGTGGCGCAGTCTCTGGGTGTAGAGGTCAGAGACAGGAAAGTACGAGGTGCTCCCCCCTAGACCGTGGCACAGTCTCTGGGTGTAGAGGTCAGAGACAGGAAAGTACGAGGTGCTCCCCCCTAGACCGTGGCGCAGTCTCTGGGTGTAGAGGTCAGAGACAGGAAAGTACGAGGTGCTCCCCCCTAGACCGTGGCGCAGTCTCTGGGTGTAGAGGCCAGAGACAGGAAAGTACGAGGTGCTCCCCCCTAGACCGTGGCGCAGTCTCTGGGTGTAGAGGTCAGAGACAGGAAAGTACGAGGTGCTCCCCCCTAGACCGTGGCGCAGTCTCTGGGTGTAGAGGTCAGAGACAGGAAAGTGCGAGGTGCTCCCCCCTAGACCGTGGCGCAGTCTCTGGGTGTAGAGGTCAGAGACAGGAAAGTGCGAGGTGCTCCCCCCTAGACCGTGGCGCAGTCTCTGGGTGTAGAGGTCAGAGACAGGAAAGTGCGAGGTGCTCCCCCCTAGACCGTGGCGCAGTCTCTGGGTGTAGAGGTCAGAGACAGGAAAGTGCGAGGTGCTCCCCCCTAGACCGTGGCACAGTCTCTGGGTGTAGAGGCCAGAGACAGGAAAGTACGAGGTGCTCCCCCCTAGACCGTGGCGCAGTCTCTGGGTGTAGAGGTCAGAGACAGGAAAGTACGAGGTGCTCCCCCCTAGACCGTGGCGCAGTCTCTGGGTGTAGAGGCCAGAGACAGGAAAGTACGAGGTGCTCCCCCCTAGACCGTGGCGCAGTCTCTGGGTGTAGAGGCCAGAGACAGGAAAGTACGAGGTGCTCCCCCCTAGACCGTGGCGCAGTCTCTGGGTGTAGAGGTCAGAGACAGGAAAGTGCGAGGTGCTCCCCCCTAGACCGTGGCGCAGTCTCTGGGTGTAGAGGTCAGAGACAGGAAAGTGCGAGGTGCTCCCCCCTAGACCGTGGCGCAGTCTCTGGGTGTAGAGGTCAGAGACAGGAAAGTGCGAGGTGCTCCCCCCTAGACCGTGGCGCAGTCTCTGGGTGTAGAGGTCAGAGACAGGAAAGTGCGAGGTGCTCCCCCCTAGACCGTGGCGCAGTCTCTGGGTGCCCTGTCCTATCCCATCCTTCCTCTCCTGCCCTGTACTATCCCATCCTTCCTCTCCTGCCCTGTCCTATCCCACCCCTTTCTATCCTGCCTTATTTATTTATTACTATTTGTTTGTGCCTTGTCCTATCCCATCCTCCTTATCCTGCCCTGTCCTATCCTGCCCTGCCCTGTCCTATCCTATCCTTCCTATCCTCTCCTGCCTTGTCCTATCCTTCCTATCCTGCCCTGTCCTATCCTATTCTTCCTATCCTGCCCTGTCCTATCCTATTCTTCCTATCCTGCCCTGTACTATCCTTTCTTTTCCTATCCTGCCCTGTCCTATCCCATCCTTCCTATCCTGCCCTGTCCTATCGCATCCTTCCTATCCTGCCCTGTCCTATCCTATCCTTCCTATCCTCTCCTGCCCTGTCCTATCCTGCCCTGTCCTATCCTATTCTTCCTATCCTGCCCTGCACTATCCTTTCTTTTCCTATTCTGCCCTGTCCTATCCCATCCTTCCTATCCTGCCCTGTCCTATCCCATCCTTCCTATCCTGCCTTGTCCTATCCCATCCTTCCTATCCTGCCTTGTCCTATCCCATCCTTCCTATCCTGCCCTGTCCTATCCCATCCTTCCTATCCTGCCCTGTCCTATCCTATCTCTTCCTATCCTGCCCTGTCCTATCCTATCTCTTCCTATCCTGCCTTCTCCTATCCCATCCTTACTATCCCACCCTGTCCTATCCCATCCTTCCTATCCTGCCCTGTCCTATCCCATCCTTCCTATCCTGCCTTCTCCTATCCCATCCTTCCTATCCTGCCCTGTCCTATCCCATCTTTCCTATCCTGCCCTGTCCTATCCCATCCTTCCTATCCTGCCTTGTCCTATCCTATCCTTCCTATCCTGCCTTGTCCTATCCTATCCTTCCTATCCTGCCTTGTCCTATCCTATCCTTCCTATCCTGCCTTGTCCTATCCCATCCTTCCTATCCTGCCTTGTCCTATCCCATCCTTCCTATCCTGCCCTGTCCTATCCCATCCTTCCTATCCTGCCTTCTCCTATCCCATCCTTCCTATCCTGCCCTGTCCTATCCCATCTTTCCTATCCTGCCCTGTCCTATCCCATCCTTCCTATCCTGCCCTGTCCTTTCCTATCCTGCCCTGTACTATCCCATCCTTCCTATCCTGCCCTGTCCTATCCCATCCTTCCTATCCTGCCCTGTCCTATCCTATCTCTTCCTATCCTGCCCTGTCCTATCCTATCTCTTCCTATCCCATCCTTACTATCCCACCCTGTCCTATCCCATCCTTCCTATCCTGCCCTGTCCTATCCCATCCTTCCTATCCTGCCTTCTCCTATCCCATCCTTCCTATCCTGCCCTGTCCTATCCCATCTTTCCTATCCTGCCCTGTCCTATCCCATCCTTCCTATCCTGCCTTGTCCTATCCTATCCTTCCTATCCTGCCTTGTCCTATCCTATCCTTCCTATCCTGCCTTGTCCTATCCTATCCTTCCTATCCTGCCCTGTCCTATCCCATCCTTCCTATCCTGCCCTGTCCTATCCCATCCTTCCTATCCTGCTCTGTCCTATCCCATCCTTCCTATCCTGCCCTGTCCTATCACATCTTTCCTATCCTGCCCTGTCCTATCCCATCCTTCCTATCCTGCCTTGTCCTATCCTATCCTTCCTATCCTGCCTTGTCCTATCCTATCCTTCCTATCCTGCCTTGTCCTATCCTATCCTTCCTATCCTGCCTTGTCCTATCCCATCCTTCCTATCCTGCCTTGTCCTATCCCATCCTTCCTATCCTGCCCTGTCCTATCCCATCCTTCCTATCCTGCCTTCTCCTATCCCATCCTTCCTATCCTGCCCTGTCCTATCCCATCTTTCCTATCCTGCCCTGTCCTATCCCATCCTTCCTATCCTGCCTTGTCCTATTCTATCCTTCCTATCCTGCCTTGTCCTATCCTATCCTTCCTATCCTGCCTTGTCCTATCCTATCCTTCTTATCCTGCCTTGTCCTATCCCATCCTTCCTATCCTGCCTTGTCCTATCCTATCCTTCCTATCCTGCCTTGTCCTATCCTATCCTTCCTATCCTGCCCTGTCCTATCCCATCCTTCCTATCCTGCCCTGTCCTATCCCATCCTTCCTATCCTGCCCTGTCCTATCCCATCCTTCCTATCCTGCCCTGTCCTATCCCATCTTTCCTATCCTGCCCTGTCCTATCCCATCCTTCCTATCCTGCCTTGTCCTATCCCATCCTTCCTATCCTGCCTTGTCCTATCCTATCCTTCTTATCCTGCCTTGTCCTATCCCATCCTTCCTATCCTGCCTTGTCCTATCCCATCCTTCCTATCCTGCCTTGTCCTGTCCTTCTCAGGCCTGCCTTAGCCTATATTGTCCTATCCTGTCTTCCTACCTTATCCTATCTTGCTGTGGCTTGCGTTATCCTTTGTAGCATCATATCCTGTCTGTCCTACCATATCCTATTCTATCCACTGCATCCTATCCTTGTACCTTCCCCTGTACCATCTTACCCTGTCCTGAGCAGCCTCTTGTAGTTGGCAGGAAGAAAAAAAAATGTTCTTTCATTTTAGATGGAGATGTTTTTCTTCCTAACCCCATCAGAGAGATTCTTCCTCACTTCCTGTCCCGGTGACACTTGTACAAGAAATGAATGGTGCAGTTGTCACCGGGACAGGAAGTCACAGACAACAATACAATAATTGTAAGATGATCAATTCCCACCCACTTTATCTAATATAGAAGCACCAACCCTCCCCCGCTCTATCCAAAGCTACAGTTTGCTTTAGACAGTATCAATAAAGTTTTGGAAAGTTTTTTTTTCGGGTGTGAGTGGGAGGAGTCTTCAGATGATCGCTGTGTAGATTTTCTGCTTCTATCATTGATCTGGAATCTGATATTGGGACTCCCGGCAATCCTCTGATATCCCTTCTCTTCTCTCTTGCAGCTGCTGAAAGGTGAATTGGAGAATTCCTGCGCTCAACTCCGCCAATCCGAGAAACGGCGGCATGAGAAGGACCTGGAGATGCAGCAGCAGGTAGGTCCCCCCCCCCCCCCCATGTGTGTGATTGGATGTCAGTATTGCATTGTATATCCCTGTATGTTGGGGTCATCCAGGTGATTATCTAATAGTTTCTTTAACCACTTAAGGACCTTCAGATTTGGTGTTTACAAGATTAAAACTGTTTTTTTTGCTCGAAAATGACTTAAAACCCCCAAACATTATATATATATATATTTTTTTCTAACACACTAGAGAATAAAATGGCGGTCGTTGCAATACTTTTTGTCACACCGTATTCGCGCAGCGGTCTTACAAGCGCACTTTTTTGGAAAAAATTTACTTTTTTGAATTAAACAATAAGACAACAGTAAAGTTAGCCCAATTTTTTTTTTTTATTGTGAAAGATGATGTTACGCCAAGTAAAATGATACCCAACATGTCACGCTTCAAAATTGCGCCCGCTCGTGGAATGGCGTTAAACTTTTACCCTTAAAAATTTCCATAGGTGACGTTTAAAAAAATTCTACAGGTTGCATGTTTTGAGTTACAGAGGAGGTCTAGGGCTAGAATTATTGCTCTCGCTCTAACGATCGCGGTGATACCTCACATGTGTGATTTGAACACCGTTTTCATATGCGGGCGCCGCTCACGTATGCGTTCGCTTCTGCGCGCAAGCTCGTTGGGACGGGGTGCTGTAAAACATTTTATTTTTTTTCTTATTTATTTTATTAATTTTTACACAAAAAAATAAAAATGGGTCACTTTTATTCCTATTGCAAGAAATGTAATAGAAAACCCCTCCCCTCCAGGGGGAATGATATTTGATCCTATAAACCCCTCCCCCAGGGAAGAATATCTGATCCTATAAACCCCTCCCATCCAGGGAAGAATGTTTTCTGATCCTATAAACCCCTCCCCCAGGGAATGATATCTGATCCTATAAACCCCTCCCATCAAGGGAAGAATGTTTTCTGATCGTATAAACCCCTCCCCTCCAGGGGGAATGATATTTGATCCGATAAACCCCTCCCCCAGGGAAGAATATCTGATCCTATAAACCCCTCCCCTCCAGGGGGAAAGATATCTGATCCTATAAACCCCTCCCCCAGGGAAGAATATCTGATCCTATAAACCCCTCCCATCCAGGGGAATGATATTTGATCCTATAAACCCCTCCCCTCCAGGGAAGAATTTTTTCTGATCCTATAAACCCCTCCCCCAGGGAAGAATATCTGATCCTATAAACCCCTCCCATCCAGGGGGGAAAGATATCTGATCCTATAAACCCCTCCCCTCCAGGGAAGAATGTTTCCTGATCATATAAACCCCTCCCCTCCAGGGGGAATGATATTTGATCCTATAAACCCCTCCCCCAGGGAAGAATATCTGATCCTATAAACCCCTCCCCTCGAGGGGGAAAGATATCTAATCTTATAAACCCCTCCCCTCTAGGGGGAATGATATCTGATCCTATAAACCCCTCCCCTCCAGGGATGAATTATATCTGATCCTATAAACCCCTCCCATCCAGGGGGGAAAGATATCTGATCCTATAAACCCCTCCCCCAGGGAAGAATATCTGATCCTATAAACCCCTCCCATCCAGGGGGAATGATATCTAATCTTATAAACCCCTCCCCTCCAGGGAAGAATGATATGCGATCATATAATCCGCTCCCATCCAGGTGGGAATGATATCTGATCCTATAAACCCCAAAATTTGAATTTAAATAGAATAGAAAATAAAAGAATAGAATGGAATAGAAAAAAAAAAACAATATAATAAAATAGAAATAATATACCCGTCTTCTAAAATTCGAATATCGAATAGAATAAATTTGAATTTATATAGATTAGAATAGAAAAGAATAGAATGAAATAGAAAAAACAATAGAATAAAACAAATATATAAGTTTTCCGAAATTCAAATCTTGAATAGAAAAAGATTTGAATTTGATTCTAATTTTCTGAATTTCGGTGGAATTTAATTAAATTCAACCGAATTTGAAAAATTCTAATCGAATAAACAAAACTAAGATCCCGAAAATTAATCAAACTAACTAAATGAAATGATTTAAATAATGTATGGAAATGAAACAAATGTTTTGGTCCTGCACACATCATGACACCTCGGGGACCTGCTGACACCCGCGTGTCCTTTGAAGGTCGGTGTCTGGGAGTCTCGCGGCTCCGCACATTGCGTGTCGTCAGCACTTTCAGCTGCTTTGAAATGATATCCTGTTTAAGGGAAGGAAAACCTGACCTGCCGCTGACCCTGCCAGCAGCACCGAGAGGAGCCGGCAAGAGAGCCTTTGCTGTCCACAAGGAGGAGAGGTGAGAGGCTCCGAGTACCTCCCTGCAGAGGCTTCTCAGAATACAGCAGATAGAATCCTAATACATTCCAGGGTCACAGAGGAGCTGGAATGATGGCGGCTTCTTTCTGTTAAAGAGGAACTCCGATAACCTCAGTAATTGCTTGCATGGAAATGGATTTGAGCAGCTTCCTCAGATCAGTTGTAGGTGACTGACCACTATGACATCATATATTGCAGGTGAGTGACCACTATGACGTCATATATTGTAGGTGACTGACCACTATGACATCATATATTGCAGGTGACTGACCACTATGACATCATATATTGTAGGTGACTGACCACTATGACATCATATATTGCAGGTGACTGACCACTATGATGTCACATATTGTAGATGACTGACCACTATGATGTCATATATTGCAGGTGACTGACCACTATGATGTCACATATTGTAGATGACTGACCACTATGATGTCATATATTGCAGGTGACTGACCACTATGACATCATATATTGTAGGTGACTGACCACTATGATGTCATATATTGCAGGTGACTGACCACTATGACATCATATATTGTAGGTGACTGACCACTATGACATCATATATTGCAGGTGACTGACCACTATGACATCATATATTGTAGGTGACTGACCACTATGATGTCATATATTGCAGGTGACTGACCACTATGATGTCACATATTGTAGATGACTGACCACTATGATGTCATATATTGCAGGTGACTGACCACTATGACATCATATATTGTAGGTGACTGACCACTATGATGTCATATATTGCAGGTGACTGACCACTATGACATCATATATTGTAGGTGACTGACCACTATGATGTCATATATTGCAGGTGACTGACCACTATGACATCATATATTGTAGGTGACTGACCACTATGACGTCATATATTGTAGGGGACTGACCACTATGACATCATATATTGTAGGTGACTGACCACTATGACATCATATATTGTAGGTGACTGACCACTATGACATCATATATTGTAGGTGACTGACCACTATGACGTCATATATTTCTGGTGACTGACCACTATGACATCATATATTGTAGGTGACTGACCACTATGACATCATATATTGTAGGTGACTGACCACTATGACATCATATATTGTAGGTGACTGACCACTATGACATCATATATTGTAGGTGACTGACCACTATGACATCATATATTGTAGGTGACTGACCACTATGACATCATATATTGTAGGTGACTGACCACTATGATGTCATATATTGTAGGTGACTGGACTACTATGACATCATATATGGCAGGTGACTGACCACTATGACATCATATATTGTAGGTGACTGGACTATTATGACATCATATATTGTAGGTGACTGACCACTATGACGTCATATATTGTAGGTGACTGGACTACTATGACGTCATATATTGTAGGTGACTGACCACTATGACGTCATATATTGTAGGTGACTGACCACTATGACGTCATATATTGTAGGTGACTGACCAATATGACATCATATATTGTAGGTGACTGACCACTATGACGTCATATATTGTAGGGGACTGACCACTATGACGTCATATATTGTAGGTGACTGACCACTATGACGTCATATATGGCAGGTGACTGACCACTATGACATCATATATTGTAGGTGACTGACCACTATGACATCATATGTTGTAGATGACTGACCACTATGACATCATATATTGTAGGTGACTGACCACTATGATGTCATATATTGTAGGTGACTGACCACTATGACGTCATATATTGTAGGTGACTGACCAATATGACATCATATATTGTAGGTGACTGACCACTATGACGTCATATATTGTAGGTGACTGACCACTATGACGTCATATATTGTAGGTGACTGACCACTATGACATCATATGTTGTAGATGACTGACCACTATGACATCATATATTGTAGGTGACTGACCACTATGATGTCATATATTGTAGGTGACTGGACTACTATGACATCATATATTGTAGGTGACTGACCACTATGACGTCATATATTGTAGGTGACTGACCACTATGACGTCATATATTGTAGGTGACTGACCACTATGACATCAGATATTGTAGGTGACTGACCACTATGACATCATATATTGTAGGTGACTGACCACTATGACATCATATGTTGTAGATGACTGACCACTATGACATCATATATTGTAGGTGACTGACCACTATGACGTCATATATTGTAGGTGACTGGACTACTATGACATCATATATTGTAGGTGACTGACCACTATGACGTCATATATCGTAGGTGACTGACCACTATGACATCATATATTGCAGGTGACTGACCACTATGACGTCATATATTGTAGGGGACTGACCACTATGACGTCATATATTGTAGGTGACTGACCACTATGACATCAGATATTGTAGGTGACTGACCACTATGACATCATATATTGTAGGTGACTGACCACTATGACATCATATGTTGTAGATGACTGACCACTATGACATCATATATTGTAGGTGACTGACCACTATGACGTCATATATTGTAGGTGACTGGACTACTATGACATCATATATTGTAGGTGACTGACCACTATGACGTCATATATCGTAGGTGACTGACCACTATGACATCATATATTGCAGGTGACTGACCACTATGACGTCATATATTGTAGGGGACTGACCACTATGACGTCATATATTGTAGGTGACTGACCACTATGACATCAGATATTGTAGGTGACTGACCACTATGACATCATATATTGTAGGTGACTGACCACTATGACATCATATGTTGTAGATGACTGACCACTATGACATCATATATTGTAGGTGACTGACCACTATGACGTCATATATTGTAGGTGACTGGACTACTATGACATCATATATTGTAGGTGACTGACCACTATGACGTCATATATCGTAGGTGACTGACCACTATGACATCATATATTGCAGGTGACTGACCACTATGACGTCATATATTGTAGGGGACTGACCACTATGACATCATATATTGTAGGTGACTGACCACTATGACATCATATATTGTGATCTGCATAAACGAGAACCTTCAGACAACTCCAATAACTTTTATGGCTTCATTTATAACCTCCTGTCCTTGTGCATCTAACAGTCAGATACATTTAAACAATGAGGAGCTGTATGGTCCCCCCCCCCCCCCCCCCTTGCCTCATAGCTGAGCAGATCAGAACGTAGAGAAGAGGGTCAGAGTTCCCATAATACCAGAGGATGGCTCTTTATGAGGGAAGTGGACACACATAGTCTACAAGGGTGTCCGGTAGGATAAATGAGGTAATGGGTTCCTTCCCTGTATTTGGCAGTGTTCCTTCCTTCAGAAGACGTGGTTCCTTTATTTGCACTTTTGTCTGTCTGGAAGACATCTTAGAAAATGATGGAACAGTGGTGGGATCTCCATCTGATTCTTCCTCCACTTTAGTTATCTTTTTACTCACAAGCTGCCTATATCACTTCTCCCAATTTGGGACTGGTCTGACCTTGGTTTGGTCTTGGACTGGCCTTGGACTGGTCTGGCCTTGGTCTTGTCTTGGACTAGACTGGCCCTGGTCTAGTCTGACCTTGGTCTGCTCTTGGACTGGCCTTGGTCTGCTTTTGGACTGGTCTGGCCTGCTCTTTTACTTGTCTGGCCTGCTCTTGGACTGGTCTGGCCTGCTCTTGGACTGGTCTGGCCTGCTCTTGGACTGGTCTGGCCTGCTCTTGGACTGGTCTGGTCTGCTCTTGGACTGGTCTGGCCTGCTCTTTTACTGGTCTGGCCTGCTCTTTTACTGGTCTGGCCTGCTCTTTTACTGGTCTGGCCTGCTCTTGGACTGGTCTGGCCTGCTCTTTTACTGGTCTGGCCTGCTCTTGGACTGGTCTGGCCTGCTCTTGGACTGGTCTGGCCTGCTCTAGGACTGGTCTGGCCTGCTCTAGGACTGGTCTGGCCTGCTCTAGGACTGGTCTGGCCTGCTCTAGGACTGGTCTGGCCTGCTCTAGGACTGGTCTGGCCTGCTCTTGGACTGGTCTAGCCTGCTTATGGACTGGTCTGGCCTTGGACTGGTCTGGTCTTGGTCTGGACTTGGTCTTGTCTTGGACTGGTCTGGTCTTGGTCTGGACTTGGTCTTGTCTGACCTTGGTCTTGTCTTGGACTGGTCTGGTCTTGGTCTGATCTTGAACTGGTCTGGCATTCGTCTTGGACTGGTCTGGTCTTTGACTGCTCTTGCACTGGTCTGGCCTTGGACTGGTCTGGCCTTGGTCTTGTCTCGGACTGGTCTGGTCTGGCCTTGTCTTGGACTGGTCTGGACTTGGTCTGGCTTTGGTTTTGTCTTGGACTGGTTTGGCCTTGGTTTTGTCTTGGACTGGTTTGGCCTTGGTTTTGTCTTGGACTGGTCTTAGTTTGGCCTTGGACTGGTCTTAGTTTGGCCTTGGACTGGTCTTAGTTTGGCCTTGGACTGGTCTTAGTTTGCCCTTGGACTGGTCTTATTTTGGCCTTTGGACTGGTCTTAGTTTGGTCTTGGACTGGTCTTAGTATGATGTGACAACATTCTCTGTCTTGTGACCTCCCCACCAATAATCTTCAATTTGAAGGTTTGTATGATCTTCAGCTGTTCCCTATTTGTATCCAGTTGCAGAGTTTTATGTCATACTGGAATATTGTGATGGGTGACGTATAACGTGACACGATCTCTCACCGTGTGTCACGCTCAGCGGTCTCTTTTCTGCGGCGTCGTCTCTCTTCTCATGGTTTAGAGCCGTCATACTGGAATATTGTGATGGGTGACGTATGAAGTGACACGATCTCTCACCGTGTGTCACGCTCAGCGGTCTCTTTTCTGCGGCGTCGTCTCTCTTCTCCTGGTTTAGAGCCGTCATACTGGAATATTGTGATGGGTGACGTATAACGTGACACGATCTCTCACCGTGTGTCACGCTCAGCGGTCTCTTTTCTGCGGCGTCGTCTCTCTTCTCATGGTTTAGAGCCGTCATACTGGAATATTGTGATGGGTGACGTATGAAGTGACACGATCTCTCACCGTGTGTCACGCTCAGCGGTCTCTTTTCTGCGGCGTCGTCTCTCTTCTCCTGGTTTAGAGCCGTCATACTGGAATATTGTGATGGGTGACGTATGACGTGACACGATCTCTCACCGTGTGTCACGCTCAGCGGTCTCTTTTCTGCGGCGTCGTCTCTCTTCTCCTGGTTTAGAGCCGTCATACAGGAATATTGTGATGGGTGACGTATGACGTGACACGATCTCTCACCGTGTGTCACGCTCAGCGGTCTCTTTTCTGCGGCGTCGTCTCTCTTCTCCTGGTTTAGAGCCGTCATACTGGAATATTGTGATGGGTGACGTATGACGTGACACGATCTCTCACCGTGTGTCACGCTCAGCGGTCTCTTTTCTGCGCCGTCGTCTCTCTTCTCCTGGTTTAGAGCCGTCATACAGGAATATTGTGATGGGTGACGTATGACGTGACACAATCTCTCACCGTGTGTCACGCTCAGCGGTCTCTTTTCTGCGCCGTCGTCTCTCTGCTCCTGGTTTAGAGCCGACACACTGAAGGTGAATATTCTGTATATTTCTCATTAAGACCGATGAAGAAAGGATTGGCCCGGGGAGAGGCGCAGAGCGTGTTTTCCGTTGTTGGTAATTATTGTGCCTGCAAATCGCCCGCAGGCAACCAACGCATTTCCCGCTCCGGCGGCGGCACAGGCGGATTAACAAAGATGGGAGCCTCTGCGATTTATTCTGGCGTCCAGAGATAAGCCGCTACAATGACACCTCTGTCACCGAACATCAAACACCCCGTTCCACAGACTCGTTATTCGCCGTCATACCTGTAATTACCGGGGCTGGATTCTGCACCGCGTCCGAGAGCCCCCCCCTCCCCCGACCATAGGGAAAGGACTGGTCTTCCGCTGTGCGTCAGAGCCCCCCAATAATAAGGAAAGATTCTGTGCCGTGTTCAGAGCCCCCCAATAATAGGGAAAGATTCTGTGCCGTGTTCAGAGCCCCCCAATAATAGGGAAAGATTCTGTGCCGTGTTCAGAGCCCCCCAATAATAGGGAGAGGAGAAGGATTCTGTGCCGTGTTTGGAGCCCCCCAATAATAAGGAAAGGAGACGAATTCTGTGCCGTGTTCAAAGCCCCCCAATAATAGGGAAAGGAGACGAATTCTGTGCTGTGTTCAGAGCCCCCCAATAATAGGGAATGGAGACGGATTCTGTGCCGTGTTCAGAGCCCCCCAATAATGAGAGGAGACGAATTCTGTGCCGTGTTCAAAGCCCCCCAATAATAGGGAATGGAGACGGATTCTGTGCCGTGTTCAGAGCCCCCCAATAATAGGGAAAGATTCTGTGCCGTGTTCAGAGCCCCCCAATAATAGGGAAAGGAGAAGGATTCTGTGCCGTGTTCAGAGCCCCCCAATAATAGAGAAAGGAGACGGATTCTGTGCCGTGTTCAGAGCCCCCCAATAATAGGGAAAGGAGACGGATTCTGTGCCGTGTTCAGAGCCCCCCAATAATAGGGAAAGGAGAAGGATTCTGTGCCGTGTTCAGAGCCCCCCAATAATAGGGAAAGATTCTGTGCCGTGTTCAGAGCCCCCCAATAATAGGGAAAGGAGACGGATTCTGTGTCGTGTTCAGAGCCCCCCCCCCCAATAATAGGGAAAGGAGACGGATTCTGTGCCGTGTTCAGAGCCCCCCAATAATAAGGAAAGGAGAAGGATTCTGTGTCGTGTTCAGAGCCCCCCAATAATGAGAGGAGACGGATTCTGTGCCGTGTTCAGAGCCCCCCAATAATAAGGAAAGGAGACGGATTCTGTGCCGTGTTCAGAGCCCCCCAATAATAGGGAAAGGAGACGGATTCTGTGCCGTGTTCAGAGCCCCCCAATAATAGGGAAAGGAGACGGATTCTGTGCTGTGTTCAGAGCCCCCCAATAATAGGGAAAGGAGACGGATTCTGTGCCGTGTTCAGAGCCCCCCAATAATGAGAGGAGACGGATTCTGTGCTGTGTTCAGTGCCCCCCAATAATAGAGAAAGGAGACGGATTCTGTGCCGTGTTCAGAGCCCCCCAATAATAGGGAAAGGAGACGGATTCTGTGCCGTGTTCAGAGCCCCCCAATAATAAGGAAAGGAGAAGGATTCTGTGCCGTGTTCAGAGCCCCCCAATAATAGGGAGAGGAGAAGGATTCTGTGCCGTGTTCAGAGCCCCCCAATAATAAGGAAAGGAGAAGGATTCTGTGCCGTGTTCAGAGCCCCCCAATAATAGGGAGAGGAGAAGGATTCTGTGCCGTGTTCAGAGCCCCCCAATAATAGAGAGAGGAGAAGGATTCTGTGCCGTGTTCAGAGTCCCCCAATAATAGGGAAAGGAAAAGGATTCTGTGTCGTGTTCAGAGCCCCCAATAATGAGAGGAGACGGATTCTGTGCCGTGTTCAGAGCCCCCCAATAATAGAGAAAGGAGAAGGATTCTGTGCCGTGTTCAGAGCCCCCCAATAATAGGGAAAGATTCTGTGCCGTGTTCAGAGCCCCCCCAATAATAGGGAAAGATTCTGTGCCGTGTTCAGAGCCCCCCAATAATAGGGAAAGGAGACGTGTTCTGTGCCGTGTTCGGAGCCCCCCAATAATAGGGAAAGGAGCTGGATACCACACCATGTCTGAGAGCCCCCCAATCATACAGAGTTGGATAGCACGCCGTCTGAGAGCCGCCCCATGTAATCTTTCACCCTCATAATACCTGATGATCCTGCCATAAAGGTCTTTGTTCAGGCACTTCCTGGTATATCCTATAGATTTGGGGGGGGGGGACCCTGTGGGGTGATGTGGACCCCTCCTGCAGGAAAAGGTTAAATACATTTCCATCTTCAGGGCCCCGGACATCAATGAAAAGTGCGTCCAGAAATAGGCGCTGTATGGATTACCGTGCGGCCAACCGATCGCTTCCATCTGGCCTGCGTACAAACGCCCGCCGGCGTACCTCTGCGCCCCCCCGAGGAGATCTCAGCTTTTTATTTCCTCCCGTTATCCAGAGAATTCCCCTCCGCCATACAGCTGGCGGTGCGCCCGGCCTGCATGAGCGGACCCCTAGTCTCTCCCATTGCTATGAGCGGGCCCCTAGTGTATCCCATTGGTATGAGCGGGCCCCTAGTGTATCCCATTGCTATGAGCGGGCCCCTAGTGTATCCCATTGATATGAACAGGCCCCTAGCCTATCCTATTGCTATGAACGGGCCCCTAGTCTTTCCCATTGGTATGAGCGGGCCCCTAGTGTATCCCATTGGTATGAGCGGGCCCCTAGTCTCTCCCATTGGTATGAGCGGGCCCCTAGTGTATCCCATTGCTATGAGCGGGCCCCTAGTGTATCCCATTGGTATGAGCGGGCCCCTAGTCTATGCCATTGGTATGAGCGGACCCCTAGTCTCTCCCATTGGTATGAGCGGGCACCTAGTGTATCCCATTGGAATGAGCGGGTCCCTAGTGTATCCCATTGGTATGAGCGGCCCCTAGTGTATCCCATTGGAATGAGCGGGTCCCTAGTCTTTCCCATTGGTATGAAAGGGCCCCTAGTGTATCCCATTGGTATGAATGGGCCCCTAGTGTATCCCATTGATATGAACGGCCCCTAGTGCATCCCATTGATATGATCGAGCCCCTAGTATATCACATTAATATGAATGGGCCCCTTGTGTATCCTATTGATATGAACGGGCCCCTAGTGTATCCCATTGGTATGAATGGGGCCCCTAGTCTATCCCATTGGTATGAACGGGCCCCTAGTCTTTCCCATTGGTATGAACGGCCCCTAGTCTTTCCCATTGGTATGAACGGCCCCTAGTCTTTCCTATTGGTATGAACGGGCCCCTAGTCTTTCCCATTGGTATGAACGGCCCCTAGTCTTTCCTATTGGTATGAACGGGCCCCTAGTCTATCCCATTTGTATAAACAGGCCCCTAGTCTTTCCCATTGATATGAACGGGCCCCTAGTCTTTCCCATTGGTATGAACGGGCCCCTAGTCTATCCCATTTGTATAAACAGGCCCCTAGTCTTTCCCATTGATATGAACGGGCCCCTAGTCTTTCCCATTGATATGAACGGGCCCCTAGTCTTTCCCATTGATATGAACGGGCCCCTAGTCTTTCCCATTGGTATAAACGGGCCCCTAGTCTATCCTATTGACACAAAACACACTCCCTTGATATGAAGACCCCACATCTCTCTTGTACAGTGATCAAAAAAGAGAACATTGATCTAATGCTTTAAAAAAATAATGTTGATGAACCAGAAGTGGCGTCGTGACGTCTCTCCGGGCCTCCCAGGTCATAGAGATGAATGGAGGCCATCTTTCCTCTTCTAATCTCTATGGCCAGCCACTGCAACCACCGGATTGGTTCTCAGGCTTCCTAATGAGCCCAAAAAACACTGGAAAGCAACGGGGCAAGGAGGGCGGGGGAGGGCGCCTCAGATCACTTCACTTCCATTCTCTAGTATTCTATTCTATCTTATCTCACTTTTTATACCTTGCTGTATTTATATGTTTCCATTTTTTTATTTGAATTCGGATAATTTGTTTGATTATAATTTATTTTGGATTTGTGGGATTTCTCCGCCGCGGTCGCATTGCGTCACCCTGATTGCGTCATGCGTTTGATTCTCAGATCACACATGTCCGGGAGGAATACGAGGCGAAGATCAGAGGACTGCTGCCGGCCGCCCTGAGAAAGGAATTAGAAGAGACAATCGGCTCCCTGAAGTTGCAGGTAAATGAGGAGTGACAGGGGCCCCTCTGCTGACTCGGCTCTTCCAGGTGTGCGTGTCGCGGCTCGCGCCGTCACATGTCCTCCGGTACTTTCCTGACCGATGCTTTCTCTGACAGGTGAACCTTCTACAGAAGAGGACGCAGGTGCTGCAGGAGGAACTGACGGTGTATCAGAGGAAAGGGTAAGAGAAAAGCTACATTCCCCCGGGGCCCTTGGGGATGGGGGACCCCTGGAAAGAACCTTGTGTTATAAAAATGGGCTGCATTCCTCCAGAAAAGGGGGGCATAGGGGTGTCGGGCCCCTGAAAAACACCTTTAATGTGGGAATGGGCTGCTTTCCCCTGAGGGAGGGGCCCATAGCGATGGGGGGCCCCTGGAAAGCACCTTGTGTTATAGGAATGGGCCATTTTCCCCTGGGGATGGGGGGCCCCTGGAAAGCATCTTGTTGTATAGAAGAGGGCTGCATTCCCTCAGAAAAGGGGGGGGGGGCATAGGTGTGTCGGGCCCTGAAAAACACCCTTAAATGTAGGAATTGGCTGCATTCCCGTGAGGGAGGGGCCCATAGGGGTGGGGGCCCCTGGAAAGCACCTTGTGTTATGGGAATAGGCTGCATTCCCCCAGAAAGGGGAGGTATAGGGGTGTTGGGCCCCTGGAAAGCACCTTGTATTAAGGGGTTCTCTCCACATTGTAGTAATAAGAGGTGTGTATGGTGGCGGCACTCCAATCCAACAACCTATCGCCCCCTCAGAGGTGGGAGCAGAGGATTGTGGGAAGTACTCCTGCCCACTCCTTATCCCGGCCCTTGAACCAAGTGCCCAGGGCAGCTGCCCCCTTTCTGCCCACTCCTTATTCCGGCCCCGGATCCAAGTGCCCAGGGCAGCTGCCCCCCTTCTGCCCACTCCTTATTCCGGCCCCGGATCCAAGTGCCCAGGGCAGCTGCCCCCCCTCTGCCCACTCCTTATTCCGGCCCTGGATCCAAGTGCCCAGGGCAGCTGCCCCCCCCCCCTTCTGCCCACTCCTTATTCCGGCCCCGGATCCAAGTGCCCAGGGCAGCTGCCCCCCCTCTGCCCACTCCTTATTCCGGCCCTGGATCCAAGTGCCCAGGGCAGCTGCCCCCCTTCTGCCCACTCCTTATTCCGGCCCTGGAACCAAGTGCCCAGGGCAGCTGCCCCCCCCTCTGCCCACTCCTTATTCCGGCCCTGGATCCAAGTGCCCAGGGCAGCTGCCCCCCCCCTTCTGCCCACTCCTTATTCCGGCCCCGGATCCAAGTGCCCAGGGCAGCTGCCCCCCCTCTGCCCACTCCTTATTCCGGCCCTGGATCCAAGTGCCCAGGGCAGCTGCCCCCCTTCTGCCCACTCCTTATTCCGGCCCCGGATCCAAGTGCCCAGGGCAGCTGCCCCCCCTCTGCCCACTCCTTATTCCGGCCCTGGATCCAAGTGCCCAGGGCAGCTGCCCCCCTTCTGCCCACTCCTTATTCCGGCCCTGGAACCAAGTGCCCAGGGCAGCTGCCCCCCCTCTGCCCACTCCTTATTCCGGCCCTGGATCCAAGTGCCCAGGGCAGCTGCCCCCCCCCCTTCTGCCCACTCCTTATTCCGGCCCCGGATCCAAGTGCCCAGGGCAGCTGCCCCCCCTCTGCCCACTCCTTATTCCGGCCCTGGATCCAAGTGCCCAGGGCAGCTGCCCCCCTTCTGCCCACTCCTTATTCCGGCCCTGGATCCAAGTGCCCAGGGCAGCTGCCCCCCCCTTCTGCCCACTCCTTATTCCGGCCCTGGATCCAAGTGCCCAGGGCAGCTGCCCCCCCCCCCTCTGCCCACCCCTTATTCCGGCCCTGGATCCAAGTGCCCAGGGCAGCTGCCCCCCCCCTTCTGCCCACTCCTTATTCCGGCCCCGGATCCAAGTGCCCAGGGCAGCTGCCCCCCCCTTCTGCCCACTCCTTATTCCGGCCCTGGATCGAAGTGCCCAGGGCAGCTGCCCCCCTTCTGCCCACTCCTTATTCCGGCCCTGGATCCAAGTGCCCAGGGCAGCTGCCCCCCCCCCCTTCTGCCCACTCCTTATCCCGGCCCTGGATCCAAGTGCCCAGAGTGGCTCATTACTTCTTCTCCATGTTCCCCAAATTCATCCAACCCCCCCCCCCCCCCACGGGGGCTGGCAGTGACAGAGCGCCACAAAAGGTGACACCCAGCAGGACTCTGAACACAGGAGGTCGGCCGCTGGGCACAGGCGCCATTCCGAGAACGCTTTGCATTTTCTGAATGGATTCAAAGTGTCCTCCGATTGGACGAGGTGGGGTGGTGGGGTCATGCTCTCCACTTCATCCAATCAGAGAACACTTTGAGAAAAGACTTCAGTGATGAAGCTGGAAGTACATAGAAGCTTTCTATATACACATCGATCCGATCCGAACTGCAGCCGCGTGTAGAAGAGCTGGCAGTGTGATCCGATCCGAACTGCAGCCGTGTGTAGAAGAGCTGGCAGTGTGATCCGATCCCAACTGCAGCCGCGTGTAGAAGAGCTGGCAGTGTGATCCGATCCGAACTGCAGCCGTGTGTAGAAGAGCTGGCAGTGTGATCCGATCCGAACTGCAGCCGTGTGTAGAAGAGCTGGCAGTGTGATCCGATCCCAACTGCAGCCGCGTGTAGAAGAGCTGGCAGTGTGATCCGATCCGAACTGCAGCCGCGTGTAGAAGAGCTGGCAGTGTGATCCGATCCGAACTGCAGCCGTGTGTAGAAGAGCTGGCAGTGTGATCCGATCCCAACTGCAGCCGCGTGTAGAAGAGCTGGCAGTGTGATCCGATCCCAACTGCAGCCGCGTGTAGAAGAGCTGGCAGTGTGATCCGATCCGAACTGCAGCCGCGTGTAGAAGAGCTGGCAGTGTGATCCGATCCGCAGCCGCGTGTAGAAGAGCTGGCAGTGTGATCCGATCCGAACTGCAGCCGCGTGTAGAAGAGCTGGCAGTGTGATCCGATCAGAACTGCAGCCACGTGTAGAAGAGCTGGCAGTGTGATCCGATCCCAACTGCAGCCGCGTGTAGAAGAGCTGGCAGTGTGATCCGATCCGCAGCCGCGTGTAGAAGAGCTGGCAGTGTGATCCGATCCGAACTGCAGCCGTGTGTAGAAGAGCTGTCAGTGTGATCCGATCAGAACTGCAGCCGCGTGTAGAAGAGCTGGCAGTGTGATCCGATCCGAACTGCAGCCGCGTGTAGAAGAGCTGGCAGTGTGATCCGATCCGAACTGCAGCCGCCATTGTGTGTGGGAGGTCTCTGGTGGAAGGGGGCGTGTACTATAGAGAATCCGTATTATTTATTGTCATTCCATTCCAGACTGTGACCTCCATACAAGACAGACGCTCATCAGGACCCGCCGAGCCCTTCATATTCCATGCCAAATACAATCTCTCATCTGATTGGCTGTTACATTCCTTGTGTCAGACGTCGCCTCACTGAGCCACGGGCAGCCGCTGACCCACCACTACCTAAACCCCGCCCCCTCGCTTATCTCTGACCCACCCACTACCTAAACTCCGCCCCCTTGCTTATCTCTGACCCACTACAACCTAAACCCCGCCCCCTCGCTTATCTCTGACCCACTACAACCTAAACCCCGCCCCCTCGCTTATCTCCTATTATTTTATTTTTTGTATCTTTGTCTCCCGACATTAAATATTTATTTTCTACCATCTGTGTTTGTCATTTCTTCATCCCATCCCCCCCTCCCCCGGCCGGGCCTAGGAGCTTACACTCTACGTAACGGATTGCTGATTATTTCATAATCCCGGTGCTGGTAGAGTACAGGCGCTGTGATCTATGGCAGCCAATCAGATCACTGTATCCATTAATGTGACCCCCCTAATTGGGTGCTTGGAGGTTTGTTAGGAGGCCCAGTGTGTTGTGGGTAAGCAGGTCTGAGGGGGATTGTGATTGGACTGTAGATGTTGGTCTCCAGTGAGGAGTCTTCATGGGGCACTATTCCTCCCACTGACACCAATGATGGGACACTATTCCTCCCACTGACACCAATGATGGGACACTATTCCTCCCGCTGACACCAATGATGGGACACTATTCCTCACACTGATACCAATGATGGGACACTATTCCTCCCGCTGACACCAATGATGGGACACTATTCCCCCCACTGACACCAATGATGGGACACTATTCCTCCCGCTGACACCAATGATGGGACACTATTCCTCCCACTGACACCAATGATGGGACACTATTCCTCCCGCTGACACCAATGATGGGACACTATTCCTCACACTGATACCAATGATGGGACACTATTCCCCCCACTGACACCAATGATGGGACACTATTCCTCACACTGATACCAATGATGGGGCACTATTCCTCCCACTGATACCAATGATGGGACACTATTCCCCCCACTGACACCAATGATGGGACACTATTCCTCCCACTGACACCAATGATGGGACACTATTCCTCCCACTGACACCAACAATGGGGCACCATTCTTTCCAGTGATACCAATGTCAGTGACCTCCAGTGGCGGAGCTTTTGCCGCTTTATCACTTCATCCAAAACTTCAGAAGATTTGCATGGAGGTCTACTAGACATGTACAACACTGTGGAAGCCACCTACGCGTTTCGGACTAAGTACTAATGTCTAGAAACGCGTAGGCTGGTTTTGCAGTGTTGAACATTTTTTTTTTCCAATAAAGGAATGCCATTTTTTAATGTCCCTTTCCTTGCTCTACCACTAGAGGGCGTCCTATGAATCTACATATAAAGTGTAAGCATGAGAAGTGTGAGGTAATATTTGATAACGGGGCTCTCTGAAAACCCGTGGTGCTTTCCCTTTAAGAGCGTCCGCTGACGTCCCACCAATTTCCGATTGCCGGTGCGCTATGGACGCCCCCCCACCCCCCCGTTCAGCTCCTCCACCGTCGTTCCCCTTTTCTGCGCACTTTTAATTGCCCTCCCAGCTCTCTTCCGGCGGGATTGAATAGTAAATGCTGACAATAGGGAGAGATCGCAGAAATCGCGGCCATTGAGGCGTTTTTCTTTTGCCTATTACCGCGCGGCGGCGAAATCCAGGTAAGCGGCTCGGTTCTGCCGACAGCAGCAAAAAAAAAGAGAGAGAAGAAAACATCAATTATTGCGTTTTGGGGGGGAAAAGTTTGAGCCGACAAGGTCAACGGCGTTTGAAAAGACGACCGTCTTCTGTACTTTGATATTTCCCGCGGAAAGGTCGCCGCTTTTAAATCTCGCCATTAGGGAAAGGCAGATCTTTAAAGCTCCTATCAAAGGAATTCCTTTCCTTTTTTTTTTTATACAAAATTGCAAGTTGCAGAAAGTGAAATGAGTCGATCGGCTTGCAAAAAAAAAAAACTTCCTTAAAATTAGAGATGCTTTTGTGCCGGCGGATTCTTTGATACCAAAGACGGGCCGGGCGCCGTTCAGCGCGCCTTAAAAAAAGGGGCCCTAATGAGGCGACTTTCTTCTCGCATTCAGAATTTTTTTTTTTTCAAAAAAGCGCCTTTTATAAGGAAGAGCGTTAAGGAGGACGATCGTTTCTTCCTTCGATCTAGAACAATGGCGAATGAAAAAAGACATCCTTCCTCTGAAGATCCAGAGCGCCCATCTCGGCGCAAGATGAAGGGCTGGCGTATTCTTGTGATCATCGGCCTCTTAATATACACACCGCGGCCCCCGGCTTATGGCGGCCACACATGTAGGCATTGGGTGGTTTGACAACCGATCGAACGGACGGTCACCGGAATTTTCATTAGTGTTGCCTCCTGGAGGATTGCTATCTGCCTTGTCATCTGGGTGCCAACTTCACCAAAACGGAACATTTGTATGGCCGGTGTTCTGTCAAGTTCTCCAACCCGTCAGAAACTCCAACCGCTTAACTTGGTAGTTGGACACGACGCCGGCAACCAAACAGAGTCCGGTGCCGGATATTGTGAGTGGAGATTCTTGCTCCGATACTAGCCAACAAAATGTTTTCCTCGTTAGCCGCTGTGCTGTCTTCCCGCACCGGACTCTATTGGGTTGTCGGTGTCCAACCACCAATCATCAAAATCTCTGATTACTAAGGTTTTAAATCAACCGGAAGTGACGTGGTTGGAGTTTCTGATGGGTTGGAGATATTGACAGAACACCAGCTTCACCAGATCTGAACGTTTGTATGGACAGCAAAACGGAAAAATTCTATGGCCCGTGTTCTGTCAAGTTCTGCAACCCGTCAGAAACTCCAACTGCTTAACTTCCAATTTATTTAAAAACCAGCAGTAATTGGAGTATTTGACGAATTGGTGGTTGGGTTTAGGGTCAGGGTAATAAACCCACCAGACTTCCTGGTCATAAACGTTAGGCATTGGCAATACACTCAAACATAGAAAAATAAACTGACATCAGAGCAACATTTAGGCCCCTTTCACACTGGGGCGTTTTTCATGAGGTACAGCGCTAAAAATAGCGCTGCTATACCGCATGAAAAATCATGCCCTGCAGTGTTCAATGTGAAAGCCCGAAGGCTTTCACACTGAAGCGGTGCGCTAGCAGGAACGCTCCAAAAGTCCTGCTAGCTGCATCTTTACCGCGGTATAGGAGCGGTGTGTTCACCGCTCCTATACCGCGCCTTCCCATTGAAATCAATGGGAAAGCGCGGTAATACCGGGCGGTATTAACCCTTTTTCTGGCCGCTAGCGGGGGTTAAAACCTCATCGCTAGCGCCCGAATATCGCGGTAAACACGATGGTATAGCCGCGCTATTTGTAGCGCGGCTATACCATCGTGTTTACCGCGATATTCGTCATATTCGTCATATTTGCGGCTCGACGCTGCAATGTGAAAGCAGCCTAAGGGTCAGGGTTAGGGGGTTGGGGTTAGGGTTAGGGGGACGGTGGCTGGGGTTTCCCATTGAAGAATAAGGCTAGGACTCAGGAATTGGAACAGGGACCTCCCCCAGAGGTCAAAGGTCAGGAGGCGGGTTCCCCCAGGTCAAAGGTCACGGGGCGCGTCTAACCCACCCCCACCAAAGTGTGCCGCCTACCCCAACTAAGTCAAGGAATGAACAAGTTGGGGAAAGCGTCGCTTCGCGCAAAAATGTTTTTTTATAAGGCTGCCGAGCGTCCTACGAGTTTCCACAGGGTGGACTTCTACATAGCGAGCGAGCCAAATAAAAATATATTTTTCCCCTTTTTCCGACAAACCGAGCGGGATCTGGGAAAGGTAGGGGTTTTAGGGTGGGGAGAATCACGAAGTGGAGATGCACTTAGGGTTAAAGTTCATAGGTCAAAGGTCATGGTTTAGGGTTGGGTTTGAGGGTTAGGGGTAGGGTTGGAGTTAGGGGTTGGTGTTGGGATTAGGGTGTTATGGGTAGGGTTGGGTTTAGGGTTAGAGGTTAGGGGTTGGGATTAGGGTGTTATGGGTAGGGTTGGGTTTAGGGTTAGAGGTTAGGGGTTGGGATTAGGGTGTTATGGGTAGGGTTGGAGTTAGGTTTGAGGGTTAGGGGTAGGGTTGGGATTAGAGGTTAGGGGTTGGGATTAGGGTGTTATGGGTAGGGTTGGGGTTAGGATTAGGGTGTTATGGGTAGGGTTGGGTTAGGGGTTGGGATTAGGGTGTTATGGGTAGGGTTGGGGTTAGGGTTAGAGGTTAGGGGTTGGGATTAGGGTGTTATGGGTTGGGTTGGGTTTAGGGTTAGAGGTTAGGGGTTGGGATTAGGGTGTTATGTGTAGGGTTGGGGTTAGGGTTAGAGGTTAGGGGTTGGGGTTTCCCATTGAAGAATAAGGCTAGGACTCAGGAATTGGAAAAAGGACCTCCCCCAGAGGTCAGGAGGCGGGTTCCCTGAGGTCAAGGGTCACAGGGCATGGCTGACCCACCCCCACCAAAGTGTACCGTCTACCCCAACTAAGTCTGGGAAGGAACAAGTCGGCGAAAGTGTCCGCTCCGACACCAGCCAACAAAATGGCCGCCTCCAAGGCGGCGACTAGAACTTTGTCCTCATTAGCCGCTGTGCTGTCAAGAAAGCTCAGTCTTCCCGCACCGGACTCTATTCGGTTGTCGGTGTTCAACCACCAATTCATCAAAATCTCCGATTACTAAAAGGTTTAAATAAACCGGAAGTGACGTGGTTGGAGTTTCTGATGGGTTGGAGATATTGACAGAACACCAGCTTTACCAAAACTGAACTTTTTTATGGCCAGCTTTACCAAAACTGGAAATTTGTGTGGTTTTCACAGGAAAGATCCGGTCAGTCCAATTGGAAAACGCCATCAGAGACAAACGTCCTTCAAAAGAACTTTAACAATTGAATTTTTAACATTTGATTTTGAAACGAATGGAATTTCCAGAATGAAAACCACATTCATTGAAGAAGAACTTTCCGTCCTGCTCCTTCCATTTCTTTTCTCTCAGTTGGACTCATTTATCAGGGAACATTTCGGACACAATTGTCCGGGTGTGTGGCCAGCAGAAGCCCGGACTCAGCCTTGTTTTTCATGGCGCGGTTCCCTGGAATGGTTGGAGGGATGTGACACACGGCGTGACCGCAGACTGTCTACAGACAGAAGGTTTGCCGCCGTTTGCCGTGGATTTTGGTCGAAGGTTTCCATGTGGACGGCCGGATTGGTGCTGGCGGCTGTCACATGACCAGCTGTGTTTTCACTCTCCCTCCTCTTATCTCCCGACCTGTCATTTTAATTCCAGAGTCAATATTTGCCTTCCTCTCACCTCTCCCTGCGTGTGACAACAAAGCCGGCACTTTCATCCTCGTCCGGGACATGACATCACCGGGCACGCCAAGCCGATCAACACCTGTGAAGTGCCCATTGTCTCGTGCCGGGAGCCGCGGGGGATGCTGGGAGTGCGGTCACACACAGACAGATAAATATTGGCCAGCAAAGTAAAAAGGAAAATGTTTTCTGATAGAATTCTCCAGCAATGTCAGGTTTTGTGCATCGATCGTTGCGTCGATCGTTTCTTTGTGCCCATACATTGATAGGAAGGCAGAGATGTGACCAATTTGGGTGTCCCCTGCAACCGGCCACCATTTATAGAAGCAGAAATATGTGGATATCACCAGCGGCTGACTGGCAACCTTTTGGCCCAGGAGGCCCTTGGTACAGCGACTCGGCCCCCCTTCCGCTCTCCCTCCTCCTGACCCCCATCCCAGGCTGAAGCTCCGCTCCAGGTACACTCTGCTCACCGGGAAGGTTGGGCTGGACTGCGCCTTCTGCACCGACTCTGGGTTCCCAAACTGGCCAGCAGGGGGCAGCCGAGGGCTGCAGGGGGAGTCGGGCTGGGCATGGCCTGCTGCACCGACTCCAGGTTCCCAAACTGGCCAGCAGGGGGCAGCCGAGGCTGCAGGGGGAGTCAGGCTGGACATGGCGTGCTGCACCGACTCCGGGTTCCCAAACTGGCCAGCAGGGGGCAGCCAAGGCTGCAGGGGGACTCGTGCTGGACATGGCCTGCTGCACCGACTCCGGGTTCCCAAACTGGCCAGCAGGGGGCAGCCAAGGCTGCAGGGGGACTCGTGCTGGACAGCACCTGCTGCACTGACTCCGGTTTCCTGAACTGGTCGGCAAGGGGCGAGTCAGGATGGACAGTGCCTGCTGTACCAACCTTGGGTTTTTGAACTGAGCAGCTGGGGGCTGCAGGGGGGAGTCGGGCTGGACTGCGCCTGCTGCACTGACTCCAGGTTCCCGAAATGTCCGGCAGGGGGCAGCCGGGCTGCAGGGGGGGTTCGCGCTGAACAGTGCCTGCTGCCTGCTGCCTGCTGCACCTACCTTTAGTTCCCGAACTGACCATCAGGGGGTAGCCGGGGCTGCAGGGGGGGTTCGGGCTGGACAGTGCCTGCTGCCTGCTGCCTGCTGCACCTACCTTTAGTTCCTGAACTGGCCAGCAGGGGGCAGCCGAGGCTACAGGGGGAGTCGGGCTGGACAGTGCCTGCTGCATCAACTCTGGCTTCCCAAGCTGGCCATTAGGGGGCAGGCCGGGGCTACAGGGGGGAGTCGAGCTGAACAGCACCTTCTGCACCGACTCTGGGTTCCGGAACTGGCCAGTAGGGGACGGCTGGGGCTGTAGGGAGGAGCCTGGGCGGCTCGGTCAGGGATGGCCAGGGGAGGAGAGCCTATAGTGGGGCATGTAGCCGGCCTCAGCCCAGACACGGCACACACCATTCATGCGGGGAGCGGCTGACCTGCGCTCTGTCCTCATCTTTATTCCGCATTTAGGGGACTTTTTACTAAATGTAAATGTCTGCAGTGGAAGTAGTGTGCCCTTTTTATGGGGCAGCCGGGGGCAATTGCCCCCCCCCCCCAGCCCTGGTGATCACACAATGCTATAATGTTAAAGTGATAGCCACTGCCTACCTTTCCTGTATAAAGAATAGGACCCTGTGCAACCTACCTCTCACGCTGCCGAGGAAGGTGGACCTAGAACCAGGGAACACACTGCTTACCTTTCCTGTAGAATAGAATGGGACCCTGTGCAACCTACCTCTCACGCTGCAGAGGAAGGTGGACCTAGAACCAGGGAACACACTGCTTACCTTTCCTGTATAAAGAGTGGGACCCTGTGCAACCTACCTCTCACACTGCAGAGGAAGGTGGACCTGGAACCAGGAAACACACTGCTTACCTTTCCTGTATAAAGAATAGGACCCCGTGCAACCTACCTCTCACGCTACCGAGGAAGGTGGACCTAGAACCAGAGAACACACTGCTTACCTCTCTGATAGAGGAACACTTTAGGGATAAAGATGGCGGACTCCCACATGGAAATTGGCGTGACCGCGCTGGCTGGCTGTAAGTGAAGATTGTGTGGAGTGAAGCTGCAGCCGGCAGCGGGGTTCCCCCTATAGATGGGGGGATTGTAGATGGATGGAGGGAGGCGGCTTAATCCCCTGCTAGCCCCTCACTCAGATTCTCCATGGCCGCTGTGACGAGATGTGAAGAAAGGGCCGCCGAGAGGCCGTCAGCCCGCTGCTCGGAGCGTGGGATAGGCTGGAAGGAGCGCCAGCGGGGAACGTGAAATCCCTTCCCCATTGTTCTAGATCTGTCCCCATCCCCCGACCGCTGTCATCTCCGGGGCTCCCGGCTTTGTGTCAGGAGCCTGGTAACTGGCGGGCCAGCTTTTCCCCGCAGATCTCCTGGGAATAGACCCCAGTCTCCACTTCTAGAGGATAATCCCGGATCACATCCAACAGGTTGCCGGGTAATCAGTGACCAATGAGGGGCCCTGCAGACCCCCCCCCCCCTATGTACAATGTGATCCTTATATATGGAAGAATGTCCCTTACATTGGTGATCAGTGGGAAGAATGTCCCTTACATTGGTGATCAGTGGGAAGAATGTCCCTTACATTGGTGATCAGTGGGAAGAATTTCCCTTACATTGGTGATCAGTGGGAAGAATGTCCCTTACATTGGTGATCAGTGAGAAGAATGTCCCTTACATTGGTGATCAGTGAGAAGAATGTCCCTTACATTGGTGATCAGTGGGAAGAATGTTCCTTACATTGGTGATCAGTGAGAAGAATGTTCCTTACATTGGTGATCAGTGAGAAGAATGTCCCTTACATTGGTGATCAGTGGGAAGAATGTCCCTTACATTGGTGATCAGTGAGAAGAATGTTCCTTACATTGGTGATCAGTGGGAAGAATGTCCCTTACATTGGTGATCAGTGAGAAGAATGTTCCTTACATTGGTGATCAGTGGGAAGAATGTCCCTTACATTGGTGATCAGTGGGAAGAATGTCCCTTACATTGGTGATCAGTGAGAAGAATGTCCCTTACATTGGTGATCAGTGAGAAGAATGTCCCTTACATTGGTGATCAGTGGGAAGAATGTTCCTTACATTGGTGATCAGTGAGAAGAATGTTCCTTACATTGGTGATCAGTGAGAAGAATGTCCCTTACATTGGTGATCAGTGGGAAGAATGTCCCTTACATTGGTGATCAGTGAGAAGAATGTTCCTTACATTGGTGATCAGTGGGAAGAATGTCCCTTACATTGGTGATCAGTGAGAAGAATGTTCCTTACATTGGTGATCAGTGAGAAGAATGTCCCTTACATTGGTGATCAGTGGGAAGAATGTCCCTTACATTGGTGATCAGTGGGAAGAATGTCCCTTACATTGGTGATCAGTGAGAAGAATGTCCCTTACATTGGTGATCAGTGAGAAGAATGTCCCTTACATTGGTGATCAGTGGGAAGAATGTCCCTTACATTGGTGATCAGTGGGAAGAATGTCCCTTACATTGGTGATCAGTGAGAAGAATGTCCCTTACATTGGTGATCAGTGAGAAGAATGTCCCTTACATTGGTGATCAGTGGGAAGAATGTCCCTTACATTGGTGATCAGTGGGAAGAATGTCCCTTACATTGCTGATCAGTGAGAAGAATGTCCCTTACATTGGTGATCAGTGAGAAGAATGTCCCTTACATTGGTGATCAGTGAGAAGAATGTCCCTTACATTGGTGATCAGTGAGAAGAATGTTCCTTACATTGGTGATCAGTGGGAAGAATGTCCCTTACATTGGTGATCAGTGAGAAGAATGTTCCTTACATTGGTGATCAGTGAGAAGAATGTCCCTTACATTGGTGATCAGTGAGAAGAATGTCCCTTACATTGGTGATCAGTGAGAAGAATGTTCCTTACATTGGTGATCAGTGAGAAGAATGTTCCTTACATTGGTGATCAGTGGGAAGAATGTCCCTTACATTGGTGATCAGTGGGAAGAATGTTCCTTACATTGGTGATCAGTGAGAAGAATGTTCCTTACATTGGTGATCAGTGAGAAGAATGCTCCTTACATTGGTGATCAGTGAGAAGAATGTCCCTTACATTGGTGATCAGTGGGAAGAATGTCCCTTACATTGGTGATCAGTGGGAAGAATGTCCCTTACATTGGTGATCAGTGAGAAGAATGTCCCTTACATTGGTGATCAGTGAGAAGAATGTCCCTTACATTGGTGATCAGTGAGAAGAATGTCCCTTACATTGGTGATCAGTGGGAAGAATGTTCCTTACATTGGTGATCAGTGAGAAGAATGTCCCTTACATTGGTGATCAGTGAGAAGAATGTCCCTTACATTGGTGATCAGTGGGAAGAATGTCCCTTACATTGGTGATCAGTGGGAAGAATGTTCCTTACATTGGTGATCAGTGAGAAGAATGTCCCTTACATTGGTGATCAGTGGGAAGAATGTCCCTTACATTGGTGATCAGTGAGAAGAATGTTCCTTACATTGGTGATCAGTGAGAAGAATGTCCCTTACATTGGTGATCAGTGAGAAGAATGTCCCTTACATTGGTGATCAGTGGGAAGAATGTCCCTTACATTGGTGATCAGTGAGAAGAATGTCCCTTACATTGGTGATCAGTGGGAAGAATGTCCCTTACATTGGTGATCAGTGAGAAGAATGTCCCTTACATTGGTGATCAGTGAGAAGAATGTTCCTTACATTGGTGATCAGTGAGAAGAATGTTCCTTACATTGGTGATCAGTGGGAAGAATGTCCCTTACATTGGTGATCAGTGAGAAGAATGTTCCTTACATTGGTGATCAGTGAGAAGAATGTCCCTTACATTGGTGATCAGTGGGAAGAATGTCCCTTACATTGGTGATCAGTGAGAAGAATGTCCCTTACATTGGTGATCAGTGAGAAGAATGTCCCTTACATTGGTGATCAGTGGGAAGAATGTCCCTTACATTGGTGATCAGTGAGAAGAATGTTCCTTACATTGGTGATCAGTGAGAAGAATGTTCCTTACATTGGTGATCAGTGAGAAGAATGTCCCTTACATTGGTGATCAGTGAGAAGAATGTTCCTTACATTGGTGATCAGTGGGAAGAATGTTCCTTACATTGGTGATCAGTGGGAAGAATGTTCCTTACATTGGTGATCAGTGAGAAGAATGTCCCTTACATTGGTGATCAGTGAGAAGAATGTTCCTTACATTGGTGATCAGTGAGAAGAATGTTCCTTACATTGGTGATCAGTGAGAAGAATGTCCCTTACATTGGTGATCAGTGGGAAGAATGTCCCTTACATTGGTGATCAGTGAGAAGAATGTCCCTTACATTGGTGATCAGTGAGAAGAATGTCCCTTACATTGGTGATCAGTGAGAAGAATGTCCCTTACATTGGTGATCAGTGGGAAGAATGTCCCTTACATTGGTGATCAGTGAGAAGAATGCTCCTTACATTGGTGATCAGTGAGAAGAATGTCCCTTACATTGGTGATCAGTGAGAAGAATGTCCCTTACATTGGTGATCAGTGAGAAGAATGTCCCTTACATTGGTGATCAGTGAGAAGAATGTCCCTTACATTGGTGATCAGTGAGAAGAATGTCCCTTACATTGGTGATCAGTGAGAAGAATGTCCCTTACATTGGTGATCAGTGAGAAGAATGTCCCTTACATTGGTGATCAGTGAGAAGAATGTTCCTTACATTGGTGATCAGTGAGAAGAATGTTCCTTACATTGGTGATCAGTGAGAAGAATGTCCCTTACATTGGTGATCAGTGGGAAGAATGTCCCTTACATTGGTGATCAGTGAGAAGAATGTCCCTTACATTGGTGATCAGTGGGAAGAATGTCCCTTACATTGGTGATCAGTGAGAAGAATGTTCCTTACATTGGTGATCAGTGAGAAGAATGTTCCTTACATTGGTGATCAGTGAGAAGAATGTCCCTTACATTGGTGATCAGTGGGAAGAATGTCCCTTACATTGGTGATCAGTGGGAAGAATGTCCCTTACATTGGTGATCAGTGAGAAAAATGTTCCTTACATTGGTGATCAGTGAGAAGAATGTCCCTTACATTGGTGATCAGTGAGAAGAATGTCCCTTACATTGGTGATCAGTGGGAAGAATGTTCCTTACATTGGTGATCAGTGAGAAGAATGTCCCTTACATTGGTGATCAGTGGGAAGAATGTCCCTTACATTGGTGATCAGTGAGAAGAATGTCCCTTACATTGGTGATCAGTGAGAAGAATGTCCCTTACATTGGTGATCAGTGAGAAGAATGTTCCTTACATTGGTGATCAGTGGGAAGAATGTTCCTTACATTGGTGATCAGTGGGAAGAATGTCCCTTACATTGGTGATCAGTGAGAAGAATGTCCCTTACATTGGTGATCAGTGAGAAGAATGTTCCTTACATTGGTGATCAGTGGGAAGAATGTCCCTTACATTGGTGATCAGTGAGAAGAATGTCCCTTACATTGGTGATCAGTGGGAAGAATGTCCCTTACATTGGTGATCAGTGAGAAGAATGTCCCTTACATTGGTGATCAGTGAGAAGAATGTCCCTTACATTGGTGATCAGTGAGAAGAATGTTCCTTACATTGGTGATCAGTGAGAAGAATGTCCCTTACATTGGTGATCAGTGAGAAGAATGTCCCTTACATTGGTGATCAGTGGGAAGAATGTCCCTTACATTGGTGATCAGTGAGAAGAATGTCCCTTACATTGGTGATCAGTGGGAAGAATGTCCCTTACATTGGTGATCAGTGAGAAGAATGTCCCTTACATTGGTGATCAGTGGGAAGAATGTCCCTTACATTGGTGATCAGTGAGAAGAATGTCCCTTACATTGGTGATCAGTGGGAAGAATGTCCCTTACATTGGTGATCAGTGAGAAGAATGTCCCTTACATTGGTGATCAGTGAGAAGAATGTCCCTTACATTGGTGATCAGTGGGAAGAATGTCCCTTACATTGCTGATCAGTGGGAAGAATGTTCCTTACATTGGTGATCAGTGGGAAGAATGTCCCTTACATTGGTGATCAGTGAGAAGAATGTCCCTTACATTGGTGATCAGTGAGAAGAATGTCCCTTACATTGGTGATCAGTGAGAAGAATGTTCCTTACATTGGTGATCAGTGAGAAGAATGTCCCTTACATTGGTGATCAGTGAGAAGAATGTCCCTTACATTGGTGATCAGTGAGAAGAATGTTCCTTACATTGGTGATCAGTGGGAAGAATGTCCCTTACATTGGTGGTCAGTGAGAAGAATGTCCCTTACATTGGTGATCAGTGAGAAGAATGTCCCTTACATTGGTGATCAGTGAGAAGAATGTTCCTTACATTGGTGATCAGTGGGAAGAATGTTCCTTACATTGGTGATCAGTGAGAAGAATGTCCCTTACATTGGTGATCAGTGGGAAGAATGTCCCTTACATTGGTGATCAGTGAGAAGAATGTTCCTTACATTGGTGATCAGTGAGAAGAATGTCCCTTACATTGGTGATCAGTGAGAAGAATGTTCCTTACATTGGTGATCAGTGGGAAGAATGTTCCTTACATTGGTGATCAGTGAGAAGAATGTTCCTTACATTGGTGATCAGTGAGAAGAATGTCCCTTACATTGGTGATCAGTGAGAAGAATGTCCCTTACATTGGTGATCAGTGGGAAGAATGTTCCTTACATTGGTGATCAGTGAGAAGAATGTCCCTTACATTGGTGATCAGTGGGAAGAATGTCCCTTACATTGGTGATCAGTGAGAAGAATGTTCCTTACATTGGTGATCAGTGAGAAGAATGTTCCTTACATTGGTGATCAGTGAGAAGAATGTCCCTTACATTGGTGATCAGTGGGAAGAATGTCCCTTACATTGGTGATCAGTGGGAAGAATGTTCCTTACATTGGTGATCAGTGAGAAGAATGTCCCTTACATTGGTGATCAGTGGGAAGAATGTTCCTTACATTGGTGATCAGTGAGAAGAATGTCCTTACATTGGTGATCAGTGAGAAGAATGTCCCTTACATTGGTGATCAGTGAGAAGAATGTCCCTTACATTGGTGATCAGTGAGAAGAATGTCCCTTACATTGGTGATCAGTGGGAAGAATGTCCCATACATTGGTGATCAGTGAGAAGAATGTCCCTTACATTGGTGATCAGTGAGAAGAATGTTCCTTACATTGGTGATCAGTGGGAAGAATGATCCTTACATTGGTGATCAGTGAGAAGAATGTTCCTTACATTGGTGATCAGTGAGAAGAATGTCCCTTACATTGGTGATCAGTGGGAAGAATGTCCCTTACATTGGTGATCAGTGGGAAGAATGTCTCTTACATTGGTGATCAGTGAGAAGAATGTCCTTACATTGGTGATCAGTGGGAAGAATGTCCCTTACATTGGTGATCAGTGAGAAGAATGTCCCTTACATTGGTGATCAGTGAGAAGAATGTCCCTTACATTGGTGATCAGTGAGAAGAATGTCCCTTACATTGGTGATCAGTGGGAAGAATGTTCCTTACATTGGTGATCAGTGAGAAGAATGTCTCTTACATTGGTGATCAGTGGGAAGAATGTCCCTTACATTGGTGATCAGTGAGAAGAATGTCCCTTACATTGGTGATCAGTGGGAAGAATGTCCCTTACATTGGTGATCAGTGAGAAGAATGTCCCTTACATTGGTGATCAGTGAGAAGAATGTCCCTTACATTGGTGATCAGTGAGAAGAATGTTCCTTACATTGGTGATCAGTGAGAAGAATGTCCCTTACATTGGTGATCAGTGGGAAGAATGTCCCTTACATTGGTGATCAGTGGGAAGAATGTCCCTTACATTGGTGATCAGTGAGAAGAATGTCCCTTACATTGGTGATCAGTGGGAAGAATGTCCCTTACATTGGTGATCAGTGAGAAGAATGTCCCTTACATTGGTGATCAGTGAGAAGAATGTCCCTTACATTGGTGATCAGTGGGAAGAATGTTCCTTACATTGGTGATCAGTGGGAAGAATGTCCCTTACATTGGTGATCAGTGGGAAGAATGTTCCTTACATTGGTGATCAGTGAGAAGAATGTTCCTTACATTGGTGATCAGTGGGAAGAATGTCCCTTACATTGGTGATCAGTGGGAAGAATGTCCCTTACATTGGTGATCAGTGGGAAGAATGTCCCTTACATTGGTGATCAGTGAGAAGAATGTCCCTTACATTGGTGATCAGTGAGAAGAATGTCACTTACATTGGTGATCAGTGGGAAGAATGTCCCTTACATTGGTGATCAGTGGGAAGAATGTCTCTTACATTGGTGATCAGTGAGAAGAATGTCCCTTACATTGGTGATCAGTGGGAAGAATGTTCCTTACATTGGTGATCAGTGAGAAGAATGTCCCTTACATTGGTGATCAGTGGGAAGAATGTCCCTTACATTGGTGATCAGTGAGAAGAATGTCCCTTACATTGGTGATCAGTGAGAAGAATGTCCCTTACATTGGTGATCAGTGGGAAGAATGTCCCTTACATTGTCGGTCTGTTGCCCACATGAGTCCTTTTTACAGATAAATTTCGGCAACAAAAGACAAACAATCCGTAGATGAAAGTGTAAAGTGTAGCTAATCTTTTTCCCCCGGGGCCCCCGAGGGCCCGCACCACATATGTGGCCCCCGTATAAGGACAATCTTTGATCTCCCAGCAGGTGAAAGCCCCGTTTCCACCATCCCCTTAAAACCATTTGTATCCATTGACACCTCCCCCCCTCCCCCGCTAAGAGAAGGTTAATTTCTAACTATTAGTTCCACGTTTGGAATCCTCGGGGCCCTCCGGGGGACACGTTTTTAGGGCCCGTGAATCACAAGAGGCCGACAAAAGTAACACAATCGCACAAACTAACAATTTAGGTGTTAGCCGGCTGATAATTGCAGACAGCCGCATGTCACCGGTGAAATGGCCGAGGATCGGAGGGGTCACCCGGCACGACCCCCAGGGGCCCCGGGGCCTGACCTCTCTATAGAACATGAAAGGGTCTAATAGGTGGGGCTGGAGGCCTCTCAATCAGCACTAAGCCCCCCCCCCTCCCCCGGCCCTCTAACATTTGAAGTTGTGTTTACACTCTTCTGGTGATTGCTGCTGTTATGTAGATGGGCCCCGGGGCCCCAGGGGGGGGGGGGCTGTCCCGCCAAAGCTTAGCTCAGCTCTAGGAAGCTACTGAGATACAACAGATAACAAGGATTGATTGTTCCTCAAATAAATGATGCAAAAGGTGCCAATAAATGTAGAGATAAGGGAATGACCCCCAAAGAATGGAGGCGGCTCAGACCCCCTTTTTAGTCCTGGGTTGGGCCCCCTTTATTAGATCCCCCTTGTTAGTAGCGGGTTGGACCCCCTTTATAAGCCCCTCCTTGCTAGTAGCGGGTTGGACCCTCTTTATTAGCTCCTCCTTGCTAGTAGCGGGTTGGACCCCCTTTATTAGGCCCCCCTTGCTAGTAGCGGGTTGGACCCCCTTTATTAGGTCCCCCTTGATAGTAGTGGGTTGGACCCCCTTTATTAGGTCCCCCTTGCTAGTAGCGGGTTGGACCACCTTTATTAGGTCCTCCTTGCTAGTAGCGGGTTGGACCCCCTTTATTAGCTCCTCCTTGCTAGTAGAGGGTTGGACCCCCTTTATTAGGTCCCCCTTGCTAGTAGAGGGTTGGACCCCCTTTATTAGGTCCCCCTTGCTAGTAGCGGGTTGGACCCCCTTTATTGGGTCCCCCTTGTTAGTAGCGGGTTGGACCCTTTTTATTAGGTCCCCCTTGCTAGTAGCGGGTTGGACCCCCTTTATTAGCTCCTCCTTGCTAGTAGCGGGTTGGACCCCCTTTATTAGGTTCCCCTTGCTAGTAGCGGGTTGGACCCCCTTTATTAGCTCCTCCTTGCTAGTAGCGGGTTGGACCCCCTTTATTAGCTCCCCCTTGCTAGTAGCGGGTTGGATCCCCTTTATTAGGTCCCCCTTGCTAGTCCTGGGTTGGACCCCCTTTTCCCTTCATTCTTGGTGGAATGGATACAAGATGTTGGAAACGTTCCTCAGAGATTTTCCTCCATAGTGACCTGATGACATCACACAGTTGCTGCAGATTTGTCGGCTGCACATCCATGATGCCAATCTCCCGTTCCACCACATCCCTAAGGGTCTCTATTGGATGAGATGTGGGGGGTGTGGAGACCTTTGGAGGACAGGGACCTCATTGTCCAGTGGTGAGATGATTGGACCTTTGTGACATGGTGCATTATCCTGCTGGGAGGAGCCATCAGAAGATGGGGGGGACACTGGAGTCATAAAGGGATGGACATGGTCAGCAACAATACTCAGGGGGCTCCTGTTACAGGCAGGGGCCCCCGGGACCCCCAGGGTGGAAGATATGACCTGTCATTGGGTGGCTCTTGGTTTCTGTGGATTTCGGTGTGAAGGAGAGTGTGAGGAACACCTGGGAAAACAGAACCGGTAATCCTGGGCGAGCCGTGTCACCGGGGTCACCGAATCTCAATGAGCCGAGCAAACAACGTGACAGTCCCCCGGTGACGTCTGAGGTGTGTACATACACCTGCCGCTCCGTGACATCTGTCTGTCTCTCAGCATGGGGACCCAACGTCACAACTACCTGCAACTCCCATATGGTGTGGTCACCCTACAGCAGGAGGAAGGCCATGGGGTCAGATCCTTCACAGCTTCCACCGGATGCCACATATTTCCAGCATCTTTGTGATGAAGCGCTGAACCTTATAGAGATGCGTTATAACGGGCAGTGTACGGTCCTGGAGGCTGCTCACCAGCAGCTGTGGGGTCTTGCTGGACCCCCACAGGAGTTTGTTGAACTTTTGAAAGGAAGGAAGCGCCACACCAGCTTGTAAAGACTTTTTTTTAAAACAGCCAACGTGTTTCGGGGCTTCATCAGGGCTAAAAAAATGAAAATGAAAATGTAGACACTTGGATTGGAAAGCTAAAGAAAATGAATAAGCTATTGCACTGACTAGACCCCAACCGTGATTGAACGGGGCAAATATGAGGGGCAGGAGAGTGGCAGGGAACGCCAGGTGAAGTGGATGCAGCTCCTCATAGATTGGGTCTTAAGATATTAATAAACAAACACAAGAGGGCGCCTCCATCTAGGTGTAGCAATTTTATTAAATAATAATAAAAAACAATAAAAATGCACTCACCAAAAGACAGTAAAAATGCACTCACAAAAAGACAATAAAAATGCACTGACCAAAAGACAGTAAAAATGCACTCACCAAAAGACAGTAAAAATGCACTCACCAAAAGACAGTAAAAATGCACTCACCAAAAGACAATAAAAATGCACTCACCAAAAGACAATAAAAATGCACTCACCAAAAGACAGTAAAAATGCACTCGCCAAAAGACAGTAAAAATGCACTCGCCAAAAGACAGTAAAAATGCACTCGCCAAAAGACAGTAAAAATGCACTCGCCAAAAGACAGTAAAAATGCACTCGCCAAAAGACAGTAAAAATGCACTCGCCAAAAGACAGTAAAAATGCACTCGCCAAAAGACAGTAAAAATGCACTCACCAAAAGACAGTAAAAATGCACTCACCAAAAGACAGTAAAAATGCACTCGCCAAAAGACAGTAAAAATGCACTCGCCAAAAGACAGTAAAAATGCACTCGCCAAAAGACAGTAAAAATGCACTCGCCAAAAGACAGTAAAAATGCACTCGCCAAAAGACAGTAAAAATGCACTCACCAAAAGACAGTAAAAATCCCCCCCCCTTAAAAGACAGTAAAAATGCACTCGCCAAAAGACAGTAAAAATGCACTCGCCAAAAGACAGTAAAAATGCACTCGCCAAAAGACAGTAAAAATGCACTCGCCAAAAGACAGTAAAAATGCACTCGCCAAAAGACAGTAAAAATGCACTCGCCAAAAGACAGTAAAAATGCACTCACCAAAAGACAGTAAAAATGCACTAATTAGTTAAAAGTTGATCAAGGCTTGTCATAAACCCATATAGACCTCCATAGGATCACTGTGAGACTGCAGAGCTTGTCAGGCATGGGGCTGGATGAAGCAGGGCTATGGTTTGATAAAGGGGTGGTCCTGTTGACAGCTGAAACATGTAGCCACGCCCCTAAACTTCCTGTCCCCATCACCCATCCGAGGGAGGTGCTGTTTGGAGCCGCAGCCATCTTGCTAAACCCGGAAGCTTAACTAGTGAGTGCATTTTTATTGTCTTTTATTCTTTTAATCCATCGCTACACCTAGATGGCGGTGCCCTCTTGTGTGTTTTTTATACGAGGCGGTATCAAAAAGTTTTGAGACTAGTTTTGTAATTCGCCAACAGATGGCAGCACAAGGCGGCGGGCACAGGGAGCACCGACCTTCGTAAGTCAGTGTGCCAAAAGACGCCGTCCTGTGGACATCGGGAGCTGTGCAACTGGTGCTACACCTAGATGGAGGCGCCCTCTTGTGTTTGTTTTTTTACTTGGATTGGAAAGGCCTTTACAACCCAAGTGCATACAATACACATCACCCGATGAAAGGGGAGTGCTGAGCCCCGAAACGTGTTTATTGTTAGACATGCGCACTGCCGAAAAATGCGTTGGTTTTCTTTACATTCGTTTATTTTTTGGAAATTCTGAATTTCCGAATTTTCGATTTTCTACATTTGGAATTTGAAATCTCTGATTTTGGAATTTCAAATTTTCGAATTTTCGAATTTCCAAATTTCCGAAATTTAAATATTTAGAAATTCCGAATTTCCGGAAATTCGGAAATTCAAAAATCTCAATTTTCCGATTTTTAAGTTTCCAAATTTTCGAAATTTCGAATTTTAGATTTTTCGGATTTTCAAATTTTCCACGTTTTCGAATTTTTGATTTTCTAATCTCCGATTTTGGAATTTTGAAGTTTCAAAATCTAGAATTTTCTAATTTTGAATTTTCAAATTTCCGAAATTTAAATATTCTGAAGTTCCAAAAATTTGAAAATTTAAAAAATCTTAAAATTTGGAAATTCTAAAACTTCGGAATTAACGAATTTGTCAAAATTAGTGAAAAAACGAATTCGGATCTAAACGAATTGCACGTGTCTATTGGTTGTTATATAATAAGATAGTCATTAAGCTCCACCCAGTCTTCTTCAATCAGTCGGCTTTTCACAGGCCCTCTGGTGGGCCGGCTTGTGTCCCGGGTTTGGCTGTGTCCGGGTTCAGCTGTGTCCCGGTTTGGCTGTGTCCCGGGTTCAGCTGTGTCCTGGGTTCAGCTGTGTCCCGGTTTCAGCTGTGTCCCGGTTCGGTTGTGTCCCGGGTTCAGTTGTGTCCCAGTTTGGCTGTGTCCCGGTTTCAGCTGTGTCCCGGGTTTGTCTGTGTCCCGGTTCGGCTGTGTCCCGGATCCGGGTGTGTCCCGGTTTCAGCTGTGTCCCGGTTTCAACTGTGTCCCGGTTTCAGCTGTGTCCCGGTTCGGCTGTGTCCCGGGTTCAGTTGTGTCCCAGTTTGGCTGTGTCCCGGTTTCAGCTGTGTCCCCGGGTTTGGCTGTGTCCCGGTTCGGCTGTGTCCCGGTTTCAGCTGTGTCCCGGTTTCAGCTGTGTCCCGGGTTCAGCTGTGTCCCGGTTTCAGCTGTGTCCCGTTTTCGGCTGTGTCCCGGTTTCGGCTGTGTCCCGGGTTCGGCTGTGTCCCGGGTTCAGTTGTGTCCCGGGTTCAGTTGTGTCCTGGGTTCAGCTGTGTCCTGGGTTCAGCTGTGTCCTGGGTTCAGCTGTGTCCTGGGTTCAGCTGTGTCCTGGGTTCAGCTGTGTCCTGGGTTCAGCTGTGTCCTGGGTTCAGCTGTGTCCTGGTTTTGGCTGTGTCCCGGGTTCAGCTGTGTCCCGGTTTCAACTGTGTCCCAATTTCAGCTGTGTCCCGGTTCCGCTGTGTCCCGGGTTCAGTTGTGTCCCAGTTTGGCTGTGTCCCGGTTTCAGCTGTGTCCCCGGGTTTGGCTGTGTCCCGGTTCGGCTGTGTCCCGGGTTCAGCTGTGTCCTGGGTTCAGCTGTGTCCCGGTTTTGGCTGTGTCCCGGGTTCAGCTGTGTCCCGGTTTCAACTGTGTCCCGGTTTCAGCTGTGTCCCGATTCGGCTGTGTCCCGGGTTCAGTTGTGTCCCAGTTTGGCTGTGTCCCGGTTTCAGCTGTGTCCCCGGGTTTGGCTGTGTCCCGGTTCGGCTGTGTCCTGGTTTCAGCTGTGTCCCGGTTTCAGCTGTGTCCCGGTTTTGGCTGTGTCCTGGGTTCAGCTGTGTCCCGGGTTCAGCTGTGTCCCGGGTTCAGTTGTGTCCCGGTTTCAGCTGTGTCCCGGTTTTGGCTGTGTCCTGGGTTCAGCTGTGTCCTGGGTTCAGCTGTGTCCTGGGTTCAGCTGTGTCCCGGTTTCGGCTGTGTCCCGGTTTCGGCTGTGTCCCGGTTCGGCTGTGTCCCGGGTTCAGCTGTGTCCCGGTTTCAGCTGTGTCCCGGTTTCAGCTGTGTCCCGGTTCAGCTGTGTCCCGGGTTCAGTTGTGTCCCGGTTTGGCTGTGTCCCGGGTTCAGCTGTGAACAATAGACCCACTGCCTCAACAGTAGATCCCTCCCAGCAACAATAAAGCCCAGAGCAACAATTACCCCAGTAACAATAGATCCACTTCAGCAACAATAGACCCCCCTGCAACAAAATATCCCTTCCACCCCAGTAACAATAGATCCACTCCAGCAACAATAGATGCCTTCAGCTGCAATAGACCCTGAGCAACAAAATATCCCCCCAACACAGCTAGCAACAATAGACCCCTGCCTCAACAGTAGATCTCTCCCAGCAACATAAGACCCCCAAGCAACAATAAATCTCCCCACCTACCCCTTACCATTACATATATTCAGTGCTAGAGGTGCCAGACCTGAATCCCCCCCCTCCCCCGTTCCTGCTGAACAAAGCCCCGCCTACAATGAATGTCCCGGAGACCGGGGGCCCCTTCTTTCCTACCCGAGTCTTCTAGTAAAATGTCCAGCATGCTGGAGAATGATTGGCCCATGCAGGATTATTCTGACCAATGAAGGTGTCCTTGTTTAGGGAACTTCATTCTGATTGGTTCTCCTCCCCATCTCTCTGATTATAAAGTATAATGTGGATACAATTTGTGAGCGTTTTCTTCCTTTGCCCACCACCAGCCGCTCCTCCGAATTCCCAGAAGTCTCTTCCCGACATGAAGCAGCGGCCCCTCTCCTGTGTCCCCGGCGGGGCTCAGATATTGCCGAGATATTTCATGTCTGACATCGGGTCTCCATGGAGGCCACAAGCACTTTCCATCAGATCTTCTCCCTGCTGAGCTATTCACATCCCCAAATGAGAAAAGGGGGGGGCGGGGAGTCTGGCAATCTCCGGAGGGGAAAAAGGTGGGGTGGGGGGGTCTGGGAATTTCCGGAGGGGAAAAGGTGGGGTGGGGCGGTCTGGGAATCTCCGGAGGGGAAAAAGGTGGGGTGGGGGGGTCTGGGAATCTCCGGAGGGGAAAAAGGTGGGATGGGGCGGTCTGGGATACTCCGGAAGGAAAAAGGTGGGGTGGGGTCTGTGAATCTCCGGAGGGGAAAAAGGTGGGGTGGGGTCTGGGAATCTCCGGAGGGGAAAAAGGTGGGGTGGGGGGTCTGGGAATCTCTGGAGGGGAAAAAGGTGGGGTGGGGGGGTCTGGAAATTTCCGGAGGGGAAAAGGTGGGGTGGGGGGGTCTGGGATACTCCGGAAGGAAAAAGGTGGGGTGGGGTCTGGGAATCTCCGGAGGGGAAAAAGGTGGGGTGGGGTCTGGGAATCTCCGGAGGGGAAAAAGGTGGGGTGGGGGGTCTGGGAATCTCTGGAGGGGAAAAAGGTGGGGTGGGGGGGTCTGGTAATCTCCGGAGGGGAAAAAGGTGGGGTGGGGGGGTCTGCGTCAAAAAAGGTGGGGGGGTCTGGGAATCTCCGGAGGGGAAAAGGTGGGGTGGGGGGTCTGGGAATCTCCGGAGGGGAAAAAGGTGGGGTGGGGGGGTCTGGTAATCTCCGGAGGGGAAAAAGGTGGGGTGGGGGGGTCTGCGTCAAAAAAGGTGGGGGGGTCTGGGAATCTCCGGAGGGGAAAAGGTGGGGTGGGGGTCTGGGAATCTCCGGAGGGGAAAAAGGTGGGGTGGGGGGTCTGGGAATCTCCGGAGGGGGAAAAAGGTGGGGTGGGGGGGTCTGGGAATCTCCGGAGGGGAAAAAGGTGGGGTGGGGGGTCTGGGAATCTCCGGAGGGGGAAAAAGGTGGGGTGGGGGGGTCTGGGAATCTCCGGAGGGGGAAAAAGGTGGGATGGGGGGGTCTGGGAATCTCCGGAGGGGAAAAAGGTGGGGTGGGGGGGTCTGAGAATCTCCGGAGGGGGAAAAGGTGGGGTGGGGGGGGTCTGGGAATCTCCGGAGGGGGAAAAAGGTGGGATGGGGGGGTCTGGGAATCTCCGGAGGGGAAAAAGGTGGGGTGGGGGGGTCTGAGAATCTCCGGAGGGGGAAAAGGTGGGGTGGGGGGGTCTGGGAATCTCCGGAGGGAAAAAGGTGAGGTGGGGGGTCTGCGCCAAAAAAGGTCCAAATTGTATATTTTGAAATTTTTCTGATAGAATTCATCAAATTCCACTCCGGGGCACAGTTTATAAAACCACATTTCGGCGGCGGATATGAAGTCATTCACCAGAATCTGACTTATTGGATGGATTCGGCCAAATTCTGAAAAAAAAATTACACAAATTTTGAAGATTATTTAGAATTGGGCCTAAAATCGGCTATTTTCTATTCCGTGGTTGCGCCATTATTTTTCTTGGACGTTTTTGCTGCACCATTATTCTTTTTAGACGATTTTGTTGCCCCATTGTTCTTTTTAGACGTTTTTGTTGTGCCATTGTTCTTTTTAGACGATTTTTCTGCCCCATTATTCTTTTAAGACGTTTTTGTTGCGCCATTGTTCCTTTGAGACATTTTTGTTGTGCCATTATTCTTTTTAGAAGTTTTTGTTGCGCCATTATTCTTTTTAGACGTTTTTGTTGCGCCATTGTTCTTTTTGGACGTTTTTGCTGCCCCATTAATCTTTTTAGACGTTTTTGCAGCCCTATTATTCTTCTTAGAAGTTTTTGTTGCGCCATTATTCTTTTTAGACGTTTTTGTTGCGCCATTGTTCTTTTTGGACGTTTTTGCTGCCCCATTAATCTTTTTAGAAGTTTTTGTTGCCCCATTATTCTTTTTAGAAGTTTTTGTTGCGCCATTATTCTTTTTAGAAGTTTTTGTTGCGCCATTATTCTTTTTAGAAGTTTTTGTTGCCCCATTATTCTTTTTAGAAGTTTTTGTTGCGCCATTATTCTTTTTAGAAGTTTTTGTTGCGCCATTATTCTTTTTAGAAGTTTTTGTTGCGCCATTGTTCTTTTTAGACGTTTTTGTTGCGCCATTTGGTGCCGTCCGCCATCTTTGCACTTTGGATTGCACTCGGAGCTCCTGAGTTTTACCAACTTTGGGAAATCCCCAGAAGAAAGGAAAAAACGCCGATCCAACCAAGAAGAGCGACGCCGATCCTCAGCCAGGAGAGACCTGCTGTAGAAGAACGGAAGGAGAACTCTCTGTGTCTCTTTACAGCAGCCAATCAGGTTGAACTTTGGTTGGTTTTGGCGAGAAGTTCTCCAGAATTTGGTGGTCGTTGTCTGATGATGGTCCTCTGGAGGATTGATAGATCGATGATCAATTAATAATGTATGATCTATCGGCACCCCGTATTCCTGTTGGGGGGGGGGGTTATAATGTCTCAGTATTATTGCCCCCCCCCCCTGTCTTTTCATCTCCAGGCCTCTCTCCGCTACTCATTGTCTAGAATTTCCTCCGGCCACTAACAGATAAAAGGATTAATCACTTCAAAGAGACGCGTGACGACCCCCCCTCCCCCCCCCCCCCCCCCCCCCATAGGACTGGACACCAGGTAATTGGCAGCAATCACTTAGTACAGGTTCTCTTTCAAACAAAACTTTCCACACAGCTTTTTATTTTAAAGGACTAAATCCGAAAATCTCCCGAACTTCAAAGGAGGAGAAAACAGGACTTTCCAAGGTGAATTTCCTCGCGGTCATACCCCCCCTCCCCCCCCCAGCTGTATCACCCGCATCCGGGCGCAATTCATCCGTTTTCTAGCAAAGCTCGTCTATTTCACAATTTCACAATTTTTGGTTTGCCAACATTCTCGCGCCGATTGTACGGAAGCCCAGATTTCCGAATCGTGTGATATCCTGCAGAGCGGACGATCTACACACGGAGATCGGCGCCAAAGAGGAATAAGCCGGCCATTTCTGCTCAATACATCAATGGGGGTGGGGGGGGGGTGACGACGGTCCTCGTTAGCTGGTGCGATGGCATTCATTCTCTCTTCTGATGTAACTAAACCAATTATAATAGCACATCAATTGCGTTCACGTTGCGCACCCAATCTTAGCAGAGCTCCTCACAGTGACTGCACAGAGCAGTGATGATAGTTTGTTATATATAATGATGATGGTTTTTATCTTGCAGAAAGTGAAAGGCGGTGCTCATCCCAGGGGGGGAACTCTTCCTAAATTGGCATTTGTCCCTGGAGGAACTGTTCCTGAGCAAGGTGCTTGTCCCGGGGAAAACCCCTCCCTGAGACAAGCTCATTCCGGGGGGAACTCTTCCTAAGGTGGTGCTCGTCCCGGGGGAACTCTTCCTAAGGTGGTGCTCGTCCCGGGGGAACTCTTCCTAAGGTGGTGCTCATTCCGGGGGGAACTCTTCCTAAGGTGGTGCTCGTCCCAGGGGGAACGCTTCCTAAGGTGTTGCTCGTCCCAGGGGGAACGCTTCCTAAGGTGGTGCTCATCCCAGGGGGAACGCTTCCTAAGGTGGTGCTCGTCCCCGGGGGAACACTTCCTAAGGTGGTGCTCGTCCCCGGGGGAACGCTTCCTAAGGTGGTGCTCATCCCAGGGGGAACGCTTCCTAAGGTGGTGCTCGTCCCCGGGGGAACACTTCCTAAGGTGGTGCTCGTCCCCGGGGGAACACTTCCTAAGGTGGTGCTCGTCCCAGGGGGAACTCTTCCTAAGGTGGTGCTCATCCCACGGGGAACTTTTCCTAAGTTGGTGCTCATCCCACGGGGAACTTTTCCTAAGTTGGTGCTCATCCCACGGGGAACTTTTTCTAAAGTGGTGCTTGTCCAGGGTGTTCTCTTCCTAAGGTGGTGCTCGTCCCACGGGGGAACTCTTCCTAAGTTGGTGCTCGTCCTGGGGGGAACTCTTCCTAAGGTGGTGCTCGTCCCAGGGGGAACGCTTCCTAAGGTGCTGCTTGTCCAGGGGAAAACTTCCTAAGGTGGTGCTCATCCCGAGGGGAACGCTTCCTAAGGTGGTGCTCGTCCCAGGGAGAACTCTTCCTAAGGTGGTGCTCGTCCCAGGGGGAACTCTTCCTAAGTTGGTGCTCGTCCCAGGGGGAACTCTTCCTAAGTTGGTGCTCGTCCAAGGGAGAACTCTTCCTAAGGTGGTGCTCGTCCCACGGGGGAACTCTTCCTAAGGTGGTGCTCGTCCCAGGGGGAACGCTTCCTAAGGTGCTGCTTGTCCAGGGGAAAACTTCCTAAGGTGGTGCTCATCCCAGGGGGAACTCTTCCTAAGTTGGTGCTCGTCCCAGGGGGAACGCTTCCTAAGGTGGTGCTCGTCCCCGGGGGAACACTTCCTAAGGTGGTGCTCGTCCCCGGGGGAACACTTCCTAAGGTGGTGCTCGTCCCAGGGGGAACTCTTCCTAAGGTGGTGCTCATCCCACGGGGAACTTTTCCTAAGTTGGTGCTCATCCCACGGGGAACTTTTCCTAAGTTGGTGCTCATCCCACGGGGAACTTTTTCTAAGGTGGTGCTTGTCCAGGGTGTTCTCTTCCTAAGGTGGTGCTCGTCCCACGGGGGAACTCTTCCTAAGTTGGTGCTCGTCCTGGGGGGAACTCTTCCTAAGGTGGTGCTCGTCCCAGGGGGAACGCTTCCTAAGGTGCTGCTTGTCCAGGGGAAAACTTCCTAAGGTGGTGCTCATCCCCAGGGGAACGCTTCCTAAGGTGGTGCTCGTCCCAGGGAGAACTCTTCCTAAGGTGGTGCTCGTCCCAGGGGGAACTCTTCCTAAGTTGGTGCTCGTCCCAGGGGGAACTCTTCCTAAGTTGGTGCTCATCCAAGGGAGAACTCTTCCTAAGGTGGTGCTCGTCCCAGGGGGAACGCTTCCTAAGGTGGTGCTCGTCCCAGGGGGAACTCTTCCTAAGGTGGTGCTCGTCCCAGGGGGAACGCTTCCTAAGGTGGTGCTCGTCCCAGGGGGAACTCTTCCTAAGTTGGTGCTCATCCAAGGGGGAACTCTTCCTAAGGTGGTGCTCGTCCCAGGGGGAACTCTTCCTAAGGTGGTGCTCGTCCCAGGGGGAACTCTTCCTAAGTTGGTGCTCATCCAAGGGGGAACTCTTCCTAAGGTGGTGCTCGTCCCAGGGGGAACTCTTCCTAAGGTGGTGCTTGTCCCAGGGGGAACTCTTCCTAAGTTGGTGCTCGTCCCAGGGGGAACTCTTCCTAAGTTGGTGCTCATCCAAGGGGGAACTCTTCCTAAGTTGGTGCTCGTCCCAGGGGGAACTCTTCCTAAGTTGGTGCTCGTCCCAGGGGGAACTCTTCCTAAGTTGGTGCTTGTCCCAGGGGGAACTCTTCCTAAGGTGGTGCTCGTCCCAGGGGGAACGCTTCCTAAGGTGGTGCTCTTCCCAGGGGGAACTCTTCCTAAGTGGGTGCTCGTCCCGGGGGAACTCTTCCTAAGTTGGTACTTGTCTTGGGGGAACTCTTCCTAAGGTGATGCTCGTCCCGGGGGAACTCTTCCTAATCCTAAGTTGGTGCTCGTCCCAGGGGAACTCTTCCTAAGTTGGTGCTCGTCCCGGGGGAACTCTTCCTAAGTTGGTGCTCGTCCCGGGGGTACTCTTCCTAATGTGATGCTCGTCCCGGGGGAACTCTTCCTAAGGTGGTACTCGTCTCTGAAGGAACTCTTCCTGAGCCAGGTGCTCATCCTCAGAGAACTCTTGCTCAGATGCTACTTGTCCAGGAGGAACTCTTCCTGAACGAGGCGCTCTCTTCCCTACAGGACAGGGACAGGAAGTGAAATCTCCGTAATGGAGGGGGTTGTCATCGAAGATAAGGGATGGGATGTACAATGTTTTGGGGACACCTGTTCTAGTGACAACTTTTGAAGCTTTTCTTTTACTTCCTGTTGTGTCCCCAGGACAGGAAGTGAAGGTAACAATTCCCTGCTCCATCCAGAGGAAAGAAGAAGAGTTTGTCTTCCCCTACCCAGGAGATTGGTAGCAGACAGGCTGTCCTCTGTATGGAATTACTCCTGGTTGGTTATGATTGGTTGTGGGGGGTGACGCGTTGCCCAGCCATTGTCGGTTTTGGCGGTACTTTGAAGCACAAATATCAGAAGACACGATTTAGGATCCTCCTCGGCGCACATTCCTCTACAAATGTTTGCGGACATGAAAGGGCCGACAAGCCTTGTGTGTGTTTGAGGCGGTTCATGTTTTGCTTTCGCTGCGCCAAGTCTTACAAAATACGAAAGACAAACAGGAGACGTCTCAGTGTGAGGGGAGGGAGGAGCCTCTTCTATGGCTGTCCGGTGAGGTCACATGACCCGCGCCATTCCTTGCCTGGGATGGATGGATAGCGGGGCCCATAGAGGACGGGTCAGTACCGGCCAGGAGGACCAATCACTCGCCAACAGAGTCTCCGATTTCTGTGTCCCCAGCAGAGGGAAATTCCCTGAACTTCAGTGGTGTCCCTGGGACAGGAAGTGAGGGGAAATCTCAGCTGGTGACACAGGAAAGAGTTCTGCCCTCTTTCCTCTGTAATGAACCCATAGATTTCATGGCCCCGGACCCCATGAGGACCAGGATCTGAACAAAATGTACAAGGTGGTGCAAACTCCATGTGTCCCGTATGAGGGAGGGTGAGGACCTCATGTGTCCGGTATGAGGGAGGGTGAGGACCCCATGTGTCCGGTATGAGGGAGGGTGAGGACCCCATGTGTCCGGTATGAGGGAGGGTGAGGACCCCATGTGTCCGGTATGAGGGAGGGTGAGGACCCCATGTGTCCGGTATGAGGGAGGGTGAGGACCCCATGTGTCCGGTATGGGTGGGGGTGAGGACCCCATGTGTCCGGTATGAGGGAGGGTGAGGACCCCATGTGTCCGGTATGGGTGGGGGTGGACTCCAAGTGTTGGGTATGGGTGGGTAGATGGACTCCATGTGTCCAGGTGAGATGGGGGGGGGGGATGACTGACTCCATGTGTCATATGGGGGGGATGGGTGAAATGGACTCTGTGTGTCCACGTTGGGGGGGGGGGGGATGACTGACTCCATGGGTCTGCTATATTGGGGGGATGGGTGAAGTGGACTCCATGCGTCCAGGTGAGATGAGAGGGGGGGGAACTGACTCCTTGTGTCTTATATGAGGGGGGGGAAGTGGACTCCATGCGTCCAGGTGAGATGTGTCGCACTGTGTGAGATCCTACTGGATCCTGGAATCCTCTTCATTCATTGGTGGAGTCCCGGCTCCGCCCCCTGCAGCTCCCCTCATCTCATACAAGTCTGCCAGATAGCAGTTGAGTCCCTAAGGACCTGAAACCCCCACAATGCACCTGGTAGTCTCAGACCATGTGATCTCTGCCTGGGCTTTAAGTCACATGACGAGGCAGCGTTTTTTCTTTCCTGGGATCCAGACTGACGCGTTTTGATATTTACTCCGCCTTAAACCTGCAGCATTCTGTTATTTTCAGTGAGTGAGAGCAGATTTCTGACCTGATTGGTACATCGGTCTGCTCTTTCAGCGTCTTCTTACCGCCCTCTAGTGTCCATCACCCTCAGTAGGAAATCCAGACAGAGACCTTAGGCAGAAGCCACTATCTGGTGGCCATATGACAAATCAGTGTTGGCCTTGAAGAGTGGACACATATATATATATATATACATACTGTATATATGGCTACTAGGGGAGGAGTCAAAGCTCTGGGTCTGCTGACATCACATCCGAGATGGCGTCAGACGTTTGGCGGTCTGTACATGGGAAGGTCGTTGGTGTAAGGGGATGCTCTGGTGACGGGGTCTCTTTAAGGGTGTAAACATCCTACGATCTGATTGTCGGCTCTGGGGGGCGCTCTCTATTGTCAGCTCTGGGGGGCGCCCTCTGTTGTCAGCTCTGGGGGCTCTCTCTATTGTCAGCTCTGGGGGGCGCCCTCTGTTGTCAGCTCTGAGGGGCGCTCTCTATTGTCAGCTCTGGGGGGCGCTCTCTATTGTCAGCTCTTGGGGGCGCTCTCTATTGTCAGCTCTGAGGGGCGCCCTCTGTTGTCAGCTCTGGGGGGTGAGGGGTACGAGGACAGCTGTCATTATTAGATTGTCAGCTCTGGGGGTGCTCTCTATTGTCGGCTCTGGGGGGTGAAGGGTACGAGGACAGCTGTAATTACCCCTGTGGGTCATTATTAGATTGTCAGCTCTGGGGGCGCTCTCTATTGTCGGCTCTGGGGGGTGAGGGGTAGGAGGACAGCTGTCATTATTAGATTGTCAGCTCTGGGGGGTGCTCTCTATTGTCGGCTCTGGGGGGTGAGGGGTACGAGGACAGCTGTCATTATTAGATTGTCAGCTCTGGGGGCGCTCTCTATTGTCGGCTCTGGGGGGTGAGGGGTAGGAGGACAGCTGTAATTACCCCTGTGGGTCATTGTTAGATTGTCAGCTCCTGGAACAAGGATGATATTTTTGCAGTAGATTGTCAGCTCTGTGCGGTGTCTTGGCGGTGTAATGGTTAAGTGTGAGCTGAAGGGGGGGGGGGACTCTGTGCAGCAGATCAGTCGCTGTGTGATGTGCAGAGCCTGGGGGGGGGGGGGGTCTCCTGTGCACACTCCACCTGTCATTGTGTTTTATCACCATCCCCTCATATAAAGAAGAGGGGGAGGGGGACAGGGGTGCAGGAGGTGAAGAGGGGGAGCAATTATGCAATGGGGAAAAAGTGTGCAGTAATACAGTGGGGGAGGAGGGGGTGCAGGCATGCAATGGGGGAGGAAGGGGTGCAGATATGCAGTGGGGGTGTAGACATGCAATAGGGGGAGGAGGAGGTGCAGTCATGCAGTGTGGGGGGATTATGGGTGCAGTCATGTACTAGGGGGTGCAGTCATGCAGTGGGAGGTGTAGGGGGTGCAGTCATGCAGTGGGGGGGGGGTGCAGTCATGCAGTGGGGGAGTGCAGTCATGCAGTGGGGGGTGTAGGGGGTGCAGTAATGCAGTGGGGGTGCAGTCATGCAGTGGGGGGTGCAGTCATGCAGTGGGGGGCGGGTGTAGGGGGTGCAGCCATGCAGTGGGGGGTGCAGTCATGCAGTGGGGGTGTGTAGGGGGTGCAGTCATGCAGTGGGGGGGTGCAGCCATGCAGTGGGGGTGGTGCAGTCATGCAGTGGGGGGGTGTGTAGGGGGTGCAGTCATGCAGTGGGGGGGTGCAGTCATGCAGCGGGGGGGGTGCAGTCATGCAGGGGGGGATGCAGGGGGTGCAGTCTCTCTTTGATGTGGAGTTGTATGGGAGTGACAGTTATATTGGTGCTGGGGGGGGTGCAGTCATGCAGTGGGGGGTGTAGGTGGTGCAGTCATGCAGTGGGGGGTGTAGGCGGTGCAGCGGTAGGCCAGTCTGGTGAGTGACAGTCTCCCTTTGATGTGGAGTTGTATCGGAGTGACAGTTATATTGGTGCTGGGGGGGGGGGTGCAGTCATGCAGTGGAGGGGGGGTGTAGGGGGGGGGGTGCAGTCATGCAGTGGGGGGTGTAGGTGGTGCAGTCATGCAGTGGGGGGTGTAGGCGGTGCAGTCATGCAGTGGGGGGTGTAGGCGGTGCAGCGGTAGGCCAGTCTGGTGAGTGACAGCCTCCCTTTGATGTGGAGTTGTATCGGAGTGACAGTTATATTGGTGCTGGGGGGGGGGGGGTGCAGTCATGCAGTGGAGGGGGGGTGTAGGGGGGGGGGTGCAGTCATGCAGTGGGGGGGGGTGTGTAGGGGGTGCAGTGGGGGGGGTGTAGGGGTGCAGCCATGCAGCGGTAGTGACAGTCTCTCTTTGATGTGGAGTTGTATCGGAGTGACAGTTATATTGGTGCTGGGGGGGGTGCAGTCATGCAGTGGGGGGGGTGCAGTCATGCAGTGGGGGGGGGTGTAGGCGGTGCAGCCATGCAGTGGGGGGGGGGTGTAGGCGGTGCAGCGGGAGTGACAGTCTCTCTTTGATGTGGAGTTGTATCGGGGGGACAGTTATATTGGTGCTGGGGGGGAGGTGGGGTGCAGTCATGCAGTGGGGGGGGGTGTAGGGGGTGCAGTGGGGGGGGGGTGTAGGGGGTGCAGTGGGGGGGGGTGCAGTCATGCAGTGGGGGGGGGGGTGTGTGGGGGGTGCAGTCATGCAGTGGGGGGGGGGGGTAGGCGGTGCAGCGGTAGTGACAGTCTCTCTTTGATGTGGAGTTGTATCGGAGTGACAGTTATATTGGTGCTGGGGGGGAGGTGGGGTGCAGTCATGCAGTGGGGGGGGGTGTAGGGGGTGCAGTGGGGGGGGGGGGTAGGGGGTGCAGTGGGGGGGGGTGCAGTCATGCAGTGGGGGGGGGGTGTGTGGGGGGTGCAGTCATGCAGTGGGGGGGGGGTGTAGGCGGTGCAGCGGTAGTGACAGTCTCTCTTTGATGTGGAGTTGTATCGGAGTGACAGTTATATTGGTGCTGGGGGGGAGGTGGGGTGCAGTCATGCAGTGGGGGGGGGTGTAGGGGGTGCAGTGGGGGGGGGTGTAGGGGGTGCAGTGGGGGGGGGGTGCAGTCATGCAGTGGGGGGGGGGTGTGTGGGGGGTGCAGTCATGCAGTGGGGGGGGGGTGTAGGCGGTGCAGCGGTAGTGACAGTCTCTCTTTGATGTGGAGTTGTATCGGAGTGACAGTTATATTGGTGCTGGGGGGGAGGTGGGGTGCAGTCATGCAGTGGGGGGGGGGTGTAGGGGGTGCAGTGGGGGGGGGTGTAGGGGGTGCAGTGGGGGGGGGTGCAGTCATGCAGTGGGGGGGGGGTGTGTGGGGGGGGGAGTCATGCAGTGGGGGGGGGGTGTAGGCGGTGCAGCGGTAGTGACAGTCTCTCTTTGATGTGGAGTTGTATCGGAGTGACAGTTATATTGGTGCTGGGGGGGGGGAGGTGGGAGGAGGAGAAGGAGGGGGCTGGATGGATTCTCAGCTTTCTACACATCATTCTGAGCTGCTGCTGTGGCTGAACACTGAGCTGTGAGCTGTGAGCTGAGAGAGGAGAGAGGAGCCTGGGGGGCACAGCACCATCTCCGGGCACCCTGGCACCCCTGCAGGCATGGTAAGCCTCTCCTTTGATGTGGCCGCTCTTTGAAGTGTCTGCTGTGTGATACAATGTAGCAAGGTGGGCTACAGTGTGACCAATGTGTGTGTGAGAGACCCCCCCCCTTCCTGAGCCTCCTCCTCCTCCCCCCTCCCTCTAATCTCTAAGAAGCTGTGCATGCCTGGCCAGGGGTCATTCTACACTGAGGAGGGCAGCAATGGGGGCTCATCCCACCAGGTAACCACGGCACAGGATCTGACAGTAGAGGGGCCCCTGACACTGGATATGGGGGTCTCTGAGCTTTGTGTATGGGGGTCTCTGAATTGGCCCCTGGCTCTGTGTATGGGGGTCTCTGAGCCGGCCCCTGGCGGTGTGTATGGGGGTCTCTAATCTGGCCTCCGTGCCCTGGGTTGGTCAGGATTGATGTGGATAGAAGTTGGGATGAAGACGGTTTTATTTCCCTTCTCATGTCTGCGCTGAGCGATGAATTCCTCCTCTACATTCGGGGACAATATTTCTACATGAGGTCGTCGTTTGGTGTTTCTGGTGTTGTGTTGGTCTGGTGTTGTGTTGGTTTGGTGTTTGTGGTGTTGTGTTGGTTTGGTGTTTGTGGTGTTGTGTTGGTTTGGTGTTTGTGGTGTTGTGTTGGTTTGGTGTTTGTGGTGTTGTGTTGGTTTGGTGTTTCTGGTGTTGTGTTGGTTTGGTGTTTCTGGTGTTGTGTTGGTTTGGTGTTTCTGGTGTTGTGTTGGTTTGGTGTTTCTGGTGTTGTGTTGGTTTGGTGTTTCTGGTGTTGTGTTGGTTTGGTGTTTCTGGTTTTATGTTGGTTTGGTGTTTCTGGTGTTGTGTTGGTTTGGTGTTTCTGGTGTTGTGTTGGTTTGGTGTTTCTGGTTTTATGTTGGTTTGGTGTTTCTGGTGTTGTGTTGGTTTGGTGTTTCTGGTGTTGTGTTGGTTTGGTGTTTCTGGTGTTGTGTTGGTCTGGTGTTGTGTTGGTTTGGTGTTTCTGGTGTTGTGTTGGTTTGGTGTTTCTGGTGTTGTGTTGGTTTGGTGTTTCTGGTGTTGTGTTGGTTTGGTGTTTCTGGTGTTGTGTTGGTTTGGTGTTTCTGGTGTTGTGTTGGTTTGGTGTTTCTGGTGTTGTGTTGGTTTGGTGTTTCTGGTTTTATGTTGGTTTGGTGTTTCTGGTGTTGTGTTGGTTTGGTGTTTCTGGTGTTGTGTTGGTTTGGTGTTTCTGGTGTTGTGTTGGTTTGGTGTTTCTGGTGTTGTGTTGGTTTGGTGTTTCTGGTGTTGTGTTGGTTTGGTGTTTCTGGTGTTGTGTTGGTTTGGTGTTTGTGGTGTTGGAGTCTTCCTCTGCCGGGGACAGTCTGTGAATTTCCGTGGGCCGTATTTCCAATGAAGTGGCAGCGCGGTCCGGTGCACAGAGTGCCCCCAGATGTGGCCGGGCTCCCTGGTAAACAGGCGGATGGAGAGCCGAGAGCTGGGGAGGGAGGGTTGGCTGATGTGCTGGGTGGGTTTCCTCTGATATTAATCTGGGAATGGGAAACAGATGAGAGACGAGGCGACGCAACACGCCGGGGAGGAGAGCGCTCTCAAATCCTTTTCACCTGCACATTGTCAGTGCCAGACCCTGCACCCCTCAACCAGTACCCTCCACCCCTCCACCCTGCACCCTTACATCATATAGCCTGCAACTCACAACCCGTACCCTCCACCCCTCCACCTGTACCCTCCACCCCTCCACCCTGCACCCTTACATCATATAGCCTGCAACTCACAACCCATACCCTGCACCCCTCCACCCTGCACCCCTCCACCTGTACCCTGCACCCCTCCACCCTGCACCCTTATGCCCTATACCCTGCATCCCTCAGCCCATTCTCTGCACCTCTATACCCTGCAACCATCAACCCATATCTTGCACCCCTACCCTCTATACCCTGCAAGCCTAAACCTCATACTTTGCAATCCCACATCCTGCCCCTATCACCCCATACCTTGCACTCCAACACCCTTTACCCCATACCTTTTAAGCCTACACCCCATACCCTGCATCCCTTACCCCATACCTTGTAACCCTCAATCAATACCCAGCAGTCCTAAACCCCCATACACTGCAACTCTAAAACTTGTTCTCTGCACCCCTCAACCTGTACCCTGCACCCCTACATTCTATACCCTGCACCCCTCAACCTGTGCCCTGCACCCCTACATTCTATACCCTGCAGCCCTCAACCCGTACCCTGCACCCCTCAACCTGTACCCTTACATTCTATACTTTGCACCCCTCAACCTGTACCCTGCACCCCTACATTCTATACCCTGCACCCCTCAACCTGTACCCTGCCCTTTTACACTTTTTGCCCTGCACCCCTCACCCCATGCCTTTCTAGCCCAACAACTTTCCCCCCTCATAGATTTAAAGCCTACATCAAATACCCTGCACCCCTCAATCCATACCCTACAACATACCACACACCCCTCAATCCACACTGTCCATCCCCTATGCTGTCCACCTGGCATCCCATACCCTGCGCTATGCACTCCATCCATATCCAGTACCCCAAACCCTGCACCAGCCTTCCTGCTACACAGGGCAACACCGGGCAACCCTACACTGGCCTGGGAACCAAAACCCCAAAAAAAAGTAATTTTCCAGTGGTAACATCAATAGAATTGCTTTATAGTTTATCTATCTATCTATCTATCTATCTATCTATCTATCTATCTATCTATCTATGTATCTCTCTCTATCTATCTGTGTATCTATCTATCTATCTATCTATCTATCTATCTATCTATCTATCTATCTATCTATCTATCTATGTATCTCTCTCTATCTATCTATATATCTCTCTATCTATGTATCTCTCTCTATCTCTATCTATCTATCTATGTATCTATGTATCTCTCTCTATCTATCTATATATCTCTCTATCTATGTATCCCTCTCTATCTCTATCTATCTATCTGTGTATCTATCTATCTATCTATCTATCTATCTATCTATCTATCTATCTATCTATCTATCTATGTATCTCTCTCTATCTATCTATATATCTCTCTATCTATGTATCTCTCTCTATCTCTATCTATCTATCTATGTATCTATGTATCTCTCTCTATCTATCTATATATCTCTCTATCTATGTATCCCTCTCTATCTCTATCTATCTATCTGTGTATCTATCTATCTATCTATCTATCTATGTATCTATCTATCTATCTATCTATCTATCTATCTGTGTATCTATCTATCTATCTATGTATCTCTATCTATCTGTGTATCTATCTATCTATCTATCTATCTATCTGTGTATCTATCTATCTATCTATCTATCTATCTATCTATCTATGTATCTCTCTCTATCTCTATCTATCTATCTATCTATCTATCTATCTATCTATCTATCTATCTATCTATCTATCTATCTATCTGTGTATCTATCTATCTATCTATGTATCTCTCTCTATCTCTATCTATCTATCTGTGTATCTATCTATCTATCTATCTATCTATCTATCTATCTATCTGTGTATCTATCTATCTATCTATGTATCTCTCTCTATCTCTATCTATCTATCTGTGTATCTATCTATCTACCTATCTATCTGTGTATCTATCTATCTATCTATCTATGTATCTCTCTCTATCTCTATCTATCTATCTATCTATCTATCTACCTATCTATCTGTGTATCTATCTATCTATCTATCTATCTATCTATCTCTATCTATCTATCTATCTGTGTATCTATCTGTGTATCTATCTGTGTATCTATCTATCTGTCTATCTATCTGTCTGTCTATCTGTCTGTCTGTCTATCTATCTATCTATCTATCTATCTATCTATCTATCTATCTATCTATCTATCTATCTATCTATCTATCTGTGTATCTATCTATCTGTGTATCTCTCTATCTCTCTGTGTATGTATCTATCTATCTGTGTATCTATCTATCTGTGTATCTATATATCTATCTATCTGTGTATCTATTTATCTCTCTGTGTATCTCTCTATCTATGGTCCTGTCTGGCTCCCTCTCGGCCGGGCTCTGGACATAGGGGGGTTAAGGCTCTCTCTCCTCTCGGATGGCGCCCTTTGAAGGCGCTGTGTGATTTGCATTGTGTACGTCTGTGGCTCTCTGTGGCAGTGAGGAGTTGAAAAGACTGTTTACTTTTCCTTTTGATGTTGGGCGGATCTGGTTTTGATTAAATCAATACTTTCTTTTCATTTACAGAGGGAAGAAGGCTCGCAGGATCCCCCGCTGACTTGAGAGAAAGAGAGAAGAGATTACAGAGGAATTCCACATCTACAATAGCAGCCGGAGAGCCATGAGCAGTGCCTTGCTGGGGACTCGCCTCTCGGATGAGACCAGCAGCTTTCGAGAAGACGCCCCTCGCCCGCCAGTGCCAGGAGAAGAAGGCCAGACGCCATGCCAGTTCCCAAGATCAAAGTGCGCGCCGCTTTCTGATACCCCCCGGAGAAATGAAGATGGTTTGGGGGAGCCGGAAGGCAGCGCGTCCCCGGACTCTCCGCTGGCGCGGTGGAACAAGTCCTTGCATTCCTTGCTGGGTGATCAGGACGGCGCTCACCTTTTCCGGACTTTTTTGGAAAGGGAAAAATGCGTGGATACTTTAGACTTTTGGTTTGCCTGCAATGGTTTCCGACAGATGGACATCAAGGACCCCAAAACGCTGAGGGTGGCCAAGGCCATCCACAAACGCTACATTGAGAACTGCGGCGTGGTGCCCAAGCAGCTGAAGCCCCCCACCAAAGTCTTCATCCGGGACTCCGTCAAGAAGCAGCACATCGATTCCGCCATGTTTGACCAAGCTCAGGCGGAGGTCCAGTCCATGATGGAGGACAACGCTTACCACATGTTCCTCACCTCCGATATATACCTCGAATACGTCAGGACCGGAGGAGAGAACACGGGCCACTTCAACAACATGGGACCCGGGAGCCTAAAACTGGTTAGCGGGTATCTGCCCACGTTAAACGAGGAGGAAGAACTCAACTGTGTGGACCTAAAACACAAGGGCTCCCCATCCTCTGTGGTGGCTCTGTCCAGCAAATCTCTGAGGGCCACTGCCAATTCCCGAGCCAAGGAGGCCGTGGACCACTGCTATAGGTAAGACCCCCTCCCCCGCTTTCCCTGTCTGCTCCCCTTCACTGTGTGTAAAGGGTTCCCAATCCTAAGGAGCCTGTGTATCTTCATTGAGTCATGGCAAGTTCTGAATATAAACAGAAAAGTCAGTGCTGCTCCCCGTACATCACGTAGAAAGCAGAGCTCCCGGGGGCTCGATCCTCGTAGAAAGCAGAGCTCCCGGGGGCTCGATCCTCGTAGAAAGCAGAGCTCCCGGGGGCTCGATCCTCATAGAAAGCAGAGCTCCCGGGGGGTCGATCCTCGTAGAAAGCAGAGCTCCCGGGGGCTCGATCCTCATAGAAAGCAGAGCTCCCGGGGGCTCCATCCTCATAGAAAGCAGAGCTCCTGGGGGCTCGATCCTCATAGAAAGCAGAGCTCCCGGGGGGTCGATCCTCGTAGAAAGCAGAGCTCCCGGGGGCTTGATCCTCATAGAAAGCAGAGCTCCCGGGGGCTCGATCCTCAGTCGCTGGTAATGAGGAAAAGATGATCGGCACTCTGGTTGTTGCTCTTAAAAAAATCGTATTTATTAACAAGCCACAGTCAACAAACGCAAATGAGAACAGTTGACGCGTTTCAGCCTATTAGGCCTTGGTCATAACCGGTTGACGTTCTCCTCCGTGAACCAATTTACTAGAAATGTTGTCGGTTGGTGGAAGACGGAACTTTGTGGTTTCTCTTGGTTCTTCCTGCTTTGAATGAAAGTGACAGTTCCAGTACTTGTCCCAATCTTGGTGATCGGAGGAGGACTGGAGATCCATTGAGTGTCATCTTCATCCTTCATTTATAGAATATCTTATGGAAAGAAATGGGTTTAGTTGTTGTTGACGGACTTCCAACTACCGTCATACTTATTACCTCAATATTTATTAACAAAATATTCTGATTGTTTTGGTTTTTATTTTTTTGTTTCCAAACTTTGAGAGAAAGTTGTTAAGAGCTTTGCCTTGAAGGCTATCCTGGAATCTGAGATCTATGCCGAGTCTTGGGTTTGCCTTGAAGGCTATCCTGGAATTTGAGGTCTAGGCTGAGTCTTGGGTTTGTCTTGAAGGCTATCCTGGAATTTGAGGTCTAGGCTGAGTCTTGGGTTTGTCTTGAAGGCTATCCCGGGATCTGAGGTCTATGCCGAGTCCTGAGTTTGTCTTGAAGGCTAATCTGAGGTAGTAGCACCTTTCGTCGTTGTTTATGGATTGTCTTGAAGGCTATCCTTGGATCTAAGGTGTGTGCAGAGTCTGGGGTTTTCCTTGAAAGCTATCCCGGGATCCGAGGTGTATGCAGAGTCTGGGGTTTTCCTTGAAAGCTATCCCGGGATCCGAGGTGTGTGCAGAGTCTTGGGTTTTCCTTGAAAGCTATCCCGGGATCCGAGGTGTATGCAGAGTCTGGGGTTCACCTTGAAAGCTATCCCGGGATCCGAGGTGTGTGCAGAGTCTGGGGTTTTCCTTGAAAGCTATCCCGGGATCCGAGGTGTGTGCAGAGTCTTGGGTTTTCCTTGAAAGCTATCCCGGGATCCGAGGTGTATGCAGAGTCTGGGGTTCACCTTGAAAGCTATCCCGGGATCCGAGGTGTATGCAGAGTCTGGGATTTTCCTTGAAAGCTATCCCGGGATCCGAGGTGTATGCAGAGTCTGGGGTTTTCCTTGAAAGCTATCCCGGGATCCGAGGTGTGTGCAGAGTCTTGGGTTTTCCTTGAAAGCTATCCCGGGATCCGAGGTGTATGCAGAGTCTGGGGTTTTCCTTGAAAGCTATCCCGGGATCCGAGGTGTATGCAGAGTCTGGGGTTCACCTTGAAAGCTATCCCGGGATCCGAGGTGTATGCAGAGTCTGGGATTTTCCTTGAAAGCTATCCCGGGATCCGAGGTGTATGCAGAGTCTGGGGTTTTCCTTGAAAGCTATCCCGGGATCCGAGGTGTGTGCAGAGTCTTGGGTTTTCCTTGAAAGCTATCCCGGGATCCGAGGTGTATGCAGAGTCTGGGGTTTTCATTGAAAGCTATCCCGGGATCCGAGGTGTATGCAGAGTCTTGGGTTTTCCTTGAAAGCTATCCCGGGATCCGAGGTGTGTGCAGAGTCTGGGGTTCACCTTGAAAGCTATCCCGGGATCCGAGGTGTATGCAGAGTCTGTGGTTTTCCTTGAAAGCTATCCCGGGATCCGAGGTGTATGCAGAGTCTGGGGTTCACCTTGTATTGTTGCACATATATGGAGATCAGCAGCCATTGGTGAATGTGTGTGGAGTGAGGTGACCTCGGTCATATGAATGCGGCACACAGCTGGTACCCGGCTCACCCCAGGTGACCCTCCTCAGGAGATGCTCACTAGGTGGAGGACGTCGCCCTCTGCTGACTCCGCTTGCACCTACACCAACAGTGAGAGCGCCAATGACCACGTTGGGATGCCATGGCACGGTACATCAGTGGGAGGAGTGATGATTGATCCAACCACATGTTCTTCGTGTTGTGATGATGGGACATAGTATGCTTGGCCCGGCCATCAGCCATGTCAGTAATTGTCTATTGTATTGTATACTGATATAGTATTTACTGACCTAGAGATCCGCAGAACATCGCTCCGTCCCATCCCCCTCCTGACAGATCCATATTGATATATTCTGCAGAACATCGCTCCCTCCCATCCCTCTCCTGACAGATCCATATTGATATATTCTGCAGAACATCGCTCCCTCCCATCCCTCTCCTGACAGATCCATATTGATATATTCTGCAGAACATCGCTCCGTCCCATCCCCCTCCTGACAGATCCACATTGATATATTCTGCAGAACATCGCTCCGTCCCATCCCCCTCCTGACAGATCCACATTGATATATTCTGCAGAACATCGCTCCGTCCCATCCTTCTCCTGACAGATCCATATTTATATATTCTGCAGAACATCGCTCCGTCCCATCCCCCTCCTGACAGATCCATATTGATATATTCTGCAGATTATTCCATCATCACTGACCTCTCTACAGATCGGCAGAACGTTGCTCCTTCCCATCCCCCTCCTGACAGATCCATATTGATATATTCTGCAGAACATCGCTCCGTCCCATCCCCCTCCTGACAGATCCATAGTGATATTTTCTGCAGAACATCGCTCCGTCCCATCCCCCTCCTGACAGATCCATACTGATATATTCTGCAGAACATCGCTCCATCCCATCCCCCTCCTGACAGATCCATAGTGATATTTTCTGCAGATTATTCCATCGCTGACCTCTCTAGAGATCCGCAGAACATCGCTCCGTCCCCTCCCCCTCCTGACAGATCCATATTGATATTTTCTGCAGAACATCGCTCCGTCCCCCCCCCCTCCTGACAGATCCATAGTGATATATTCTGCAGATTATTCCACCACTAGCTCAGTTTGTAGAAATAGTTGCACACAGGAACTCCACCATTTCCCGGTCACCTGACTTGTGCCATGGAGGTTGGCGTGGTCATGCTGTGGAGGTGTCTCCTGTGGTGGTGGAAGGGTTAAGGCATGAAAGCCGGAGGTTAATTGGAAGGAATGTCTTGGCTTTGAAGTGGGATGACTTGGAAGAAGATCCCCTCTGATCCGGAGTCATATAATGGATGCAGTCTGTGCTTCTATCCGGCACCATTCTATTATGGCAGCACAAGAGGCTTCTGAGATGAAAGTCCCACTTTATATCATCAGATGTGCACAGCTCAGGGGAAGGGCCCCCGGGATCCCAGCTGTAGCCTACGGGGGCCCCGCCGAAGAGCTTTACCGGCTTGGCTTGGGACTCCAACCAGAGTTCATTCAGGAAGATCAAGCGTTTAGTTCTAACAGGAGCGTTACCATATTATCCATAATAATTCCCATCAGTCTCTGTACAGAGGAGCTTACACTCTACTGTCCCCTCCCCCCACAGTCACATCAGTCTCTGTACAGAGGAGCTTACACTCTAATGTCCTCCCCCCCCCCACAGTCACATCAGTCTCTGTACAGAGGAGCTTACACTCTAATGTCCCCTCCCCCCACAGTCACATCAGTCTCTGTACAGAGGAGCTTACACTCTAATGTCCCCTCCCCCACACATCACATCAGTCTCTGTACAGAGGAGCTTACACTCTAATGTCCCCTCCCCCACACATCACATCAGTCTCTGTACAGAGGAGCTTACACTCTAATGTCCCCTCCCCCCCACATCACATCAGTCTCTGTACAGAGGAGCTTACACTCTAATGTCCCCCTCCCCCTCACAGTCACATCAGTCTCTGTACCAGAGGAGCTTACACTCTAATGCCACCCCCCCCCACACAGTAAGACACTATTATTATTATACAATTATATAGCTCTGACATATACCGCGGCGCTGTACAGAGATCACTGAGCCGGCCACATCGGTCTCCATACCAGAGGAGTAGCAGTGGCGAGTGACGGCGGAGCAGATTAGGTCTCTTCCTAGGAAGGCCCTTGAGTGATGGATTGTTGAATCTGCCTTTAGCGAGCCGCTGGCCTTATGGGATTGCCCAGGCCCTGTTATGAACGATTTCGAGATTTGGCCTTGCTCTCATTCCATGGCGGACTCTATGCGAGGGTCAACTTGAAGCATCGCTCTGTGGAGACCCGTGGTTGTCCAAGAGTGGAGTGTGGCGGGGTGGAGGAGACAACGGACCACTTCTTGCTTCAATGCCCCTAAAATATAGTAATCTTTAAGCGGGTGGGTCGAGCTCTGGCTATGGTGTACAGATGTGAATTCCCACGCTAATATGAGATCCAATGGCCCTGGTGGAGGTGGAGCAGTCACTGTGAGGGTCAAACGCTACCCAAAGTATACCTCTGGCTATCCCTTTCCTTTCCTGCTTGAGTTATGCGGAGTGGTCCTACGGGGCCTTTCAGACTCATCAGGATTTTGATTTTGGGACACTTTTGCTAGTTAGCTTAGTAGTCCGTTACTTCACGTGGAACGCACAGTGTCAGGTTTCCAATTCGGAAAAAAGTCCTTCCTGTCAAGGTGGTGGTGCACAACATTCTGGGTGAGGTTGGGAGGAATCGGGGGTGTTGAGAAGGATAGGTGGCGGCCGGGGGCCTGGTCAAAGGCGTGGAGGAATGTCAGGTCCCTGTAGCTGCTGTCTGTCAGTCTCGGGGTGTGCGGCTTTTCTTTCTGTCCTTTCACGGTGGCATGCGTGGGATCGATGTGTGATCGTTCCTGAGGGGGTGTTTAGGTGGAGATTGGGGCTTTGTGGAGGAACATTATGATATTGTTTGCTTTTTTCTGGCTATTTTTGTTTATATATATAATGTGTGTAAATATGTTTTTATTATGTTTGTAAGATTTTCAATAAACAAACTTTACACTCGAATGTCCCCCAACGTCGGTAAGGACCACACACTGGGGCCAGCCTGGTTGGATGTGACTCTCCCAAGTCTTGCGCCCCGTACACACGCTCGGAATTTCCAACGGGAAAACGGCCAGACGGAATAATTGGGAACCAGCTCTCAATCTATTGCTGTCGGAATTTCCGACAGAAAAAAGTCCGATTGAGCATAAACACGGTCGGGATTTCCAACCAAAGGCTCACATCTGACTTTTTCTGTCGGAAATTCTGACCGTGTGTACGGGGCATTAGAGTCCGTGGAGGAAACCCACAAACATGGGAAAACCCTTCAGACTTGATTGGAAATAGAGAAGTGATGGGATCTGCATCCAGAACCCCGGTGCTGTGATGTCACAAGGCTCACCACCGAGTCCCCGAGCCGGAGTCTGAGTCCCGGCGTCTGCAGCTCACCTGGAAGATGAAACTTCTGAAGAGACTTTTTCGGGGTCTCCTCTCTCCGGTGACATAATAATCGTCTTATTTCACATTATTATTAGCTAGAGACCCGGCAGACATGACCGTCCATGGAGCGTTGTGATGGGTACCACAGAGGCCGAGGGCTGAGTGGTGTCGGGAGTCGTGTCATGTGAGGAGCTTTACTGGTAGAATTTCAGAGTTCTCCCCGTTGTCTCCATTATAATGGCCTAAAATACCATCAATAAGAGCTCTGAGGTTCTCTGGAGTGAGAAATCCTCTTCAATTCCATCAGAACCGGAGGACCCTTGGTTGGTGAAGGACCCTTGGTTGGTGGAGGACCCTTGGTTGGTGGAGGACCCTTGGTTGGTGAAGGACCCTTGGTTGGTGGAGGACCCTTGGTTGGTGGAGGACCCTTGGTTGGTGGAGGACCCTTGGTTGGTGGAGGACCTTTGGTTGGTGGAGGACTCTTGGTTAGTGGAGGACCCTTGGTTGGTGGAGGACTTTTGGTTAGTGGAGGACTCTTGGTTGATGGGGGACCCTTGGTTGGTGGAGGACCCTTGGTTGGTGGGGAACCCTTGGTTGGTGGAGGACTCTTGGTTGGTGGGGAACCCTTGGTTAGTGGAGGACCCTTGGTTGGTGGAGGACCCTTGGTTGGTGGAGGACCTTTGGTTGGGACCCTTGGTTGGGGGTTGGGATAGGTGGTGGGAGGTTGGACAGCCCCTGACATGGAGTCCAGGTCACACATTAGCAGAGGCCAGGGACCCTGTATTTATGATGACGGGATTGTCAGCCCTTGTAAGGAGATCTCAGCACCCCTAGCAGGCCAATGTCCAAGGCTTGGAGGGGGCGATATAACCTCTACATGGGGAGTCCCCATAATCACCCCCCCCCCCCCCAGCCCTCCAGTCAGTACTGTATCCGGCTGGCAGACAATATTGGGTTACGGCCAGCTTGGCGTCATGTTGGGTAAGAGATAAATGATGGGTGTCTTCATTCTTCTGTGGTCTTTTATTTGTGGTATTGCTCTAGCACCACCATACTCCACGGCGCCGTACATAGATCAGATATGGGGGGGGTGTATGTAGATCAGATATGGGGTGTCGGGGGTGTCCGTAGATCAGATATGGGGGTGTCCGTAGATCACATATGGGGGTGTCGGGGGTGTACGTAGATCAGATATGGGGGTGTCGGGGGTGTACGTAGATCAGATATGGGGGTGTACGTAGATCAGATATGGGGGTGTCGGGGGTGTACGTAGATCAGATATGGGGGGGTGTCGGGGGTGTACGTAGATCAGATATGGGGGTGTCGGGGGTGTACGTAGATCAGATATGGGGGTGTCGGGGGTGTACGTAGATCAGATATGGGGGTGTCGGGGGTGTACGTAGATCAGATATGGGGGTGTCGGGGGGTGTACGTAGATCAGATATGGGGGTGTCGGGGGTGTACGTAGATCAGATATGGGGGTGTACGTAGATCAGATATGGGGGTGTCGGGGGTGTACGTAGATCAGATATGGGGGTGTATGTAGATCAGATATGGGGGTGTACATAGATCAGATATGGGGGTGTACGTACATCAGATATGGGGGTGTCGGGGGTGTACCTAGATCAGATATGGGGGTGTCCATAGATCAGATATGGGGGTGTCCGTAGATCAGATATGGGGGTGTCAGGGGTGTACATAGATCAGATATGGGGGTGTCGGGGGTGTACTTAGATCACATATGGGGGTGTACGTAGATCAGATATGGGGGTGTCCGTAGATCAGATATGGGGGTGTCCGTAGATCAGATATGGGGGTGTCGGGGGTGTACGCAGATCAGATATGGGGGTGTACGTAGATCAGATATGGGGGTGTCGGGGGTGTACGTAGATCAGATATGGGGGTGTCTGTAGATCAGATATGGGGGTGTCCGTAGATCAGATATGGGGGTGTCGGGGGTGTACGCAGATCAGATATGGGGGTGTACGTAGATCAGATATGGGGGTGTCGGGGGTGTACATAGATCAGATATTGGGGTGTCGGGGGTGTACGTAGATCAGATATGGGGGTGTCGGAGATGTACCCCGGGGATATACATGTCAGTCGGTAGGTGAGGCCCGTGTGTGGATAATGAAGGGGATAAAGTTGGGGGGCGACGTTCAGTGACCTCATCTCTGTTGTGTCCCGCAGGGCGTACAAGAGAAGCGACCCCGTCAACCCGTACCACGTCGCCTCCGGATTCGTCTTCGCCCCGGCCGCCAGCACCAATGAGAGCGAAGTGTCCAGCGACGCCATGACAGACGACTCCATGTCCATGACCGACAGCAGCGTGTAAGTGGGCCCACCGGGTGGGACTGTCCTGTGTGTGTCACTTTAAGGATACTTCAAGAGCCGGCAGAGCTATGGAAATCCTTGCTGTAGGTAATAAGCCTCTGTTGGTCCTCTGACAGTCTCATATTTCCTCTGAGGTCTGCGGGCCGGTTGAGATGGTAGGTGAAGTGAGTCTCACCCCCCCCCCCCATCCCCCCACTCACACGATCCCCCCCCGCCGTTCGGCGTTTGAAGCGACCGTCTGCTGCGGACAATGGCTGATTGAACCGTCAGGGGGCCAAACTACAAAGCGGTTTCAAATATGAAGCCCCCCCCAAGATAAGCGTGTGACCCCCCCCCATCGATCCGAGCCACCTCTGCCCGGTGTCCAGTCCGGGCCTCCACCACCCCTCGTCACAGTGCTTGACGTTCTCCATCCCCCGCCGAATCTTTTCCTAATTATTGGGATAATTCTGTTTTTATTCGGGCCCCCCCTCCCCCCCTCGCTCTTCCTTTATTTACAGGCGAGCGCTGGACGCCAAGGGAACGGAGCGCATTGAACTTCAAACATCACCTTATCTTACAAACCAGCCGTTTGATGTGCGTGAGATCACAGCGCCGGGATCCAGCCCTTGCCAAACGCAGGCGGCTCTCAATACATCGGCAAACCCAATCCTCCTTCCAAACGCCGCCGCGGCGCAACTATAGATTTTTTGGGCCTCGGACGGGTGTGCGGCCCCCCAACCCCCCCCCCCCCCAGCCGTAAGGGGAACATCTTGTCCCCGCGGGAACGTCACCCCAATCCGCCAATATTAACACTTTACCCATTTTCTTTTACAGCAGCCGGGGGGGGAACTAAAACGCCCAGCGGTCAGGGAAAGTGGAGCTTGCTGAGACTTTTAGTTCCCCCGGCGGTTGGAAGATCGGACCGCACACACTCAGATGGTTTCGGACCTCTCTGCCAGGCGGGAGACCCTCGTTACCGTTCCCTCTGTACACGGGGGTGGTGGGAACCTTCTATAAACCATGAAAAGTGTTACCAGGGCGCCCTCTGCTGGTGAAGCTGGGCATTCCTCAATGACGTTTCCTCTCTTCCTATACAGTAAAACCTTGGTTTGAGAGTAACTTGGTTTGAGAGCGTTTTGCAGGACAAGCAAAATGTTTTAATAAAATTTTGCCTTGATATAAAAGCGATGTCTTGATATACAAGCGTTGTCTTGATATACAAGCGATGTCTTGATATACAAGCGATGTCTTGATATACAAGCGATGTCTTGATATACAAGCGATGTCTTGATATAAGAGCAGCGTCATGTCACAACTGAGTATAAAAGAGAAGAGAGGAGCCTCTAAGTGTAGCAATGGGGTAGATTCACGTACCTGCACTTCTTGTTACGGCGGCGCAGCGTATCGTATTTACGCTACGCCGCCGTAACTTACAGGAGCAAGTGCAGTATTCACAAAGCACTTGCTCCGTAAGTCGCGGCGGCGTAGCGTAAATGGGGCCGGCGTAAGCGCGCCTAATTCAAATGGGGAAGGGGGGGCGTGTTTTATGGTAATATGTGATGACCTGACGTGATTGACGTTATTTACGAACGGCGCATGCGCCATCCCTGTACATATCCCAGTGTGCATTGCTTCCAAGTACGGCGCAAACAACGTATTGGTTTCGACGTGAACGTAAATTACGTCCAGCCCTATTCGCGAACGACTTACGCAAACGACGTAAAAAAAAATCAAATTTCGAAGCGGGAACGACGTCCATACTTGACATTGGCTGCGCCTCCTAATAACAGGAGCAACCATACGCAGAAAAAGCCTAACGTAAACAACGTAAAAAACTACCGCCGGGCGCACGTACGTTTGTGAATCGGCGTATCTAGGTAATTCGCATATTCTACGCCAAAAACAACAGAAGCGCCCCTAGCGGCCAACGTAATATTGCACACAATTCTACGCTGCCGCATTCAAGTTACGTCGGCGGAGGAAGCCTATTTTTTTTGCGTATCTGCCTTTGTGAATCGGTGTAACGATACGCCGGCGCAAGTTTTCAAATTACGGCGGCGTATCTGGAGATACACCGCGGTAATAGCTACCTGAATCTACCCCACTGAAGGGACAACATTTAGCAACTTATTGCTACACTTAGAGGCGCCTCTCTTCTCTTTTCTACTCTGTAATAAAATGCTTTGGTATACAAGCACGTTTCTGGAACGAATTACGCTCGCAATCCGAGGATTTACTGTATTATTATTATTTAGGATTTATACAGCGCCAACAGTGTATACAGCGCTATACAACTTGATATATATTGGGTATTATATACCTGCGAAGTTGGCATCAAACTTGGACAGCCAATCGGCAGTCTGTAAATAAGAAGGGAAGCTCTGGTGTGATTGGTGTGGCGATGAGGAAGCCCCTCCTCCTCAGGACCCCCTGGGGCAGTGATGATGGGGAACCTTGGCACCCCAGATGGTTTTGAACTACATTTCCCATGATGCTCCACTACAATGCAGAGTGCAAGAGCATCATGGGAAATGTAGTTCAAAACCATCTGGGGTGCCGAGGTTTGCCCTACACGTGTGGGAGCTCAACCTGCGGCCCTCCAGCTGTTGCGGAACTACAAGTCCCATCATGCCTCTGCCTTTATGGGTCATGCTTGTAACTGCCAGCCTTGCAGTGCCTCATGGGACTTGTAGTTCCGCAACAGCTGGAGGGCCACAGGTTGAGCAGCCTTTACCCCAAGGTCAGTTGGCGAGTATATAAAACAACATGATTCTGAGTGATATTTAAAGTGAACCTCTGAGGGGCGCCGCCATTGATGAGGGTCTTCAGGTTCCGGGGCCCTGCCGTCCAGCTCAACCAATCACTACGGCAATAGTGGTCCCTTTGTTTACCCCCCACAGGCCCCTTTTAATGAGAAGACCTCATCAGCTCTACAATTAGTGCCCATCTCTCTTGTGATACATCTGCGCAGACTCTTGAAGTATCTTTTATATGTAAAGGAGACGTTTTTCCCCCTGCTGGAGGGATTGTAAAAGAATCAATACATCATCCATAACAATCAATCAATACATCATCCATAACAATCAATCAATACATCATCCATAATAATTAATACACCACACTGCATATCACCAATAATAATCAATATACTACACTGTGTACTTCTATATCCTGCACTATGTTAGGCAGGGAGTGAGGAGGGGGGGTGAGGAGGGGGTGTGAGGGAGGGGTATGAGGAGGGGGGTGTGAGGAAGAGGTATGAGGAGGGGGTGTGAGGGAGGTGTATGAGGAGGGGGTGTGAGGAGGGGGTGTGAGGGAGGGGTATGAGGAGGGGGTGTGAGGAGGGGGTGTGAGGGAGGGGTATGAGGAGGGGGTGTGAGGGAGGGGTATGAGGAGGGGGAGTGAGGAGGGGGTGTGAGGAAGGTGTATGAGGAAGGGGAGTGAGGAGGGGGTGTGAGGGAGGGGTATGAGGAGGGGGTGTGAGGAGGGGGTGTGAGGAGGGGGTGTGAGGGAGGGGTATGAGGAGGGGGTGTGAGGAAGAGGTATGAGGAGGGGGTGTGAGGAAGGTGTATGAGGAGGGGGTGTGAGGAGGGGGTATGAGGAGGGGGTGTGAGGAGGGGGTGTGAGGGAGGGGTATGAGGAGGGGGTGTGAGGAGGGGGTGTGAGGAAGGTGTATGAGGAGGGGGTGTGAGGAAGAGGTATGAGGAGGGGGTGTGAGGAAGGTGTATGAGGAGGGGGTGTGAGGAGGGGGTGTGAGGAGGGGGTATGAGGAGGGGGTGTGAGGGAGGGGGTGTGAGGGAGGGGTATGAGGAGGGGGTGTGAGGAAGAGGTATGAGGAGGGGGTGTGAGGAAGGTGTATGAGGAGGGGGTGTGAGGAGGGGGTGTGAGATAATAATACCCAATTGATTGATCTGTTCATTCATTTATCCCCACAAGGTACATGCAAAGTCCCACCCAATCCTGTCCTAGTTTTGTATATATCCTGCACTAGGAAAGGGGACAGACTCTTGAGTTATCTGTTATATGTAAAGGAGAAGTTTGCCCCCTGCTGGAGAGATTGTAGAAAAATCAATACATCACCAATAACAATCAATATACCACATTGTATATCATCAATAATAATCAATATACCATGTTGTATATCATCAATACATCACCAATAACAATCAATATACCACATTGTATATCATCAATAATAATCAATATACCACACTGTATGAAATCAATACATCACCAATAACAATCAATATACCACATTGTATATCATCAATAATAATCAATATACCACACTGTATGAAATCAATACATCACCAATAACAATCAATATACCACATTGTATATCATCAATAATAATCAATATACCACACTGTATGAAATCAATACATCACCAATAACAATCAATATACCACACTGTATATCATCAATAACAATCAATCTACCACACTGTAGGTGATCAATACATAATCAATAACAATCTATCACACTGTATACATTTAGATCCTGCAATGGGAAGGGGACAGACTCTTGAAGTATCTGTTTATGTGTAAAGGAGAAGTTTGCCCCCTGCTGGAGGGATTGTAGAAGAATCAATACATCATCCATACCAATCAATCAATACATCATCAATCAGTGATTTGTATGAAGAGATCTCGGCCCTGGGGAGGGGGAGGGGACAGAGAGTTACAATGTTTGCGGTTACAATGGACATAAATGTTACAATGTTGCAGGCTCCTCCTCCTTCGTGGGATTGGCGCTCTGATGTTGCGTCTGTTTTTGCAGGGACGGGATTCCGCCGTATCGATCGGGCACCAAGAAGCAGCTGCAGCGGGAGATGCACCGCAGTGCGAAGGCCAACGGCCAGGTGGCTCTACCTCACTTCCCAGTAAGTGTCGCCGCTGTCACGTGACCTCACACCTATCAATGTGATCGATAATCAATCAATGAGCGCCACTCAGTATAAAGACCCCCCCCCCCATTCCGTCACTTTTCAGTCATGGCAGAATTTTGTTGTCGATCGATGAAAAAATAAAAAGCGATGTTCTGTGAGAACCAATCAGATAAAAGAAATGATGGTTTTATTAGATTGATTTTATATCCGATCTTCTTATCGATCAATTTTACTGTGTGGGGGGAATACGATTTGAGGGTCATAAACAGTTCAGCGCACTCTGCGCCCAACGATCGTGTCGTACAATCTGCTCTCCTCCAATCACACTGATTGGGTCATTTCATCAGTGGGTTCAGTCGATCGATCATCATTATGGATCCGATCATTTGTACCCCCAATATTGCATTGATAACTCATAGATGATATTTTTGGATCAATACGTTTTTTTAGTTGATTGGAAAAGTGTTGAAGAATACGGTGTGTGTGGCCCCGCTGACCCCTTCATGGAAATGCTGCTTTCCTGGCTGCCCCCCCGGAACAAGAAGCCGGAGCTCCTGATCTCAATACATGAAGTGACAGCCAGGCAGCCAGCATTTCCCAAGGGAGGTTGCTGACTTTGGCCTCCTTGTCTCCCCTGGGAGCGTCGCCGCCTCCTGGTGGTTCTCTGTGGTACACGCGTCCCGCCCACCATGTTTTCAGGTTAGCTCGGTGTGTCGGTGGGGTGGGGACACCCTGGGAGGGGCTTGTGTCGGTGGGGTGAGGACACCCTGGGAGGGGCGTGTCTTGGTTGTCATGGTGATGTGTGGATGGAGGCCACCCATTGGAGGTGTACTGGTTGGTGTTTTCTCACAATGGTGGCGTGTGAACGGCGCGGTCAGGTGGTGGGGGGATGGGGGGAAGCGGCAACCAAACTGATAAGAGGAATGGAGGAGCTCAGCTATGAGGAAAGATTAGAGGAACTGAATTTATTCTCTCCTGAGAAGAGGAGAATCAGGGGGGGTATGATCACCATGTATAAATATATAAGGGGGGATATGATCTCCATGTACAAATATATAAGGAGGGGGGTATGATTTCCATATATAAATATATAAGGGGGGGGGGGTATGATCTCCATGTACAAATATATAAGAGGTCCATACAGTGAACTTGGTGTTGAGTTATTCACTTTACGGTCATCACTGAGGACAAGGGGGCGCTCTTTACATCAAGAGGAAAAGAGATTTCACCTCCAAATACGGAAAGGTTTCTTCACAGTAAGAGCCGTGAAAATGTGGAACAGACTCCCTCCAGAGGTGGATCAGGTCAGATCAGTAGATTGCTTTAACCACTTAACCCCCGAACCAAAATGCAGGTAAAGGACCGGGCCCCTTTTTGCAATTCGACACTGCGTCGCTTTAACTGACAATTGCGCAGTCGTGCGAAGTGGCTCAGAGCACTTTTTTGCGATTCGGCACTGCGTCGCTTTAACTGACAATTGTGCGGTCGTGCGACGTGGCTCCCAAACAAAATTGGCGTCCTTTTTTCCCCACAAATAGAGATTTCTTTTGGTGGTATTTGATCATCTCTGCGGTTTTTATTTTTTGCGCTATAAACAAAAATAAAGCGACAATTTTAAAACAAATTCAATATTTTTTTCTTTTTTCTATAATAAATATCCCCCAAAAATATATAAAAAACATTTTTTTTCCTCAGTTTAGGCCGATACGTATTCTTCTACCTATTTTTGGTAAAAAAAATCACAATAAGCGTTTATCGATTTGTTTGCGCAAAATATATAGCGTTTACAAAATAGGAGAGAGTTTTATTGCATTTTCATAAAAAAAAATTTTTTTTACTACTAATGGCGGCGATCAGCGATTTTTTTCGTGACTGCGACATTATGGCGGACACATCGGACACTTTTGACACATTTTTGGGACCATTGTCATTTTCACAGCAAAAAAATGCTATAAAAATGCACTGATTACTGTGAAAATGACAATTGCAGTTTGGGAGTTAACCACTAGGGGGCGCTGATGGGGTTATGTGTGTTTCTAACTGTAGGGGGTGTGGCTGTAGGTGTGACGTCATCGATTGTGTCTTCCCTATAAAAGGGAACACACGATCAATGTGGGCGCCACAGTGAAGAGCGGGGAAGGTGTGTTTACACACAGCTCTCCTCGTTCTTCAGCTCCAGGGACCGATCGCGGGACTCCAGCGGCGATCTGGTCCGCGAGTCCCGCGGTCACGGAGCTTCGGACCAGGTACGTGATTGTGCCCAGCCGTGCCATTCTGCCGACGTATATCGGCGTTAGGCGGTCCTTAGGTGGTTAAGAAAGGTCTGGATTCTTTCCTAAATGTACAGAATATAACTGAGTACTAAGATTTGTAGGTAAAGGTGATCCGGGGAAAATCCGATTGCCTCTCGGGGGATCAGGAAGGAATTTTTTCCCCTGCTGTAGCAAATTGGATCTCATGCTCTGCTGTTTTTTTTTTTGCCTTCCTCTGGACCAACTGTGGGTATGGAGTTGGGTGTATGGGATTGTATGATATTATTATTATTGTATTTCTTATGGTTGGACTGGATGGACTTGTGTCTTTTTTCAACCTGACTAACTATGTAACTGTGTTGTCCTCTCTCTGTCTATCCTGTCTCTCTCCCTTTTCCATCTCTCTCTCTCTCTTTTCTATTTATATCTCTCCTGTCTCTCTCTTTTACCACTCTTTCCCTTTTATATTTCTCCCTCTCCTTTTCCAACTCGCTCTCCCACCTCTCTCCCTTTTCCATTTCTCTCTCTTTCCCTCTCTCTCTCTCTCTCCCCCTTTTCCATTTCTCTCTCTTTCCCCCTCTCTCTCTCCCCCTTTTCCATTTCTCTCTCTTTCCCCCTCTCTCTCTCTCCCTTTTCCATTTCTCTCTCTTTCCCCCTCTCTCTCTCCCCCTTTTCCATTTCTCTCTCTTTCCCCCTCTCTCTCTCTCCCTTTTCCATTTCTCTCTCTTTCCCCCTCTCTCTCTCTCCCTTTTCCATTTCTCTCTCTTTCCCCCTCTCTCTCTCCCCCTTTTCCATTTCTCTCTCTTTCCCCCTCTCTCTCTCTCCCTTTTCCATTTCTCTCTCTTTCCCCCTCTCTCTCTCTCCCTTTTCCATTTCTCTCTCTTTCCCCCTCTCTCTCTCTCCCTTTTCCATTTCTCTCTCTTTCCCCCTCTCTCTCTCTCCCTTTTCCATTTCTCTCTCTCTTCTCCTGTCTCTCTCCCATCTCCATCTATCTTTCTTGCCACTCTCTCCCTTTTCCATTTCTCTGTCTCTCCTGCCTCTCTCTCTCTCTCTCTCTCTCTCTCTCCTCTCTCTCTCTCTCTCTTTTCCATTTCTCTCTCTCTCATGTCTCTCTCTCTCTCCCCCACCACTCTCTCCCTTTTCCATTTCTCTGTCTCTCCTGCCTCTCTCTCTCGCTCCTGTCTCTCCCACCACTCTCTCCCTTTTCCATTCGCTCTCTTTTTTTCTCTCTCTCTCTCTCTCATGTCTCTCTCTCCCCCACCACTCTCTCCCTTTTCCATTCTCTCTCTTTTTTTCTCTCTCTCTCTCTCTCTCTCTCTCTCTCTCTCTCTCATGTCTCTCTCTCCCCCACCACTCTCTCCCTTTTCCATTTATCTCTGTTTCCCATCTATCTATCTCCCTTTTCCATCTCTCTCTCCTGTCTCTCCCATCTCTCTCTCCATTTTCCATCTCTCGCTCTCTCTCTCCTGTGTCTCTCTCTCTCCCTTTTCCGTCTCTCTTCCCCTACACTCTCTCCCTTTTCCACTTCTCTCTCTTCTCTATCTCTCTCTCTCTCTCTCTCTCGCCCCTTTCCATCTATCTCCCTCGCCACTCTCTCCCTTTTCCATCTCTCTCTCTCTCTCTCTCTCTCTCTCTCTCTCTCTCTCATCTATCTATCTCCCTTTTTCATCTCTCTCTCCCTTTTCCATTTCTCTATCTCTCTCTTTCCCTTTTCCATCTCTCTCTCTCTCTCTCTCTCTCTCTCTCTCCCATCTATCTATCCCTTTTTCATCTCTCTCTCCCTTTTCCATCTTCCCCCACCCACCACTCTCTCCCTTTTCCATCTCTCTCTCCTCTTTCCATGCCTCTCTCTTTCTTCTGTCTCTCTGCCTCCATCCCCTCTCTCCGCTCTCTTCTTCCAGCCCCCCGTTATTCCCCGTCTCCTCCTCATTCCTCCCTCTCTCTCCCCTCCCTCGTCCCTGTCACCTGTCATTGCGCTCCTCTGTCGTCCCTTGATCGTATGTCTCTTTGTACGGCGCTCTCTGCAGTCTCCTCTGATTCCAGCTGTCTCTCTCTCTCTGACCACCTTGCTTTCTCCGGCTCTCTCCGCTCACTCGCCTCCCCGCCTGTCTCCTCCACCTCTCTTCTCTCTCCGCCGTCCCCTCCCCTCTCCCGGATTTTATTTGATGTCTGACAAGTGTCTTTGAAGATTTGCAACTACAGAGCAGCTCCTGATAGGCTGGTTGTAGTACAGAGGGAGCAAGCGGGGTTCCTCACAGTGTAACCAACTGCTAGTGCCGTAGGCGAAGGCTGCTGGGCAGTATGCCTCTCCGTGAAGCCACTGCGCTACCTCATAAATATCCCGAGCAGTCGCACAGCCGCAACGCTCTTCTCTCTCGCTCTCCGAGACGCAGCCCAACCGATGCAGCTCCGGCTAAAGCATGTCTGACTCCTCTCCTCCTTCTCCCCCCCGCTCTCTGTAGAGGACGCACCGGCCGCCCAGAGAGATGACCCCCATCGAGCCGGCCATCTTCGCGGCGGAACTCATCGCCCGGCTGGAGAAGGTTAGACAGGAACAAGAAACCATGAACACGCTGGAGGAACGGCTGCAGAAGATCAAAGAGGTAGGAGGCATCTGTCCCGCCACCCCGCTCCCCGTGTCCCACCTGTCTTCCCTTTGTATTAATCAGTGCCGGGATTTTTCACACTCCTCGTCAATACGTCTTCCCTCTGTGTGTCTCCAAATATCAATAGCGGTGATCGGTATCGCCTCTGTCGCAGTCTTCCAATACCCAACCCCCACTTCAATAGTGACTCCATGGTCATACGGCAGTGTCTTCTAAAGACCTGACCTGTCGCCGTCTTCCAATACCCAACCCCCACTTCAATAGTGACTCCATGGTCATGGTCCTACGGCAGTGTCTTCTAAAGACCCGACCTGCCCCAGTCTTCCAATACCCAACCCCCACTTCAATAGTGACTCCATGGTCATGGTCCTACGGCAGTGTCTTCTAAAGACCTGACCTGCCCCAGTCTTCCAATACCCAACCCCCACTTCAATAGTGACTCCATGGTCATGGTCCTACGGCAGTGTCTTCTAAAGACCCGACCTGCCCCAGTCTTCCAATACCCAACCCCCACTTCAATAGTGACTCCATGGTCATGGTCATACGGCAGTGTCTTCTAAAGACCTGACCTGTCGCCGTCTTCCAATACCCAACCCCCACTTCAATAGTGACTCCATGGTCATGGTCCTACGGCAGTGTCTTCTAAAGACCCGACCTGCCCCAGTCTTCCAATACCCAACCCCCACTTCAATAGTGACTCCATGGTCATGGTCCTACGGCAGTGTCTTCTAAAGACCTGACCTGTCGCAGTCTTCCAATACCCAACCCCCCCCTTCCAAAGTGACTCCATGCTCATGGTCCTACAGCAGAGTCTACTAAACACCTGACCTGTCGCAGTCTTCCAATACCCAACCCCCCCTTCCATAGTAACTCCATGGTCATGGTCCTACGGCAATGTCTTCTAAAGACCCGACCTGCCCCAGTCTTCCAACACCTGACCTCCCCCCTCCATAGTGACTCCATGGTCATGGTCCTACGGCAGTGTCTTCTAAAGACCTGAACTTTCGCAGTCTTCCAATTCCCGACCCTCCCTTCCATAGTGACTCCATGGTCATGGTCCTACGGCAATGTCTTCTAAAGACCTGACCTGTCGCCGTCTTCCAACACCCAACCCCCCCTTCCATAGTGACTCCACGGTCATGGTCCTACGGCAGTGTCTTCTAAAGACCTGACCTGTCGCCGTCTTCCAACACCCGACCCCCCCTTCCATAGTGACTCCATGGTCATGGTCCTACGGCAGTGTCTTCTAAAGACCTGACCTGTTGCAGTTATCCAACACCCGACCCCCCCCCCTTCAATAGTGACTCCACAGTCATGGTCCTACGGCAGTGTCTTCTAAAGACCTGACCTGTCGCAGTCTTCCAATACCCATCCCCCTTCCGTAGTGACTCCATGGTCATGGTCCTACGGCAGTGTCTTCTAAAGACCTGACCTGTCGCAGTCTTCCAATACCCATCCCCCTTCCATAGTGACTCCACGGTCATGGTCCTATGGCAGTGTCTTCTAAAGACCTGTCCTGTCGCAGTCTTCCAATACCCAACCCCCCCCCCCCCCTTCCATAGTGACTCAATGGTCATGGTCCTACGGCAGTGTCTTCTAAAGACCTGTCCTGTCTCAGTCTTCCAATACCCAACCCCCCCCCCCCCCTTCCATAGTGACTCCATGGTCATGGTCCTACGGCAATGTCTTCTAAAGACCTGACCTGTCGCTGTCTTCCAATACCCGACCCCCCACTTCAATACTGATTCCACAGTCATAGGCGTACGGCAGCGTCTTCTAAAGACCTGACCACCATCACTGTGATGTGATATATACTTGGTGGTATTGTGTATTGTTTTTTTTTAACAAAGATATATGGAAAGCGTCACCCGTAGCAGTCCGGTTCCTTCCATCTCTGTTTTCCACTATAGGTCAGAAAGGAAGTACCGGCAGGAATATGAGTCGGTTGGTTTTGGTTTGCCGTATTTTGGAGCAGTCAGTGTATAAAATGTTGTTGTTGGTTTTACTGAGTAATGTGCACGTTTTAGTAACCCATTACAGCCAATCACTAACCACAGCTGACCACTTTCCGTGAAACCATGGCTTCCTGTGGCTTCCCGCTCTTTGCCAACGCTTTTGAACTTGTTGGTTTTTCTGCTTGTTGAGGATTCAAGTTTTGTCCTCTTGACAGGAAGAAGAACAAGAAGAATGTGAATCTCCCAACTGCTTCCAGCCCACCCAGGACGCCTCTGTCCCGTCCCACCAGCCTCCGGCTCTGGCATCTTCTGCCCCCTGCGAGGAAGACCCTCAAGCCATCCTAGACGACCACTTATCCCGAGTCCTCAAGACGCCGGGCTGCCAGTCCCCAGGCATAGGAAGGTCCCGTTCTCCTGACCGTTCTCGCCTCCTACGGCCTTCGCTACCAACCGCAGCACTTTCCGCACCCTGTCCCCTACTGGCCAAGAGCTTCGTCACCAAGCAGACCACCAAACACATCCATCACCACTACATCCACCACCACACCATGCTGAAGACCAAGGAAGAGATCGAGGCGGAGGCTGCTCGCAGGGTGCACTGCCTGTGTGCCGGGTCCAATGACTACTGCTCCTATGTGAGGAACCGTGCGAACGCCAAGGGTGTGGACCTGTCCCTGCTACATGTGGAAAGCACAGGGTAAGTCACAAATCTCTTGTCTGTAGGTAATGTGTAGAGGCCTCTCCCTGCCGTATCCAGCAGGTGACCCTCAAAAAAACAAAATTCTTTGAAAAAAATTTAAGTGTTCAGCAGTAGAGGAGTTCAAAATGGCCGCTCTCTGGTCTCAGCTCCGTCCACTTTATGTTATGTAACATCTCAGTGTTACAGCTCTTTCCTTCTTTCTTCTATCTCAGCAGTCGGGCCGGAACCTTATCTAGAAGGAACTGCAAGACCATGTCAGAATATTCAGTGGAGGGCATAGACGGCGCAACCATTATATGCCAACTGCCAATGGAAGGACACGTACCACCAACGTGGCAGCGGGTGGTGGAGTCCGAGATGGAGCGACAGTGCAAACACAGATCTCACAGGTACGACGCGGAGGTTATTAACCTCTGAAGGCCTACAAGCCTATTCTATGCCGATTCCGGTATTACCAGGCAGCGGCGGGGCTTCCATAAAGGGTGCAGGAGCGCCGCCCCCCTAACCCCTGTCACTCTCTAATCACCATAGATTGATTCAAGCATTGCATGAATCTATCTATGGTCGATGCTGACACCCCCTTTTCAGGTGTCCGGCCCCTTTTCGGTCACCGGGCACCTGAATTACAAAATATTTTTGAGCACCAGCCGCCACTGTTCCCATGGGGGCTTCTGTGACCGGCCATGTGAGCCTCTAATTAGGATGGCTGGTGCCGCAAAATGCCTCTATGACATCATAGATTGAGGATCGAGGTCCTCTTGTAGAAGAGTTTTAATGTCGGGGGTTATTTGGGGGTTCACATTGTGTCGTGTTCATACATTGACCCTCGATGCCTTTCTTTTTCAGTGCTCAGAGCACCAAGAGGAGCGCGGCGGCCTGTGAGACCCCTCGAGCGTCCTCGGCGGAGAGGCCGGCACGCCATCAGCAGTGGCTCAACGGAGTCGGCCACCCTCGGCCGTCCTCGCATCCTCTGGTCCAGGACTTGGCCGTGGCGTCGCCCAGCACTCTGGCTCAGCTAGAAGAGGCCTGCCGAAGGCTGGCGGAGGTCTCCAGACCTTCAAAGCAAAGGTAAGAACCCGCCGTTACACCGAGGGCCTGGGCCTCCCAAGCTGTCCAACGTCTCGGGGCTCCCAAGCTGTCCAACGTCTCAGGCCTTCCAAGCTGTCCAACATCTAAATCAAATATGGTCTCCCCCCACCCCCCCCCCCCCCCCCCCGAGAGGAATGTTCCTTTCTTTTAGATATCATACAGTAGGGATGAGCTTTATGTTCGGGTCGAACATGAGTTAGACTCTAACATTGGCTGTTCACCCGTTTGCCGAATAGCAAACAATTTGGGGTGTTCGCGGCAAATTTCGAAAAGCCACGGAACACCCTTTAAAAGTCTATGGGAGAACTCAAAAGTGATAATTTTAAAGGTTAATATGGAAGTTATTGTCATAAAAAGTGTTTGGGGACCTGTAGGGTCTGCTATGGATTTTGTGGGGGGGCCCCTACGCATTTTTTAAAAAGATTTTAGCGCAGGGTACCCCTTAATATCCATAGCAGACCTGAAGGGGTTGATATGGAATTTGGGGGGACCCCCGCGCATTTATTTTTTAATTTTGGGTCAGGGTTCCCCTTAGTATTCATACCAGACCCAAAGGGCCTTGTAATGGACTGGGGGGGGGACACCCTGCTGTTTTTTTCAATGACTTTTATCTGTATTGCCGGGAGCCGAAAATTTATTAACAGTAGTAGTTTCACATTACTTTTTTTCCTTTAGAAATTACATTTTGTGCAGGGACAGTTCTAAACACGAGAAACATGCGCTACTTTACAGGCATACTATAGACACCCCCCAGGTATGAAATTTAAAGGAATATCTCACTTTTATTGTTTCACTTTAAGCATTATTAAAAACACTGCTCCCGAAAAAATGGACGTTGTTAAGACTTTTTTTTTGCATTGATACATGTCTCCTGGGGCAGGACCCGGGTCCCCAAACACTCCCCTGGGGCAGGACCCGGGTCCCCAAACACTCCCCTGGGGCAGGACCCGGGTCCCTAAACACTCCCCCTCGGGCAGGACCCGGGTCCCCAAACACTCCCCCTGGGGCAGGACCCGGGTCCCTAAACACTCCCCCTGGGGCAGGACCCGGGTCCCTAAACACTCCCCCTCGGGCAGGACCCGGGTCCCCAAACACTCCCGTGGGGCAGGACCCAGGTCCCATAGACTTTAGCGGTGTTCGCGTGTTCGAACGAATATTTTGTCTGTTCGCATGTTCTGCTGCGAACCGAACCGGGGAGGGAGGGGGCGGGGGCTGTTTGGTTCATCCCTATCGTACACCCCCCTCCCCCGTACTGACTTGTACTTTGGAGAACGCCGCGTTTTACAGGTGAGCGGGACGCTCGCCCACTTCAAAGACGACGCCTCATCTTTTTTTCCCGCTGTCATGCTCTGGGCCCCCCCACGTCTCTCTCCTCTGCTCCCGCCTTTATCAGGCCTCCGCTTGCGCGGCGTCCAACTGTCAGCACTACCTGCTGCTGCTGCAGAATTTCCTGACATGAAACGCACAGCGTGAGCTTTTCGCTTCTGTGCTACGTGTGATTTTTTTTTCTTCCCATCTGCCCAGAAACTTTCTGTTTGCTTTCTTCATTTGCATTTTTTTTTACAGTGAGGCGGCCGGAATAAAAGCAGAAAGAGCGTAATAAACACAATGATAATATAAATATATATATATATATATATATACACAACTCACTTCCTGAGCCCTTCCCCCACCAGTCCTGCGGATCACACGTCGGTTTTTATCCTAGACCTTTGTAACCGAGGAAACGAGGTCTGACCTCTGCATTTCGAAAGGGTTCTTTATTGTAAGAGCTGAGAGCATCTTCCCCAGGACGTGGCTATAGAAGGATGTGTGTAAATGTACAAAGTGTCCGAAGAGTGATCGGAAATCAATCGATAGACTTGTGTCTTTTCCAACCAGATTAACTATAGTGCCTTGAAAAAGTATTCATACCCCTTGAAATTCCCCACACTTTCTCATGTTACACCAAAAAACGTAAATATTATTTTATTGGGATTTTTTGTGAGAGACACAAAGTGTCACATAATTGTGAAGTGGAAGGAAAATGATACAAATAAATCTGTGAAAAGTGTGGGGGGGAGGGGCATTTGTATGGCGCCCCCCGGAGTCAATACTTTGTAGAACCCCCCGGAGTCAATACTTTGTATGGCCCCCACCGGAGTCAGTACTTTGTAGAACCCCCTTTCTCTACAAGTCTTTTTGGGGGGTCTCTACCAGCTTTGCACATCTAGAGAGGGACATTTCTGCCCATTCTTCTTCTCTGTAAAATATCTCTGTCTCTGTCAGATTGGATGGAGAGCGTCTGTGATCAGCAATTTTCAAGTCTTGTCCACAGATTCTCAATGGGATTTAGGTCTGGACTGTGACTGGGCCATTCTAACACATGAATAGGCTTTGATCTAAACCCTTCCATTGTAGCTCTGGCTGTACTTTAGGGTCGTTGTCCTGCTGGAAGGTGAACCTCCCCCCCCGGTCTCAAGTCTTTTCTTCTAAGATTGTCCTGTATTTGTCTCCATCCATTTTCCCATCAAATCTCACCAGCTTCCCTGTCCTTGCTGGAGAAAAGCATCCCCACCACATGAAGCTGCCACCACCATGTTTCACGGTGGGGATGGTGTGTTCAGGGGGAGGTGCAGTGTTATTTTTCCTCACACATAGTGTTTATTGTTGAATTTTGGTGTCATGTGACCAGATCACCTTCTTCCACATGTTTGCTGTGTCCCCTCCCCCACGTGTTTGCTGTGTCCCCTCCCCCACATGTTTGCCTAGTCCCCTCCCCCACATGGCTTCTCACAAACTACAAACAGGACTTCTTATGTCTTTCTTCCTCCAATGTCTTTCTTCTTGTCACTCTTCCATAAAGGGCAGATTTGTGGAGAGACCACTAATAGTTGTCCTGTGGACAGATTCTCCCCCCTGAGCTGTGCAGCTCCTCCAGAGTTACCATGGGGCCTCTTGGCTGCTTCTCTGATGAATGCTCTCCTTGCCCGGCCCGGTCAGTTTAGGTGGATGGCCGTGTCTTGGTAGGTTTGCAGTTGTGTCATACTCTTTCCATTTTCCGATGATGGATTGAACAGAAGCTCCGTGAGATCTTCAAAGCATGGGAGATTTTTTTTATAACCGAACCCTGCTTTATACTTCTCCACAACTTTTTCCCCGACCTGTCTGGTGTGTTCCTCGGCCTTCATGATGTTGTTTGTTCACTAAGGTTCTCTAACAAACCTCTGAGGGCTTCACAGAACAGCTGTATTTATACTGAGATGACATGACACACAGGTGGGCTCTATTTACTAATTAGGTGACTTCTGAAGGTGATTGGTTCCTCTAGATTTTAGTTATCAGAGTAAAGGGGCGCCATACAAATGCCCCCCCCCCCCCACACACACACACACACTTTGTGTCTCTCACCAAAAAAAAACCGATAAAATACATTTACGTTTTTTGGTTGTAACAGGAGAACATGTGGGGAATTTCAAGGGGTATGAATACTTTTTCAAGACACTGTGTGTAAGGAATAATACAGTAGAATGGGGATCCAGGGATCTGATTGGATGTTGGAAGGGAAGGTTTTCTTTCTGTCACTTTATTGGGATTTATGCTTTTTTGTTGCATCTTTTTTCAACCAAATTAAGTCCGTTCTGTCATGTCTTCCAGGTGCCCATCCAGCAGTCACCAGCGGAGTCACTCGGTGCCTTGCCAGCCGGGAACTTCCACCCCCCAGCATGAAGAGTGAGTACATCACCCTACCGACATGACTGCCATGTACAGGGGGGGGGGGGGTTCTGATGTTCTTTAGTAGACCAGAGGGATCTCAGAGCTCCATAGTCTTCTCAATAATGACGTCTCCAATGTGGACCGCTGAGCATCAACGAGTGCCAGGGGGAGGATTCTGGTCAATGCCTGTTATTCCAAACCATGAATTCTAATATAGAACTGCCCTCCTCCCCCATGGCCATTAATATCGAGCTGCCCCTCCTCCCATGACCATTAATATGGAGCTGCCCCTCCTTCCATGGCCATTAATATGGAGCTGCCTCTCCTCCCATGGCCATTAATAAGGAGTTGCCCCTCCTTCCATGGCCCCTCCTCCCATGACCATTAATATGGAGCTGCCCCTCCTTCCATGGCCATTAATATGGAGTTGCCCCTCCTCCCATGACCATTAATAAGGAGTTGCCCCTCCTCCCATGACCATTAATAAGGAGTTGCCCCTCCTCCCATGACCATTAATAAGGAGTTGCCCCTCCTTCCATGGCCATTAATATGGAGTTGCCCCTCCTCCCATGACCATTAATAAGGAGTTGCCCCTCCTTCCATGGCCATTAATATGGAGCTGCCCCTCCTCTCATGACCATTAATGTGGAGCTGCCCCTCCTCCCATGACCATTAATATGGAGCTACCCCTCCTCCCATGACCATTAATAAGGAGTTGCCCCTCCTCCCATGACCATTAATATGGAGCTACCCCTCCTCCCATGACCATTAATAAGGAGTTGCCCCTCCTCTCATGACCATTAATATGGAGCTGCCCCTCCCCCCATGTCCATTAATATGGAGCTGCCCCTCCTCCCATGACCATTAATATGGAGCTACCCCTCCTCCCATGACCATTAATAAGGAGTTGCCCCTCCTCTCATGACCATTAATATGGAGCTGGCCCTCCTCCCATGGCCCCTCCTCCAATGACCATTAATAAGGAGTTGCCCCTCCTTCCATGGCCATTAATATGGAGTTGCCCCTCCTCCCATGGCCCCTCCTCCAATGACCATTAATAAGGAGTTGCCCCTCCTTCCATGGCCATTAATGTAGAGCTGCCCCTCCTCCCATGGCCCCTCCTCCCATGACCATTAATAAGGAGTTGCCCCTCCTCCCATGACCATTAATAAGGAGTTGCCCCTTACCTCCAAGACCAATAATAAGGAGCCCCCCCCTCCCCCTATGGCCATTAATAAAGAGTTGGCCTCTTTTGTGACTTTTACATTCTTCTGGGAAGAATTTTGGAGGATCTCTGTAGAAATTTGTGCCCATTTATGAGGCCAGGTACCGATTATTGGATGAGAAGACCCGACTCTTGCAGCAGGCCCCACGTTGGGCACCACTATATATAAATACCGAAAAACTGAAATTCAGGATGCACTTGGCCGAAAACTAAAACCGAAATGGACAGTTTTGAAAAAAAAATCAATATTTTTTTTTTTATATTTAATTGTATTCGACTTTTTAATTAATATCATAAACTTTAATAATTATGTATTTATTTTCGCCCATCATCGGCATATTTTCGGTCGATAATTTTCGGTGGCACCTTTTTTTTCTATCGGCAAAACGCTGATAACCCTTTTCTTTGGCTGATAATTTTCGGTGACTGATGCATATCGGTGCAATCCCTACGAAAAAGAAGACCTGGCTCACAATTGGCATTCCAAATTATCCAAATCAACGCTGGACGCCATTTGATGGGGCAAATCTGGCAGCACACTGGTGGCAACTGATGGGCACATTGGCAGCAACTGATGGGCACACTGGCAGCAATAGATGGGCACACTGGCAGCAATTGATGGGCACACTGGCAGCAATTTATGGGCACACACTGGCATTAATTGATGGGGCACACTGGCAACAATTGACGGTTACAGTAGCTGCGTTTGATATATTTTTTTTTCAGTTTGTTTGCGCCCCCCAAAAATTTTGAGCACCAGCCCCCACTGTGTAGGACCCTTCACTGAAGACACCTCATCGCCATCATTTGTCTATGCAGTGTATACTTGCACCTCTGCTGTGCTTCTACCTGGAAATGTGGAAATCATTCTATTTCCTGGTCTGGGAGGTGCTGCTGAACTGTGTGTGTGCCGTGAGGAACCAATCAGAGCGATGTGTGGTGCAGACCGCGTTAAGCACCTCGATGAGTGTAATTACAGGGCCTTGCTATCGTTATAAGTAGGATCGCAGCTACAGCGGCGCTAATCGTGGCCTGAATAATTAACGCCGCTCCGCGCTGCCCTCTTCATCTTCACAACGCCGCAAGCCTTTGAAGTCCGGCCATCAGACACCTTTCATTTTTAATTGGCTGACCCCGGGACCCCCAGCTGCCTCCACATAGAAGAAGTTTTTTTTATCTTCTCCGAGACAGAACTTCTGCCGTCCGAATGTCACATTCTTCCCCGGCTTTAATCCTCCGCTCTTAGAATCGATGAATAAAAAAATTACATTTGTCATTCCTGGATCTGAGAACAGCCCCTTACCAATGATGGAATCCCGGGGGCTCCAGTGAAGGGTCCTTGTAGTCCTCTATCATTCATGTAGACAATTGTGCTCTTCCATACCACTACCACCATCACTACCACCATCACTACCACCATCGCCATCATCACCACTACCACCACCACCATCACCACTACCACCACCACCATCATCACTACCACCATCACCATCATCACCACCACCACCACCATCACTACCACCATCACCATCACTACCACCATCACCATAACTACCACCATCACCACCACCATCATCACCACCACCACTACCACCATTGCCATCACCACCATCATCACTATCACCATCATCACCATCACTACCACCACCTCCACCACCATCACCACTACCACCATCACCACCACCACTACCACCACCACCACTACCACCACCACCACCATCACCACCACCACCACCACCACCACCATCATCACTACCACCATCACCACTACCACCATCGTCATCATCACCACTACCACCTTCACCACCTTCACCACCACCACCACCATCATCATCATCATCACCATCACCACCACCATTACCATCACCACCACCACCACTGTGTACAAATCCTGTTTCATAAAGACATGGTTTGAACTGCTGGGTGTGGAGGAACTTGAGGCCCTACACAGAGCCCTGACCTCAACCCTACTGATCACCTTTGGGATGAATTGAAAGCCAGTTGTCTTTTATTGGGTGCCCAATGTGGGCCCTGATATGCAAGTCGGGTCTCCTTATCCAACTTCAGTGCCCAACCTCACAAATTGTAGGAAGTCTTGCATGAAGAGTGGAGCCAGATCCATAAAGTCATGGCGTGACCCGTTTGGTGTGGTGGAACTGGAGCCCCGACCTCAACTCTACTGAACACCTTTGGGATGAATATGAATGCCAATTGCGAGCCCGGTCTTTTTTTTTTGGGTGCTAAATGTGGGGCCCGATGCGTGAGCCAGGTCTTCTCATCCAACATCAGTACCTGACCTCAAAAAATGGGCACAAATTCCTACAGACACCCTCCAAAATCCTGTGGAAAGTCTTCTCAGAAGAGTGGAAGATATTAAAGCCACAATGGGGGCAACTCCATATTAAATGGCCATGGAGAGGCAGGGGCAATCCCATGGGGGACAATCATGGGGGACAATCCCATATTAAAGGTCATGGGGGACAATCCCATATTAAAGGTCATGGGGGGCAATCCCATATTAAAGGTCATGGGGGGCAATCCCATATTAAAGGTCATGGGGGGCAATCCCATATTAAAGGTCATGGGGGGCAATCCCATATTTAAGGTCATGGGGGACAATCCCATATTAAAGGTCATGGGGGGCAATCCCATATTAAAGGTCATGGGGGGCAAACCCATATTAAAGGTCATGGGGGGCAATCCCATATTAAAGGTCATGGGGGGCAATCTCATATTAAAGGTCATGGGGGGCAATCCCATATTAAAGGTCATGGGGGGCAATCCCATATTAAAGGTCATGGGGGGCAATCTCAAAATAATGGTCATTGGGGGGCAATCCCATATTATTGGTCATGGAGAGGTGTGATGGTCAGGGTTCAACAGACTTTTAGTCACTTAGAGTAGGAGGAAAACTTGCACAAAAATATTACCTGGTAAATGTTCCCTCCCCCGTTGCTTTTCTACTCTCGCGGACATTTTTACTGAATTGCCGTGTAAATATGTTTTTCTTGTGGTCACGTGACCTTAAAGCACCAATGCTGTCCCCTTTCTCTGATGTTGTTTCGGGGTGGAGGCCGTGAACTCTCTGCCCGCCGACAACGCCCCGGAGCGGTGGACACCGGCAAAGTGATGTCACTATGCTATGGGATTGACCAGCGTTGTTGGCCAGCAGAGAGACACGTGCACCAGCCTGAGTTTTGCAGTCATGTGACCACCCAGAAGAACTTGGAAAACGTGGATTTAGAGGACGATTCGGTAGAAAACAATCTACAGGAGTATAAAAGTAATGGGGGGGTGATAACATTTATCAGGTACGTTGTTGTGTAGCCTTCCCTTGCAGTAAAGCCATCATCAAAGTTCTGAAGGTAGTGGGAAGCACGGAACGCACACCATAGGCGTGCGCACAGGGTGTGCCAGGTGTGCCCAGGCACACCCCAATTACCCTATGCAGACCAGATTTCCCCTACTGTCCTGGTCCCCCCCCCCACAACGCTTCTGGCTTCCCTCCTCTCGTCTCCCGCCGGCTGTTGCTGCTGGGGTGTTATGAGTGGAGGAGGAAGAGGTCGGTAAATATGTAATTTACTGGCCCCTTCCCTTTCTGAATGAACAATGTAAGTGATCGGTAATGTGTGTGTGTGAGCTTTGGGGTGCACACCTGTGACGCACACAACGGTTGGCCTCCTTTGGTCCACCATGGTAGTGAACTGTGAGGATGATCGGGACATGCCTTGGTTTCCATCACCTGTATACACCAATGTATTATAATAATAATATTAATAACAGTTTTGTTTTTCCTTCAGGCAAAAAGAACCAAAGAGACAGCCGGCCGCCCCTCCCCCCGGAGAGCTGACGGTGACATATTTCTTCTGTGGGGAGGAGATCCCGTACCGGCGGATGCTGAAAACGCACAGCCTGACGCTGGGCCACTTCAAAGAGCAGCTCAGCAAAAAAGGAAATTATAGGTACGAAGCCAGCACTATTCACGTGTAAGGATTTCCCTCCGACAGTGTGAGTGCAACTTACCCAACCCTACCTCACCCCCCGCCCCCATCACCAGACTCCACCCTCCATCACCAGACTCCACCCTCCATCACCAGACTCCACCCACCATCACCAGACTCCACCCTCCATCACCAGACTCCACCCTCCATCACCAGACTCCACCCCCCATCACCACTCTCCACCCCCCATCACCACTCTCCACCCCCCATCACCAGACTCCACCCTCCATCACCAGACTCCACCCTCCATCACCAGACTCCACCCTCCATCACCAGACTCCACCCTCCATCACCACTCTCCACCCCCCATCACCACTCTCCACCCCCCCACCCCCCATCACCAGACTCCACCCCCCATCACCAGACTCCACCCCCCATCACCACTCTCCACCCCCCATCACCACTCTCCACCCCCCATCACCACTCTCCACCCCCCATCACCACTCTCCACCCCCCATCACCACTCTCCACCCCCCATCACCACTCCCCACCCCCCACCCTCCATTACCAGACTCCACCCCCCATCGCCAGACTCCACCCCCCATCACCACTCTCCACCCCCCCACCCTCCATTACCAGACTCCACCCCCCATCACCAGACTCCACCCCCCATCACCAGACTCCACCCCCCCCCATTACCACTCTCCACCCCCATACCCATCACTGATTAGCCCAAATACAAAGGAGAAGAGTTTTTTTTACTTATCCTCTATAAATTGTATTGTATTGTATTGGGAGTGATTCTTACTGTGGGGGGAGGGGACTCTAAAGGGGAGGAGACCGATGTACAAGGGACACACCATCGGTAACGATTTCGAAAAAGTAGGGGTTTTGGGGATTTTGAAGGTGCAAAATTACAACATTTATTTGAAAAAATATTTATTTGTAAAAGTTCAAAACGTGACAGAATATAGAAAATCCATCCAATGATACAATACAGTTTCAAGAATGTGCAAGCTGAAAAAATCTCTCTACATGTTTTCGCCACGATTAGTAGCTTCCTCAGGAGAATCAGCCACTTCAATACCGGGCATTTTCACCCCCTTCCTGCCCAGGCCAATTTTCAGCTTTTAGCGCTGTCACACTTTGAATGACAATTGCGCGGTCGTGTGACGTGGCTCCCAAACAAAATTAGCGTCCTTTTTTCCCCCCACAAATAGAGCTTTCTTTTGGTGGTATTTGATCATCCCTGCGGTTTTTATTTTTTGCGCTATAAACAAAAATAGAACGACAATTTTGAAAAAACAACAACAATATTTTTTACTTTTTGCTATTATAAATATCCCATTTCTTTTTCTCAGTTTAGGTCGATGTGTATTCTTCTACGTATTTTTGGTAAAAAAAAATCGCAATGATCGTATAGTGATTGGTTTGCGCAAAAGTTATATCGTCTACAAAATAGGGGATAGATTTATGATTTTTTTTTTTTTACTAGTAATGACGGTTATCTGCGATTTTTGGCAGGACTGTGACATTGTGGCGGAAACATCGGACACTTTTAACACTATTTTGGGACCATTCACATTTATACAGTAAGCAGTGCTATAAATATGCACTGATTACTGTATAAATGTGACTGGCAGGGAAGGGGTTAACACTAGGGGGCGATCAAGGGGTTAAATGTGTTCCCTGGGAGTGATTCTTACTGTAGGGGGAGGGGACTCTAAAGGGCAGGAGACCGATCGGTGTACCTATGTACAAGGGACACACCATCGGTCTCCTCTCCCTGACAGGACGTGGATCTCTGTGTTTACACTCCATCATTACACACAGAGATCCACATCCCTGGCTCTGTAACGGCCGATCGCGGGCACCTGATGGACATCGCGGCTGACAGGCACGCGCATCGGCACCTGAGTGACACGGCGAGCACAGCTTTTCCCCGATGCGTGCCCACGGCGGCGCGCAGGGAACTTGTAAACAGTAGGATGTCTAGGGACGCCCTCCTGGCAATTGGGCACTGCGCTGTAGACGTCTTTCGTCTATAGCGCCGGCGTGAAGTGGTTACATTTATCAGGCACTATCTACTGGAAATAGAAAGAAAACAATACAGAAAATTACAAAACAGTACAAAAATATTTATTTGTAAAAGTTAAAACGTGACAGAATATAGAAAATCCATCCGATGATACAATACAGTTTTCAAGAATGTGCAAGCTAAAAACTTCTCTCTACATGTTTCGCCACGATTAGTAGCTTCCTCAGGAGAATTAGTCACTTCAATACCGGGCATTTTCACCCCCTTCCTGCCCAGGCTAATTTTCAGCTTTTCAGCACTGTCACACTTTGAATGACAATTGCGCGGTCGTGCGACGTGGCTCCCAAACAAAATTGGCGTCCTTTTTCCCCCACAAATAGAGCTTTCTTTTGGTGGTATTTGATCATCCCTGCGGTTTTTATTTTTTGCTCTATAAACAAAAAAAGAGCGACAATTTAGAAAAAACACAATATTTTTTACTTTTTGCTGTAATAAATATCCCAATTTTTTATTTTATTTATTTTTTTCTCAGTTTAGATCGATGCGTATTCTTCTACGTATTTTTGGTAAAAAAAAAATCGCAATAAGCGTATAGTGATTGGTTTACGCAAAAGTTATAGCACCTACAAAATAGGGGATAGATTTATGATTTTTTTTTTTTACTAGTAATGACGGTTATCTGCCATTTTTGGCAGGACTGTGACATTGTGGCGGAAACATCAGACACTTTAACACTATTTTGGGACCATTCACATTTATACAGCGAGCAGTGCTATAAATATGCACTGATTACTGTATAAATGTGACTGGCAGGGAAGGGGTTAACACTAGGGGGCGATCAAGGGGTTAAATGTGTTCCCTGGGAGTGATTCTTACTGTAGGGGGAGGGGACTCTAAAGGGCAGGAGACCGATCGGTGTCCCTATGTACAAGGGACACACCATCGGTCTCCTCTCCCTGACAGGACGTGGATCTCTGTGTTTACACTCCATCATTACACACAGAGATCCACATCCCTGGCTCTGTAACGGCCGATCGCGGGCACCTGATGGACATCGCGGCTGACAGGCACGCGCATCGGCACCTGAGTGACACGGCGAGCACAGCTTTTCCCCGATGCGTGCCCACGGCGGCGCGCAGGGAACTTGTAAACAGTAGGATGTCTAGGGACGCCCTCCTGGCAATTGGGCACTGCGCTGTAGACGTCTTTCGTCTATAGCGCCGGCGTGAAGTGGTTACATTTATCAGGCACTATCTACTGGAAATAGAAAGAAAACAATACAGAAAATTACAAAACAGTACAAAAATATTTATTTGTAAAAGTAAAAAATGACAGAATATAGAAAATACAATAGACTTTCAAGAATGTGCAAGCTGAAAAATTCTCTCCACATGTTTCGCCACGATTAGTAGCTTCCTCGGGAGAATTAAAATGATCAGGCACTATCTACTGGAAATAGAAAGAAAACAATACAGAAATATACAAAACAATACAAACATTTTTTTTTTTTAGATAAAGTACAAATTTGTACTTTATCTCCAATTGTTTGTATTTTTGTATTGTTTTGTAAGTTTCTGTATTGTTTTCTTTCTATTTCCAGTAGATAGTGCCTGATCATTTTAATTCTCCTGAGGAAGCTACTAATCGTGGCGAAACATGTGGAGAGAATTTTTCAGCTTGAAAGTCTATTGTATTTTCTATATTCTGTCATTTTTTTACTTTTACAAATACATATTTTTTTCATATAAATGTTGTAATTTTGCTCCTTCAAAATCCCAAAACCCCTACTTTTTCTAAATTAGCCCAAATACAAACTGTCCGTGTTGCCCTACAGCAGGCATTCCTCCTCTTCTAGTTGATGTGGGGCAGCACAAACATTTCATATTCCTTTACTGTACTCATTTATCCAGCACTGGCCAACGATGTCATTACTGTGCCACACTAAACCACGAGACCTCAATCGTAGTTGGTCACATTCAGATGGACTCGTTCTCCGATATTGAAGATGTTGTAAAGCTTCTCCGACATAAAAACAAAATGCAATGATCTGCAAATCTCAGAAACACAAAATGTATTTGCAATTTGAAAACGTATCAAATTTTTACTGAGAAAATGGATCATTTGAAGAAAAAAATAAAAGAATCAGGCGATTGTGAAATTGATGGCAGAAACACGTCTCAAAAAAGTTGGGACGGGGCACCAAAAAAGCTGGCAAAGTAAGTGATCCTAACCAGCAAGAGCTGAAAGAACATGTTGCCGCTAATTTGGTTCATTAGCAACAGGTGAGTAACATATTGGGAATTAAAAGAGCATCTTAAAGAGTCAGAGTGTCTCAGGAGTAAAGACGGGCCGAGGTTCACCAATCTATGAAAAGCTGCCTCTAAAAATTGTCGAACAATTTGAGAACAATGTAAAACTAAACATCTCATCATCTACAATACATAATATCATCAAAAGATTCCGAGTATCTGGAGAAATCTCTGTGTGAAGGGACAAGGCCGAGACGCAATATTGGATGGCGGTGATCTTCGGGCCCTCAGATGTCACGGCAATAAAACCAGGCATGATTGTGTGATGGACGTTGCTGCATGGGCTCAGGAATATTTTCACAATCACTGTTTGTGAACACAGCTTACCGTGCAAATCAAGAAATACAAGCTAAAGCTCTATCACGGAAAGAAGAAACCATATCTGAACATGATCCAGAAATGCCACCGTCTTCTCTGGGCCAAAGCTCATTATAAATGCTCTGTTGCAAAGTGGAAAACTGTTCTCCGGACCAAAGCTCATTATAAAATAAATGGTCTGTTGCAAAGTGGAAAACTGTTCTCCGGACCAAAGATCATTATAAAATAAATGGTCTGTTGCAAAGTGGAAAACTGTTCTCCGGACCAAAGCTCATTATAAAATAAATGGTCTGTTGCAAAGTGGAAAACTGTTCTCCGGACCAAAGCTCATTCTAAAATAAATGGTCTGTTGCAAAGTGGAAAACTGTTCTCCGGACCAAAGCTCATTCTAAAATAAATGGTCTGTTGCAAAGTGGAAAACTGTTCTCCGGACCAAAGCTCATTCTAAAATAAATGGTCTGTTGCAAAGTGGAAGACTGTTCTCTGAACCAAAGCTCATTATAAATGAAATGGTCTGTTGCAAAGTGGAAGACTGTTCTCCGAACCAAAGCTCATTATAAAATAAATTGTCTGTTGTAAAGTGGAAAACTGTTCTCCGGACCAAAGCTCATTCTAAAATAAATGGTCTGTTGCAAAGTGGAAGACTGTTCTCCGAACCAAAGCTCATTATAAAATAAATTGTCTGTTGTAAAGTGGAAAACTGTTCTGCGGTCAGACGAATAGAAATTTGAGTTTATTTTTTGCAACCATGGGTGCCGCGTCCTGCAGACTAGAGAGGATCGGGTCTTTCTGGCTTGTTATCAGTGCTCATATGACAATCTGGCATCTCTGATAGTATGGGGTGGGGGGGCATTGGTGCATATGGAATGGGCAGCTTGTACATCTGCAAAGGCACCATCAATGCTGAAAACTATGTCCGGGTTCTAGAGCAGCATATCCTTCCATCCGGACAACGTCTTTTTCAGGGAAAGCCTTGTATATATCAGCAGGACAATGCTGGACCGCATACTGAATCTGTGACAGCAGCATGGCTTCCTAGTAGAAGAGTCCGGGAGGCTTCACTGGCTGCCTGCAGTCCAGACCTTTCACCAATTGAATATATGACAAAGAAGACCCAGGAGTGCTGAGCAGTTAGAATCCGATATCAGGCAAGAATGGGACAACCTTCCTCTCCCAAAACTCCAGAAACGGATCTCCTCCCTTCCCCGACCTTTACAGAGTGTTGGGAAAAGAAGAGGGGAAGCTACACTGTGCTAAACATGGCCCCGCCCCAACCTTTTGATATTGGAGTTATACTTTGCCAGCTTTTTGTTACCCTGTCCCAACTTTTTTGAGATGTGTTGCTGCCACCAGTTTCACAATGACCTGATGTATTTATTTTTTAATGGTCTTTTTTCCCTGTTTAAACATTTTGTATGTTTTTTATTTTCTATTGTTAATCCGAGTTTGAATTTTATGCAGATTTTAACAGTGCCCCAAACTTTTTGGAACTGGGGTTCTATTTTATATCTACACGGGTAGCACAAACTTCTTAAACCAATCACCATGGAATGTGACCAAGGTAGATGGTCCAAGAAGAGGATAAGAAGGGTGATCGTTGTGGAACCGATTGTTCTAGTTGGATCATCCCATCCTTGTTGTCAGGGTGTCTGCATAGATGGTAATCCTTCCAGTCACGTGACTGAAGGTGTAAATTGTCCAGAGTAGAGATGTTAGAACGGCATAATATGTTGAAGACAGATGGTGATGAAGGCCTCCACCTGTGTTCAGGGATGGTCGCTTCAGTTTGAAGTAGATGGCATATTTCAGGCCTCTCATGAATCAATCCTCTCTGTTCAAAATGTGCACCCCGCTGACCTCAAAATGTCCCTTTTCCTTAAGTTGTAAAAAAATAGCCTCGGCCTGTAGAATTTGCCCTCCTATGTTCACCAGTAGAATTCACAGTCTTATGTTGGCTGTAGAATTGCAGAGTCTCGACCTGTTGAATTTCTCCTCCTATGTTCAATCTTGACCTGTACAATCTGTCCTCCTATGTTGGGTTTTGACCTGTTGGATTTGTCCTCCTCTGTTAAACCTTGATCTTTCGAAATTGTCCTCCTATGTTAGATCTTGATCTGTTGGATTTGTCCTCTTATGTTGAATTTTCACCTGTAGAATTTGTCATCTTGTATTTGGTCTTGACCTGAATAATTTGTCCTATGTTAAATTATGACCTGTAGAATTCGTCCTCCTATGTTGGGTCTTGACCTGTAGAATTTCTCCCCCCCATGCGGAGTCTTGACCTGTTGAATTTCTTCTCCTATGTTGAATCTTGGCCTGTAAAATTTGTCTTCTTGTGTTGGGTCCTGAATTGTACAATCTGTCCTTCTATGTTGGGTCTTGACTTTTAGAATCTGTCCTATGTTAATTTATGACCTGTAGAATGACCTGTGGAATTCATCCTCATATGTTGGGTCTTGATCTGTCGAATTTGTCCTCCTATGTTAGATCTTGATCTGTTGGATTTGTCCTTCTATGTTGGGTCTTAACCTGTAGTATTTGTCCTCCTATGTTGAATCTTGATCTGTTGAATTTTTCCTTCTATGTTGGGTCTTGATCTTTCGAATTCGTCCTCCCATTTTAGATCTCAATCTTTCGAATTTGTCCTCCTATGTTAGATCTTGAGCTGTTGGATTTGTCCACTTATATTGTGTCATGACCTGTAGAATTTGTCTTATGTTGAATTTTGATCTGTCAAATTTATCCTCCTATGTTGGGTCTTGATCGCTAGAATTTGTCCTCCTTTATTGGGGCATTTGTTTGTTGGGCGGTTGCTTCATCTCTCCAGTGTACCGATCTTTGTATTCCTCACTATACTGCAGTGCATATACCCAGGGGGCTTTCCTTGTGTTGTAAAGTTGGGTCTGAAAATACACGGGGAGTTTTCCTGACACTCCATGATGAATATATTTCCTGGGTGTCCTGGTGTGCCCACCATCCCTGTGCTGAGTTCCCGGGTCTGTACACCCGCTGTGCCCCATTATGAGGGGTTCCCACCATCCCTGTGCTGAGTTCCTGGGTCTGTACACCCGCTGTGCCCCATTATGAGGGGTTCCCACCATCCCTGTGCTGAGTTCCCGGGTCTGTACACCCGCTGTGCCCATTATGAGGGGTTCCCACCATCCCTGTGCTGAGTTCCCAGGTCTGTACACCCGCTGTGCCCATTATGAGGGGTTCCCACCATCCCTGTGCAGAGTTCCCGGGTCTGTACACCCACTGTGCCCATTATGAGGGGTTCCCACCATCCCTGTGCTGAGTTCCCGGGTCTGTACACCCGCTGTGCCCATTATGAGGGGTTCCCACCATCCCTGTGCCGAGTTCCCGGGTCTGTACCCCCGCTGTGCCCATTATGAGGGGTTCCCACCATCCCTGTGCTGAGTTCCCGGGTCTGTACACCCGCTGTGCCCATTATGAGGGGTTCCCACCATCCCTGTGAGATTTTAGGTTTTTATTATGGAGAATGTAACAGGAGGAGCCATATCACCCCCAAGGTGGGAGGAGTCATAATGAAACTATGGTGGGAGATCTTACCCCTGGAGTCTCTGGGAAATATTAAACACCAGCAGATAAGTCCTTTCAGTAGACTTCACTCATAAATAAAAATTGAACTTTGGATAAACTGACCCTTTAACAGGTTATTTCTGATTGGTTGCTGTGTGTTCCCACCTCCTCTGGGAATTCCATCATTAAACAGGCTTAGATCTTTATTGGGATTTAGAGGAATTGGAAGCTATCGGCACATTGGAGGAGGGAGAATGGTGAACGTTTTGGGCCATTACTATGAGGTTTGGCTTCAGGCTCCATCATATTTACCCCATAGGATCCCAAGCGCGTCGAGATCCTACGGGGCAAATGACCTCGCTATATCAAGATGCCACACAAGTCATATTACAGAGCGTTCCACTCATTGATAGGTGCAGCCCTGGCTCCCCCGGTACATTTCAACCAGTGTGCCTGTTCCTAGGATAACCTCACCTGTGATAATAATCAGAAATCCCAACTCCCCCCCCCCCCCCCCCCCACCACCACCACCATAGACAATACAAGTATTGATCAAGGATTGATGTTTGGATATTATGGGCTGTGAAATGTTCCCTCCCCCTCAATGTCTCTCTTCTTCTCCCCCACAGGTATTACTTTAAGAAGGCCAGCCAGGAATTTGAGTGCGGCGCGGTCTTCGAGGAGATCCGCGATGACAACGCCTTCCTCCCCACCTACGAGGGCAGAGTGCTGGGTAAGGTGGAGCGCATCGACTGACGTCCCTGGTCATGTGTCCTGATCCGCGGCCCAGCGGGAAGAGCAGAGCATGAAGGCCAATGCATCTGGTGAAGAGAAGAGACTTTACCATGGTGGACCAGGAAGCGCGATGGATCTGTGAAGATAAAATGTACTTTCGGTTTATTTATTGTATGGGAAGAGAGAACCACTATGAGCACCGCCTGTAAAACCGCGGAGGAGCTCCTGGAAAACGCCGGCGGGCGGACGGAGAGGCATACAGCATCGTGTTTGATATTTATTGACCTGGCGGAGCTTGCTGTGACCTTTTTGCTGCTTATTGATCGGGAGAGACTGTGGCGCTCCACCATGATCTGCTCTGATGTCGGGTGGGAGGCAATCGCTGCTCCTGGTGCTTCCATTGATGGGGGCTCGTCACACTGGTGAGCACTGAAGCTCTTGCCTGTTCCTGTGTTGTCGCTCCCTCATGGCGATTAGGCTGCGTTTTCGGCCATCTTGTTGGAGGAAGTGACACTGTAGGAGCAGACGAGCGCTCTCTGCCGCCAGTTTGATATTATTGCATGCGGCTGCGGGGGGGTTGTTGGAAGGTTGACCTTCAGTACCTTAGAACTTCATTTCAAGGGGCATATAATCCTTCCACAACCTCCTATCCGTACAGTGGCCGTATAAAAGAAAGGAGGGGCTAGTAGCTGTTTGTAAGAAAGGAGAGGCTGAGCTCCAACGGGAGGGGCTTAGCTGGGTGTGGCTCTATTGGTGGTGAAGGGTAAAGGACATCCGGAATGTGACCGGTCCAGGAGTAGCGTTGCCTTCCTGCCCCTCTGGCGCTTTCTAAGCTAAACAATTGAACTCAATGCACGAGACTTTGTTAGGACTGAACAGTGTGGAATGGCCCAATCATGCGCCACCGTTCTGCCGGGAATTTCATGCTGCTTTGTGAAACATTGGCGAATTCTTTTGCGGCACTTTGCCACGGTGTCGCTGTGCCTTTTCTGTTTTCCTTTGTCGTCTCCTTTAATTTATTCCCCTGTCCCATTACCAGCCCCCCCCCCCACGTCGTGTCACCTGACCAAATACTCCAGTGTTTTAATTTATTTTCCGGTTGGGTCACGGCACAAATGGATTTTTCAAGACTTTCCCTTTGCAGACTCCAAATGTAATTGAGCGTGGATTGTGCACCAGGGGTGCCGGCTGTCCTAGAGACCTGTGTTATATGACTGCAATGGTGTATCTTTTGGGTTCAGGATAGCGCTATAATATGGGTGACACCTCACCCTCCTGCCTGGCCTCAGAACCCCTGGAAGCTCCAATGCCCAAACATTTCACCAGTCATGGCTACTTTGAGACCTCCACCATCCCCAATGGGCAAAACCTCAACCTCTTGCCTGGCCTTGGCACCCCTGGAAGCTCCAATGCTCAATTACTTTACCAGTCATGGCCACCTTGAGACCTCCACCATCCCCAATGCGTGAAACCTCAACCTCTTGCCTGGCCTCAGCATCCCTGGAAGCTCCAATGCCCAGTCATGGCCACCTTAGACCTCCAACATGCCTAATGGGTGAAACCTCAACCTCTTGCCTGGCCTCAGATCCCCTGGAAGCTCCAATGCTCAATTACTTCACCAGTCATGGCCACCTTGAAACCTCCACCAGCCCCAATGGGTGACACCTCACCCTCCTGCCTGGCCTCAGCACCCCTGGAAGCTCCCATGGTTGTCAACTGTCAGTAAATTCATGGACAGTTGGTGAAATCTGTTCTTCTAACAAAATGACCATGAATTCTCTGACAGTTGGCAACCCTGGCTCCAACGTCCAGTCATGGCCACCTTGACACCCCCACCATCCCTGATGGGTGACACCAGTGGGAAGTCTTTGTAAATGGTCAGAGACATTTTCTGGTTCCTTTTGGGGACGCTGTAAACAGAGGTGTCCCCAGCAATGGTGACATGACCTTTGACCTTTAGACACAGACCCCCCTATGATGTCATCAGTAGAAACCTTTACTCAGAGGGGGGCCGCCTTTGCTGACCTCTTGTCAATGGCTTCAACATCCAACAGCTGAAGTTCTGACATCCAGGTCATGGACTCTCCACCATTTTCAGGAGGTCAGCGTTGGCCGCCATCGTCTTCCTCTCAGAAAAGGTTTCTTCTAAAGGTGGATCTGTCATGCAGTAGTGAGGGATTTGTTCCTCAGCCAATGACTGGGCCAAGGTTTGAGGCCCTTCATGTCTCCCAGAACATGGTTTCTCCCCCTCTAGGTGTACACACATCATATTAGACCCCCCTGCCCCCCAAGGACCCCTTCTGGGGTAGTCCGCCTGTATGATATGTGTGTAGATATTGCCCCCCGTGTACAGTCCGGTATCCGTGCCTGGTGGTGAGCGATCACCGTTTATAGATATTACCCCCTCATCGGCAGGGTCAGAATCTCCCCTTCTTCTGCGAGGGGTTATTGTATATCATATATATATATATATATATATAAATAAATAGAATATATGCCTCTTTTCATATGTAATTCCAGCTCTCGGCGGCCTGTGCAGCGTATGGTGTAAATGGTACCGGAACTATTCTGATGAAGAGATGTAGCATTTATTAAAAGTTTTCTATTTTTCAAATCGATCCTCGTCTCTTGTGTGTTGCAATCACCAGGGGGGAGGTACTATGCGCAGTGGGTGGGGCTTAGCTCCTCATTTTTCTTATTCAGGTAGATGTAAACCTTGTGTGATTTTTAATCCTGTATTCATCCTTTTTCTATCCCAGCATTGCTGGTCTCCTGCAGTCTTCTTTGGCCACTTCCTGTCTACATGTTCCGCATCGTTGTTCGGGAGGGACCGCCTTCCTGATGGGGCCCAATGACTGACAAGGGAAGCACGTGAAGGAGGGCCAACAAACAGAAAGGAACTTGACTACAATTGAAGAACACAGCTGTGCTTGGCAACCAATCCACTTCTAGCTTTCATTTTTAAAGCTTAACTTAACCAAATGAAAAGCAAAGCTGATTGGTTGCCATGTACAGCTGCTCCAGTTTTAGTTTCTTTCTCCCCCATCATGAAATGAGCCCCTGACAACCCAGGGGTATCCCCACACTCAGCACACATGCTGGTACCACCCAACTCCACACCACTGGGGTATCAGCACACAGGAGTACCCCCACACTCAACACACATGTGGGTACCTCCACACCACAGGGGTACCAACACATTCAGCACATATGCAGGTGCCTCCCAAGCCCACATTACTGGGGGTACCACCACACTCAGCACACATGTAGGTACCACCCAACTCAACACTACTGGGGGTGCCACCACATTCCACACCACTGGGCTACCACCACTCATACAGGTACCACCCAACTCCACACTACTGGGGGTACCACCACACTCCACACCACTGGGCTACCACCACTCATACAGGTACCACCCAACTCCACACTACTGGGGGTACCTCCACACCACTGGGCTACCACCACACATACAGGTACCACCCAACTCCACACTACTGGGGGTACCACCACACTCCACACCACTGGGCTACCACCACTCATACAGGTATCACCCAACTCCACACGACTGGGGGTACCTCCACACCACTGGGCTACCACCACACATACAGGTACCACCCAACTCCATACTACTGGGGGGTACCACCACACTTCACACCACTAGGCTACCACCACACTCAGCACACATGCTGGTACCACCCAACCCCACACCAGTGGGGGTATCCCCATACACACACCATGAAGTTTTCTCCGTAACTATCCAGAAAATGTCACCCCTCCATGCTGTGAAATACAATCTCAAATGATTTAACTCTACCTCAACCTTTGAACCCCCCCCTACTCCCTCCTTCCGAACATAGATTGTTCCTCAACCTATGAGATCCTCATGGGGTATTTCCAAATCATAGATGAGTACCAACCCATGTTGTGTGTTGTTGGGAGAAAGAGGGGGATAATAGGTGAATGTGGAGTTGAACCATCTGGGATTCCAAAGGGGGGGGGGGGGGGTTTGGCTGATATGTCTGGATTGGTTCTAAGAAAACCTTTTAAGGCCAATTTCAAATGAGTTGTCTTCATCAACTCTTCCCAACCTCATCATCCAAAACTGGAGCTCTACAGACCATCTACTACCACCACAGAGCCATCCATCGTCCAATAGGAGAAACAAGACCGCCGTATATAAAGTTAAAATACACTCTACTGAGCATAGGACTCATAAATTATGTCCAGTATCAGGATTTTAACTGCAGAGCCATAGCAATACACTGCCCTGACATATAAATTCAATGAGTCCTCGAACGATGAGTCTCATGTATTCCCCTCAATCCTGATATCCGCTATAATGGCCTTCTATGGATCCAAACCCACTCCATGAGTTAGCACACCATCAGCATTGACTATGAGGAATCAGCGATCATTTGAGTCTGAGAACGATGAGTCTCATCCATTCCCCTCAATCCTGGTATGATGGCCTACCATGGATCCAAGACCGCTATTGAAGGCCACTCCATGACTTAGCACACCATCAGCATTGACTATAAGGAATCAGCGATCAATTGATATAAATCTGACTGGTGACCTCAGGGCCAGAATCTAATCTAGAAGAAAAAAATATTCTAAGTCCCGCTGTTCGGTCACCTGGGGTAGACGGCTGGTAAAATGATTGGCGTGTATATCGCAGACCATTTTCATTGGTAGAAGTCAGGATCACTATTTGTTTAGTAAGTCTTGATGTTAAGGGGCCGTCTGCTAACCCCCAATCTTCAAGCTTCACTGTGGCGCAGAGGTTTAGCACCCAGTTGGAGGCCCAGCAATGACCTCAGAGATGCAGGTTCAAGTCTCAGCTCACACTTTTTGACTTTGTTTTACTCCTTCATGACTTTTAATCTTGAAATAGTAGAACCAACACACAAGTCACTGAGCAGAGGCGAGTAGCTCAGTGGATAAGAGCAGCAACCAGGGCACCATGGACGTGAGATCAAACCCCGTAGTCCCCAGGTCACGTCTCTGAGTGAATTGGGTGGAAGGAATCCCTGACAGAGGCGGCATTGACTCGAGTTCATATCTCTGAGTGAGTTGGTGGATGAGAATCACTCAGTGATGGAAGGACCGTAGACCCGCATTCATATCCTGCAGACCCCCCCATTCATATCCTGCAGACCCCCCCATTCATATCCTGCAGACCCCCCCATGCTCAAATCCCTGAGGGAAAGCTTGGAGGCCATGGACAACCCACCAGTCCGCTCCAGTCCCAGGTCCCCACCGGCCTGTAACATGTGTGGCATCACCTTAGGTTGTGGACATCACGCTTCTTCCGTCCATGGTCTGTGACATCACTGCAACATATATAAATAGAATGGGCTGTCTTACCGGGGCAGCCCATTCCAAACTCTTGTACTTAACAAAAATTTTAATTTTATCTTACAACCATTCCCCAATATATATGGGCCGGTACAACATAGTACCTGAACCCCCTACTGGTGGGATATAGTAGTGGGCTTGAAACATTCCCCACTACCCTCCTCCACCAACAGGGGGCTCAGGCACAGCACCTGGAATTCTCCAACCTCCACCAGAGGGATTTGAACCCACAGCCTTCATCACACCAGTCTGAGTCCTTACTCTCTGAGCCATCACCTGCACTCAGACACCAAGGTGTTCCTTCTCATAGTTCAGGTATTACTCTGCTGAAAATAAATAAAGAGACACCGAGCCTTGAACCTGCGACTCCAACATCTCTGTGGGGTTCACTGGCTACCAACCCTCTGAGCCACCTACCTGGCTGGAGGAGAAGTCTGATTCAGATGGGACTCAGTGTCATCACCCCCATTGTACAATACAAAGGAAATAATGAGCTGCCGGCCCCGGGATTCCATCTCACGTCTTCAGAATATACACAGAATATAGGCGACCCAACTACCTGAGCCATGAGGTTCTGCCAGGCAATGTTCTCATCCTTCTCTTTCCTATACATTGGGTATGAGCAAAACCAGAGGAAGTCCCACCATCCAGAATAGAGGAGAATATATTGCCAAAAGTATTAGGACACCACTCCAAATTATTGGATTCATGTGTTTCAATCCCCTCCATGGTCTCAGGTGTATAACATCAGCACCTTGGCATGCAGACGAATTCTACAAACATTTGGGTCGCTCTCTGGAGCTCAGTGAATACAAGCGTGGTACCGGGATTGGTGGCCACCTGTGCAATAAATCCATCTGTGAAATGTTCTTGTTACTAAATTTTCCACAGTCACCCATTATTATAACAAAGTGGAAGGACTTTACTGGTAGGGTATAGTAGAGGGTTTGAAACATTCCCCACTACCCTCCTCCACCAACAGGGGGCTCAGGCACTGCACAGCCCCTGGAACTCACCAACCTCCTCCAGAGGGATTTGAACCCACAGCCTTCATCACAGCAGGGTGAGTCCTTACTCTCTGAGCCATCACCTGCACTCAGACACCAAGGTGTTCCTTCTCATAGTTCAGGTATTACTCTGCTGTAAATAAATAAAGAGACACCGAGCCTTGAACCTGCGACTTAGGGGGTTCAGTGTGTGTATATGTATACATAGAGGATGAGGCCATATACAACCTAACATTTTCCACCAACAGGGAGATTCGGCACAGCGCATCACCCGGGACCACAGGGATTCCAACTCAGGTCTCCAGCAGACCAATCACAGCCCTTACCACGTGAGCCATCACTGCTTCATACTACCGTGCCTTCTTATTGTCCTACTTAAGGAAGGAGCAGATGCTAAAGTATTAAAATGTACTCACCTTCTTACTGGGTAATGTAGAGGGAAAATATTCTAAGTCCCTCTTTCCAAAAATACTTTAGGGACCACCATAAAAATGATGAAGTCCCACTTTCGGACGGAGAGGTCTCCAGCAGAATGGACCTTTCCAATAGAAAGTCTTACTAGACATCTCATCCACGGAGCTATTCCAGCCTAAGGCACGTGCTCTTCCTTCTTCTTGTGCACTACATGGAATTACAAAAATTAAGAATAATAAAAATTAAAAATAAAAGACTGAATACCGCTTCTCTCCTCTCCGGTGAGCCTCATGCTGGCTGCCAACACCTCCACCACCGCATCAGAGCCTGGAGACCAGGATCAAATGTTTCTCAATCTCATCACTAACCCTACGCTACAGTAATCCTCGGGGTCCACGCCAATAATATCAGGAAATGCATTTTACTGGCGCCAACGTGGCAGCCTGTATGTGGTAGGATCTCCTCTTACCACATGGATGCTGCCATAGATCGGTGCCAGGAAAGGAAAATTACCGCATTCGATACAATTTTTATGTTTTCCTGGTGCCAACATGGCAGCATGCTTGTAGTAGTCGGTGATGCTACCATATGGATGCCGCCATCCATTGGAGCCAGTAAAGGAAAATTACGGCATTTGATAACATTTTCCATTTTCCTGGCACCAAGATGGCAGCATTACTTGTAGTATGAGGGGATACTACCACAGGTATGCGCCATAGCAGGGCCGATCCTAGGCAGGGTGCACAGGGTGCATTGTACCCAGGCGCCTGCAGAGGTGGGGGCGCCAAGGTGCCAGAGTTCTCCCCTCCCTCCTTCTCTCCTTGTCTGTGTCCGTCCAGGACTAGTGTTCTGCGCATAGGTGTGTGTCTGTCCAGAACCGATTTGTGAGCATAGGGCAGCCCGTCCAGCCTGGCAGTGCTCGGGGGGAGGGGCCGCTCCTCTTCCTGACATGAGAGTTCTAGTTTTCAGTGGCTGCTGAGTGCGAATGTGCAGGAATGAATTCCTAACACTGGGAGTCTTGGATCTCCACCAACTCCAGTTGGAATGCCTCCCACTCCCATCTCTATCTCAGGCTGCACAGAGAGAGAGAATGGAGGTGAGTCACAGTGTTCAGTGTGCTGGGGGATGGCATCCCCAGTATCCCTTTACACGTGCTCTGGGCTGCCCCATGCTCTAGATGTTTTATGGCATGATAGATTGCATAGGATACACATACCTGCCCATTCCTGCGCCTAGTCCATCTACAGATGTGATGTATAATGAGACGTAAAAGGGAGGAGTTATAAAAATGACAATGCCCATGTGGGGGCGCCAGAAATATTTCTGCACCCAGGAGCCTGTGACCCTAGGATCAGCCCTGCGCCATAGATTGGTCCCAGGAAAGAAAAAATTATGGTACGCATATGATAACATTTTCCTGGCGCCTATATATATATATATATATATACATACAGTGGAACCTCAGATTACGAGCATAATCTGTTCCAGGAGAATTCTCGTAATCGTAAGCACTCGCATATCGAAGCGAGTTTCCCCATAGAAGTCAATGGAAATTAAAATAATTTGTTCCACATTGACTTCAATGGCATGCAATACCACATGTGGCCAGAGGTGGGGGTCTCGGAAACACCAGGAAACTGAGTATTTCCGAACGGCTCCGGGGTCGCCCCCCACCTCTGGCCAAATGCGGTACTGCAGGCCCTATTAGCATTAGCAAACCGAGTCAGAATTTTTTCAAAAAAGTTACTCGTCTTTCAAAATGCTCATTAACCGCGTTACTTGTAAACCGAGGTTCCACTGTGTGGGTGTATATATATATACACACACACACACACACACAACACACACCACCGCAGGCACTGCACTGTACATGGACCCCCTAGTGGTGGGACTAGGTAGTAGCGTCTGACACATTTCCCACTATCTTGTTCCACCATCAAGGGCTCCAGGTCCTGCACATGGGACCACACAGCAGGCTTGCTCAGGGATTTGAATTTGTGTCTCCAGCGGACCAATCACAGCTCTTACCCAGTGAGCTTCTTTTTTTTTTTACTGCTTCATACCAACCTACCTACTTAATGTCCTACTTCAGGACTGAGTACTAAAGGGGCTAAAGTATATATAAAAATAATAAAGGAACCGGATTATTACTTTTCTGATGGCGCCCTTGCTGGCTGCTCAGATCACACAATAAATAACAGGAATATCAACTCTACAATTACTACTAAACTTTTTATTAATGTGAACAATGGAAACAAATACAACAAAAAAAAAACACAATAAATCTAATATACTAAAAAAAAAACTGATAATAAAACAGCAGCAAAATCGGAGCTGCCGCCCAAGACCCCCCGAGGAGGACATCCCGAATGAGAGGCGCTGGATTACTGGGGTAATAGGCCGGTTCTGTCCGTCTGATTGGGTACCTTCTGGAGGAATTGGGTCTGGAAGTTGGGCCCTTTTTTCCGGGACCCGGATATTCTGTTATTCGCCTCTCAGGCCCTGAAATAAAAACGTAATGTTAAAAGTCTGATGTGAAATCGTCCGAATTTAAAGCAGTAAAGGGTTAAAAAACGTAAGGGGAGGGGATGCGCTGTGATGTAGGCAGAGTGGGGGACTCAACTTCTGATGGTGGGGGGGTGCTTGACATCCAATGTAAGGGGAGGGGATGCGCTGTGATGTAGGCAGAGTGGGAGGACTCAACTTCTGATGGTGGGGGGGCTCTTGACATCCAATGTAAGGGGAGGGGATGCGCTGTGATGTAGGCAGAGTGGGAGGACTCAACTTCTGATGGTGGGGGGGTGCTTGACATCCAATGTAAGGGGAGGGGATGCGCTGTGATGTAGGCAGAGTGGGAGGACTCAACTTCTGATGGTGGGGGGGGGGCTCTTGACATCCAATGTAAGGGGAGGAGATGCGCTGGACATCTAATCTTACAGATACAACCGGCCCTTTTGAGGGCAATCATAATGCTGATGCGGCCCCCCATGAAATTGAGTTTGACACCCCTGCATTAGGGGGATTTTCCTTCACTTCTGAATAAAACTGAATCTGCACTTCAGAAACTCTACTTTGGGCTCTTTCCAGGAATCTACATAGACAGCAAGTCCAACATTAGCAGCTACAAGTCCATAAGGTCTGCAGGCTTGGGGCCCTCTCTAGGAACCCCCGATTAGGCTCCTCCCCCCCCCCCAAGGGGGTGATCACTCCAGCAGTATTTCCCCAGGAACAGATCTCACGGTCATGTTGGTTACCCTGTAGGGGACAATAACCCAGCAGAAGATGGTGGGAAAAACGTCAACTCTTAAAGCCTGCCCCCCCCCCCCCCCCAACTCTCATGTCAATGGCTCAACTAACATGAGGATTAGGGTGACCACATTTCCAAACTACCATTCAGGGACACCCTCCCTTCCCAAAAATCAGCTTGTGCTGTAACGAATCACAGCACAGTGATTGGACACAAGCAGCGGGATTTATGATTTCTCCAATCACAAGCAGGGGGCGGGGACTGTGCTCCTCCAGGCATTCCCGGCCAGGACAAGTACTGTCAGTGAGTAAAGCGGTGATGTGGCGCCCTTTTTTGGGGACATCAGAGTGGCCCGGGGGGTGGCTGTGCCAGTTTCATTCTGGGACACTGTATTGTCCTGGAATGAAGGTGCCCGGGACAGACCTGCAAAATGTGGGACTGTCCCGGGCAATCCGGGGACACGTGGTCACCCTAATGAGGATATGAGCACAGCCAGTGGATACACGTGTTTACACAAGAAGACATATTACCCCTTGTAGGCACCTGCTTATACACCGGTAGTACTGCTTGGCATTTATGGTGATAGGACGCAGGTCGGGTTACACGGTACTGGTGAAGAAGATGGGCAATGACATGGAGACACAGTTATGAAGGTTATAGATGACACTGGCAATGATTAATCACAGAGATGTTGGTCTTATTTATGCAATGGAGCAAAATGGCCCCGTGTCATCTACAGCTGGTGCCGGAATTCAGCGGCGGCTGGTTTGGGGATATCGGAAATTATACACCAACACAGAGCCCATTTATCAGAATGGGGATATATTGAGGGTCCGAGGGCCGCGCACCCCAAAGATTGCAAACACAAAAATGGAAAAGTTCCCCCAGGGTTTTTTTGTTTTTTTTTGCGACATTGGATTTAAAAGATGAAAATTTATATAAAAATCTTTCCTTTTTATTATACAATGAATAAAAGACAATTGGATTATTGTGAATGGTAAACTCTGGTTACAAATAATTTAGAAAATGTATCGACAATAATAAAATGATAAACAATACAATACAGTACATTGTATGCCATAGGTACACTGGCTTCCATATGAGTCCCCCGACGCGTTTCGACCATCGCAGGTCTTCAAGGGGATTTTTACTCGCTCGAAAAATTGAGATTCGAAGCGCAACGTGTAATCAGAGACAATGAATGGGGTATGTACCGTATATACTCGAGTATAAGCTGAGGCACCTAATTTTACCACAAAAAAATGGGAAAACTTATTGACTCAAGTATAAGCCTAGGGTGTCCATGTGCATGCCTCACTGTGCCCATGTCCTCACTGTGTCCATGTCCTCACTGTGCCCATGTCCTCACTGTGCCCATGTCCTCACCGTGCCCATGTCCTCACTGTGTCCATGTCCTCACTGTGCCCATGTCCTCACTGTGTCCATGTCCTCACCGTGCCCATGCCTCTCTGTGCCCATGACTAGACTGACGTTTAACATGGGAGTCTATGGAAGGTGTGCCCGGCTTTGAAAAATCTGTGCTCCCCAGCCATAGGTCCCCTAGACAACAAACTTTGCACACTTGTAGAGGAGAAATGGGGCTACATGTGTGCCAGGTTCCGGGTCCAGGGGATCTACGACCGGCCGGTACCGGGTCCCCAAAATCACCAGAGAAATTACCGTTTAACATGGGAGTTTCGGGTCCAGGGGATCTACGACCGGCCAGTACCGGGTCCCCAAAATCACCAGAGAAATTACCGTTTAACATGGGAGTCTATGGAAGGGGTGCCTGGGTTTGAAAAATCAGTGCTCCCTGGCCGTAGGTCCCCCAGACAACAAACTTTGCACCCTTGTAGAGGAAGAGTGGGGCTACATGTGTGCCAAGTTTGGGGTCCAGGGGACCTACGGCCGGCCGGTACCGGGTCCCCAAAATCTGGAAGATCAGGCGCAAAATGGTGACTCGAGTATAAGCCGAGAGGGCATTTTCAGCACCAAAAAATGTGCTGAAAAACTCGGCTTATACTCGAGTATATTCGGTAATTGTCCAAAAATCCTTATACAACGTCCTCCCCCTCCTCCTCAAGCGGGGACCAACCCAAAGGGAGGCTTGCAGGGGGTCACACGTGTGGGCCCTTAGGGGGGCAAGGGACACATTGTGTATGTGTGAGAGGAGCTCTCCTCGGATCGCATTCGCAAGGAAGAAGTTGTCCGATTTTTTGCCGTTTCGGTGAGCTTATCTTCATAGGTATGCGCAAAATTTTCTCAACTGAATTTTTGGGGGTTTTGAAAAAAAAAAATTGCATGGAATTGGTGTGCAAACACTTGAAGCTGTGTGCCAGCTTCTTTTTTTAGACGCAGCTCCCTCCGCCCCCCCCCCCCTCCTTCCCTGCAAGTGGCATTGTGTGAAGTTTAATTGCACGCCGGCGACATATAAAAAACAAACATTCGTCCGTCTCTTCAATCCCCGCAAAAACCGCCATGGCGTCAGCAGCAGCCGCTTCCCTTCCATCTCTGCCTTCTGTTTTCGTCTTCCCCGCGCCTTCACGTCCATTGATTGCGAGCAAAGTCGAGACTTTCTGTGCCGGGTTTTTTTTTTTTTTTTTTCCTAAGTAGATCAGTCAAACTTTCACTTTTCCGCCAAAGGGAGCCGCGTCAAGCCGAGTTCACAAACGCCCGCGCCGAATCCTCGAGTCAAGGAAGCCGCAGGCGTCTGCGCTGCTCAAAAGAAGTTTTAAAATCGATAGATTCATTTAGATTTTTCCTTCCTTCCCCTCCTCCTCCAGGATCGGAACCCGTCTGATGCCGCCATTTCATATCTCGGTTTTAATTGAGTTTGATTAGGTCACTTTGTAACGGGTCGGTAAGTGGACATCAACCGTTTCGGCGGAATAAAAGGCCGTTTTGAAGTCGGCCCATCAAAGGCTTGAAAAGCTAACGTGATATTGCATATTATTTTGCAGCTATTAAAATGGATCACACTGTGCTTCGTCGCTCTTCCCGGCAAGATAAATGTTTCAGAGGCAGCTTGAGTCCGTTCCCTGTTCCACGCTTTCCTTGCATCGTTATCCGGCGCGGGAACCCACCCACCTGTGCGCGCCGGTCTGTTGCAGACAAGAAAGTGTCTTGGAGTGTTCTGACAGCCTGTTGTTTAACTTGAGATGAAAGGATGTTTTGGATCTTCTCTTAAAAGTGAACGAGAAGCAAATATTGCCACTTCAATTCTAACGAGCTCGACAGCGCGAATCATTAAGACGAGAGCGGAACCGGCCAGATTGAGGCGGGTGAAGGAGACGAGGATCTAGAAGAGGCGCAATGGAGGAACGCGCTCACTAATAATTTTTGGGCTGTGAGAATTTGACGACGTGGACCCCCCCCCACCTCCCCCCTTTGATAATCACACACGGTGGCAATTGAACGCTTTGTGGACGCCATGTATAAAATGGCGGGTTCCGAGACTTTTCCCCGTACAGCGAGAAGTCCTGATACAGGTGGCGGCTGGTGCTCAAACTTTTTTGGGGGGGCGCAAACTGAAAAATTCTGAAAAAAAAACCACATCAACTGCAGCCTCACTGTGCCCATCAAATGCAGTCAGTTTTCCCATTAAACCCAGCCACTTTGCCCATCAAATGCAGCCACTGTGCCCATCAACTGCAGCCACTGTGCCAATCAAACGCAGTCAGTTTGCCCATTAAGGCTGCATTCACACTATAGCGTACTGAATCGCTGCGTTTTGTCCCGCGAATTGCGGCGGCAAATAGCGGTCCGGGACCTTTTTTCAGGCGGCAGGAGTCCGGCGTTCGGCGTGGAGATGTGAACCATCTCCATAGAGGGCAATGCTAAAGCATCCCTCTGGCGTGTCGGGGCGGCAGCGGCGTTCACACTACAGGCGTATATACGCCTAGGTGTGAACGGGGCCTTAAAGCAGCCACTGTGCCCATCAAACCCAGCCACTGAGTCCATCAATTACAGCCACTGAGCCCATCAAACGCAGCTACTGTGTCCATCCATCGCAGCTACTTTGCCCATCAAGCGCAGTCACTGTGCACAACAAACGCAGCCACTTTGCCCATCAAACGCAGCCACTATGCCCATCAAACGCAGCCACTGAGCCCATCAAACGCAGCCACTGAGCCCATCAAACGCAGCCACTGTGCCATCAAACGCAGCCACTGTGCATATCAAACACAGCCACTGTGCCCATCAAACACAGCCACTGTGCCCATTAAAACACAGCCACTGTGCCCATCAAACGCAGCCACTGTGCCCAAATGCAGCCACTGTGCCCAAACGCAGCCCACTGTGCCCATCAAATGCAATTTTATTTGCCCATTAAACGCAGCCACTGTGCCCAAATGCAGCCACTGTGCCCATTAAAATGCAGCCACTGTGCCCATCAAACGCAGCCACTGTGCCCATTAAACGCAGCCACTGTGCCATCAAACGCAGCCACTGTGCCCATTAAAACGCAGCCACTGTGCCCATCAAACGCAGCCACTGTGCCATCAAACGCAGCCACTGTGCCCATTAAAACGCAGCCACTTTGCCATCAAACGCAGCCACTGTGCCCAAACGCAGCCACTGTGCCCAAACGCAGCCACTGTGCCCGTCAAACGTCAGAGATCACACTACCTGGATAGGGTCAGAGACAACGCTCCATGGGTGAAGTTGGAGTTCCCTGGATGGGGTTGAAGGTAAAGCCTCATGGAAGGGGTTGGAGCTCCCTGGCGGGAGTCAGAGGCTGACGCTCCATGGGCGGAGTTGAACCTCCCTTGATGCCACCTGAACTGTAAGCTCAGTGGGTAGCATACGTAAGTCTGTTCAACTGCAGGGAGACCCAGAAAATCTCTACTAGTTTAACAGCAGCCCAAAAGTGAGGCTAGCCTAGAGCGTCTCCCCCTCTGAAAGGGCTGCAGAGGAAATGGCCAGCATGCTGGAAGATTTTTGCACAAATGTTACAGAAGTCTGATACTGCCGGTGTCTTGTCGAACTAGTTCCCCTATCGATATGGTTCCCTGCTTGACTGCGCAGACGAAGCCCGCGTAAATCTCCGAACTTGATCAGCTGTTCTCCAGGTGTACACGGCGCATGCGCGGCATCCAGGCTCATTCCTCACCATCCCCGTGTACTTGGAGGATGTAAAAAAAAAGGGCCAGGAGGCCGAGCAAGCGCAGCAAGCTGTCCGAGCGAATCGAAACCCTGAGGCCGACTGACCACTAAGGCTGCATTCACACCTCGGCGTACTAAATCGCGGCGTTTTGTCCCGCGAATTGCGGTGACAAATAGCGGCGTTTTGTACCGCGATTCGCGGCGACAAAACGCCGCGATTGTGAATGCAGCCTTCACCCCCTCTATGGAGATGGTTCACATCTCCTATGCCGAACGCCGAAAGACGCCTGAAAAAAAGGTCCGGTACTTTTTTTCAGGAGACAGGCATTCGGCGTGGAGATGTGAACCATCTCCATAGAGGGCAATGTTACATCATCCCTCTGGCGCGTCGGGGCGGCAGCGGGCGTCACACTACAGGCGACAAAAAGCCTAGGTGTGAATTCCACGTCGCCCTGGACCTGTTGCTACAGCTGATCAGGTTCGGTGATTTCCGTCGGCTCGGACGGCGCCTGCGCAGTCAAGGGGGGAACCGTATCGATAGGAGGAACCATATCGATAGGAGGAACCGTATCGATAGGAGGAACCATATCGGCAGATCACCGGGTCTCTCTAGTTCGCCGATAACTGTTCATCAGGAGCGACACTTCCCCGAGTTGAGCGTCGCGCAGCAATGTCAGGAAGACGGTTTATTAAAAGGCGTCCTCCCTCAACAAACGCTGTAAAATCTGTTCCTCTTCTCTACGAGAAAATGGAATTCCATCCTCAGATGTGTTGATCCCTCAGCCAGTCCTCATTAGTATTCGGCCCCCCGCTGGGAATGATATCCCCCGTCCGCGGCAAATTTCTAAACGGTAACGTTGTGTGAAAGGCGAATCGTTGTCATAATTAATAGAAGAGACGGGCGAGCGCGAGCTTGGCGCTTCTTTTCATGTTTCGCCCCTGTAACGGTCACCACCGTTTACGACCTTCCATCCACGACAACAGCTCATCTGACACACAGACAGACCAGCAGGCATCCCATTTTCCCAGAATCAAGACGAGACACGCAGCTCTGTACTTGTTCCAAATGTAATGATACTTTAATGATTTCTCTCAGTCTTTTTATATAGTACAACAGGTCACAGAATTTACAGGAACAATCAAACTGTCCCCCCCCCCCAATCACACACTAAGGCTAATTACTAAACATTCCTCAATTACTAACAACAAAAGCCTTCACCCACTCCGTCTCGGCATACCGCTTGACACCTCTGAGCATCAATAGATTGTAGACAGGGTTATCACACATAAGCAGTCTTTAGTATGCATAATTAGAGTTCTGGGAGCAGACCTGGATTAACACCTGTCCGTTACAACACCTTTACACAAGGACAATGGAATGTCCTCCAAGCCCTGATGCAATTAGCATGTCACTAGACTAATCATAGAAATGAGTCATAGAATATTGACTGGTTGGGGTCACAATTAACCAACATCTTGTAGTCTCTCAAGATCCTGCAATATGAACTGTCCGTGATGTCAAATCTCATGTCATCCATGAATTACGATTCCCTTGCCACTCCATGCCCAAAGGGCACAGAGTGGACTCAGACCCAAGAGTTATCAGTGACGCTGACACAGGAGTATCCTCCATCCTCACAAAGTCTTTGGGTGTCACGGGTCATTCCGTTACATCTCTCCCCTTTCGGTGGGAGACTGACACAGGAGGAGACCCCGAACGGGTTGACTCCGAAGTCAGTCAGTAGATCTAGTCCTCCAATGCTGGTATCCATACCGTACCCCAAATAAATTGCTCCAAACAGAGCATTACTCACCCAGCCAACCTCTGTCTCTCTCAGAGAATCTGCCTGCCGCTGGGGAGAGGCCTGGACTGACCCTTCTCCCTGGAGTCCTTTCAGCCGCTGGAGAGAAGACAGGGTGACTGGGCTCAGTTCCTCATGCTGCTGGGGATCTGGGCCAACTGGCCACCATCCCTGGGGTATACCAGTGGAGACTGAAGTCCCATCCACTGGTCCAGGAACTCCCTCTCCTGCTAGGTGAGAGCAGAGACTTGTGGCACTCTGCTCCGTTGCCAGCCCTTCTGCTGGGTCGCTTTGAGGGGAGACCACAGTCCCATCCCCCGATGTCAGCTCAAGCTGCAGTTGTGTGCAGCAGCCAGTATCATCCTGCCCTGCTGCCAGGGATTCAGCTGGGGGTAAATGCTTTACCACCACAGCTTGTTGCTGGGGAGAGGGGCCAATTGCCCCGGCTCCCTGGAACTCCACCTCCATGGTGACTGGTCTCTGTACCTCTCCCCTCTCTTCAGTTGGTGCTGCTGTGACTTCTGCTGCTGCAGCACCTCTTTGCTCTAGCCAAGTGGCATCCACAGCCGCTATAACCCGGTCTATGATCTCCGGTGGAGGATTAGGTCCATACTGTGCCAGTCCACGTCTAACAGCCCGGTCCCAAAACTCTTCATCGGGTGTCCTGTCTGTTACGCTGGGCCTCTCAGCTCTATCCATTTCGACAAGTTGTGCGATAATGTCCCTTCTCTTACGGTTGCAGGCCGATCTGCCCCGGCTCTCCAGTAAGTCCTTGAGGGAAGAGAGCTTCAGCCGCTCATACAGCGTCTCCATCGTCCTGTGTCCTTGTAGCCGTCCTTTAAGGGATGGAATTATCCCACTGCTGTGCCACCACTGTCCCATCTCATGTAGTACATGAGTTATGATTCACTTGCCACTCCATGCCCAAAGGGCACAGAGTGGACTCAGACCCAAGACTTATCAGGGATGCTGACACAGGAGTATCCCCCATCCTCACAAAGTCTCTGGATGTCCCGGGTCATTCCGTTACAACACCTTTACACAAGGACAATGGACTGCCTCCCAGGCCCGATGTAACGGAATGACCCGTGACACCCAAAGACTTTGTGAGGATGGAGGATACTCCTGTGTCAGCGTCACTGATAACTCTTGGGTCTGAGTCCACTCTGTGCCCTTTGGGCATGGAGTGGCAAGGGAATCGTAATTCATGGATGACATGAGATTTGACATCACGGACAGTTCATATTGCAGGATCTTGAGAGACTACAAGATGTTGGTTAATTGTGACCCCAACCAGTCAATATTCTATGACTCATTTCTATGATTAGTCTAGTGACATGCTAATTGCATCAGGGCTTGGAGGACATTCCATTGTCCTTGTGTAAAGGTGTTGTAACGGACAGGTGTTAATCCAGGTCTGCTCCCAGAACTCTAATTATGCATACTAAAGACTGCTTATGTGTGATAACCCTGTCTACAATCTATTGATGCTCAGAGGTGTCAAGCGGTATGCCGAGACGGAGTGGGTGAAGGCTTTTGTTGTTAGTAATTGAGGAATGTTTAGTAATTAGCCTTAGTGTGTGATTGGGGGGGGGGGGGACAGTTTGATTGTTCCTGTAAATTCTGTGACCTGTTGTACTATATAAAAAGACTGAGAGAAATCATTAAAGTATCATTACATTTGGAACAAGTACAGAGCTGCGTGTCTCGTCTTGATTCTGGGAAAATGGGATGCCTGCTGGTCTGTCTGTGTGTCAGATGAGCTGTTGTCGTGGATGGAAGGTCGTAAACGGTGGTGACCGTTACAGCCCCCATAATGTCATTAGTTCCAGCGAAGCCTAATCCTCCGGAATCCCAGGCATCCTCCTTGATGACACCCGCCTTCTGTCTAACAAAGAGAGCAAACAGGAAAATTCCCGCATGCCAGCCGCAGCTCACCACCCTGACACGCCGTCACGTCACCCTGAGAAAAAGTGCCAGCGGCGTGGTCCTACATCAATGGGCCTCTGCAGAGGACTTCTTCCTGATCTCATTAATAGTGAGAAGATGGATAGAAGGGAAAAACTATACCTTCCTCTTACCAAGTATCCTATGGCATCCCATTTATAGCATGGGGGAGGGGCTACACATCGTAAGAATTCCCAGAATCCTCTCTGCGTGCGTGCGTGCCATGTGAGGGGTTAAGGCGGCAGCGTGCATGTCATGTGAAGGGGTTCAGGCGGCGGCATGCGTGCCATGTGAAGGGTTCAGGCGGTGGTGTGCGTGCCATGTGAAGGGGTTAAGGTGGCGGTGGCGTGCATGTCATGTGAAGGGATTCAGGCGGTGGCGTGCGTGCCTTGTGACGGAGTTAAGGTGGCGGCGCCGTGCGTGTCATGTGAAGGGGTTCAGACGGCGATGTCCGTGCCATGTGAAGGGGTTAAGGTGGCGGTGGCGTGCATGTCATGTGAAGGGATTCAGGCGGTGGCGTGCGTGCCTTGTGAAGGGGTTCAGGCGGCGGCATGCATGCCACGTGAAGGGGTTCAGGTGGCGACGTGCATGCCATGTGAAGGGGTTCAGACGGCGGTGTGCGTGCCATGTGAAGGGGTTAAGGTGGTGATGACGTGTGTGCCATGTGAAGGGGTTCAGGCGGTGGCGTGCGTTCCATGTGAAGGAGTTAAGGTGGCGGCGGTGTGCGTGCCATGTGAAGGGGTTAAGGTGGCGGCGGCGGTGTGCCATGTGAAGGGGTTCTGGCGGCGGCGTGCGTGCCATGTGAAGGGGTTAAGGCGGCGGGGGGTGGCGTGTGTGCCATGTGAAGGGGTTAAGGTGGCGGCGTGCCTGCCATGTGAAGGGGTTCAGGCGGCGGCATGCATGCCACATGAAGAGGTTCAGGCGGCGGTGGCGATGTGTGTGCCATGTGAAGGGGTTCAGACGGCGGTGTGCGTGCCATGTGAAGGGGTTAAGGTGGTGACGGCGTGTGTGCCATGTGAAGGGGTTCAGGCTGCGGCATGCATGCATGCCACGTGAAGGGGTAAAGGCGGCGGTGTGCGTGCCATGTGAAGGGGTTCAGACGGCGGTGTGCGTGCCATGTGAAGGGGTTCAGACGGCGGTGTGCGTGCCATGTGAAGAGGTTAAGGTGGCGGCGGCGTGCGTGCCATGTGATGGGGTTCTGGCGGCAGCGTGCGTGCCATGTGAAGGGGTTAAGGCGGCTGGGGGGGGGGGGCGTGTGTGCCATGTGAAGGCGTTAAGGCGGCGGCGTGCATGCCATGTGAAGGGGTTCAGGCGGTGGAATGCATGCCACGTGAAGGGGTTCAGGGGGGGGGGGGGGTAGCGACGTGCGTGCCATGTGAAGGGGTTCAGACAACGGTGTGCGTGCCATGTGAAGGGGTTAAGGTGGCGGCGTGCGTGCCATGTGAAGGTGTTCTGGCGGCGGCGTGTGTGTCATGTGAAGGGGTTAAGGCGGCGGCAGCGTGTGTGCCATGTGAAGGGGTTCAGGCGGCGGAATGCATACCACGTGAAGGGGTTCAGGCGGGGGTAGCGACGTGCGTGCCATGTGAAGGGGTTCAGACAACGGTGTGCGTGCCATGTGAAGGGGTTAAGGCGGCGGCGGCGTGCGTGCCATGTGAAGGGGTTAAGGTGGCGACGGCGTGTGTGCCATGTGAAGACACATCTGCTCCCCTCCCCTGCTGCTCTGATCCTAATTTTCCACAGTCCTCCATTTATGGAGAGGATTTCTGATCTCTTGCAGACTCAAACATGAAAAAACAAGTTTACAAGCAATAAAGACGGCGACTTGGAAAAGCGAGGGAGAAGGAACGGCTCTTCACTGGACGAGGCTTTATTATCGTCTCTTTGATCCGCGGCGTTTTTCTTCAATCAAAATCATCGCCGGACTCTTTATAAAGGAGAAAAGAGAAAAAGAAAAAGGAAATTCATAAAACACGTAAAACGCACCTTTTCTGGGACTCCTTTGTGATTGGCCCCAACGATGGCGATGACCTTTATTAGGAGTGATGGTAGATTACAGGCCCCGCCCCCTATGAAGCGCCGGATGGCGCTCTTCACACGCCGGGACCCCGTGGCGATATTCCGCCTTTTGTTTTGAAGTCTCGGCGCTCCTTTGAAATTTGCATTTCCCATTCAGAGGCGATGAGAGTCATCCTTGTGGCGGAATGGATTTACCGGCGGAGAGCCCTAAATATGGGGGGGGGGGGCTGGGGGATGCGATGCGCTGACTTTACCCTCTCACCAACTCCTGGGAAGATGAAAGACCGGGTCACCATATACTTCCTGGACTGAGATGCCGGCTCAGAGATGACACAACCCTGGTGTCTGTGCAGTTCTTGGCTGTGTTCACAAATAGTGTAGGAAGGGATCAGCCGTGTGTTCGTCTTCCTATAGACTGTTAAGTGTCATATCTGCAGCAGCTTTCCAACAGGGGGCAGTGGAGGAGACTTGCAACAACAACAGACAGCAAGACCTCCATCTGCCCTTAACCCAATCACAGGTTCCTCTGAGACCTCCGCCTGTCCTGATCCAACCACAGGTTCCTCTGAGACCTCGGCCTGTCCTGAACCCAACCACAGGTTCCTCTGAGACCTCCGCCTGTCCTGATCCAACCACAGGTTCTTCTGAGACCTCCATCTGCCCTTAACCCAATCCCAGGTTCCTCTGAGACCACGGCCTGTCCTGACCCAACCACAGGTTCCTCCGAGAGCTCGGCCTGTCCTGAACCCAACCACAGGTTCCTATGAGACCTCAGCCTGTCCTGAACCCAATCACCGGTTCTTCCGAGACCTCCATCTGCCCTCAACCCAACCACACGTTCCTCTGAGACCTCCACCTGTCCTGAACCCAATCACAGGTTCCTCTGAGACCTCCACCTGTCCTGAACCCAATCACAGGTTCCTCTGAGACCTCAGCCTGTCCTTAACCCATCCATAAGTTCCTCCGGGACCTCAGCCTATCCTGAACCCATCCACAGGTACCTTCGGGAACTCAGCCTGTCCTGAACCCATCCACAGGTTCCTCTGAGACCTTGTTCTGTCCTGAACCCAACCACAGGTTCCTTGGATACCTCAGCCTGTCCTGAACCCAACCACAGGTTCCTCCGGGACCTTGGCCTGTCCTAAACCCAACCACAGGTTCCTGAGACCTCCGCCTGTCCTGAACCCAACCACAGGTTACTCTGAGACCTTGGCCTGTCCTGAACCCAACCACAGGTTCCTCTGAGACCTTGGCCTGTCCTGAACCCAACCACAGGTTCCTCTGAGACCTTGGCCTGTCCTGAACCCATCCACAGGTTCCTCTGAGACCTCCAAATGTCCTGAACCCAACCACAGGTTCCTCTGAGACCTCGGCCTGTCCTAAACCCAACCACAGGTTCCTCTGAGACCTTAGTCTGTCCTGAACCCAACCACAGGTAGACCCTACCCCTGTCCTGAACCCAACCACAGGTTCCTCTGAGACCTCCGCCTGTCATCAACCCAACCACAGGTTCCTCGGAGACCTTAGTCTGTCCTGAACCCAACCACAGGTAGACCCTCCCCCTGTCCTGAACCCAACCGCAGGTTCCTCCGAGACCTCCGCCTGTCCTGAACCCAACCACAGGTTCCTCTGAGACCTTGGTCTGTCCTGAACCCAACCACAGGTAGACCCTCCCCCTGTGCTGAACCCAACCACAGGTTCCTCTGAGACCTCGGCCTATCCTGAACCCATCCATAGGTTCCTCGGAGACCTCGGCCTGTCCTGAATCTCCTGCAAATGCAACATGTGTTTTTAGAGCATTCTGCAGACAGGAGGAAAAACGCAGAGGTGTGAATGGAGCTCAGACACCAAATACATTCTTCCTCAGTGGGCTTCACCCTGCAATTGCTTTCAGAAGGAATGCTGACTGCACTACTGTACAGGACACGCCACGGTGACAACATGAGACATCACTCCGATGAAATCCCTTCCCAGGAAATGAGCCGCACTTTGCATTTAAAGAGCAACACACACGCTTCCCGCTTCCCTAATAGACGCTGACCCCAAAAGTGCGCGGCGGAAATCAAAGAGCGCCAACAATGAGCGATTGAAGAGCTCATCTGAAAGTCGGCGAACGATAAAAAAAAAAGAAAAATCCCAAAGAGAAGAAAAGTTTATAAATTTACAGGAGGGGGAGGGGGGGACAGGAAGAGAATGGAAATATTCGGCAATTTCTCTGAGATTAAGATAAGACGGGCGACCTCTCCGCCGCAGATCATTCCCCAGCATGATCTGTTGATGAATGGAGGAGATTGCGCTTTGAAATGACACACAGAAATAAAGAACATATGGGCGACGGATGTAAGCGACGCAAGCTGCGGGAAGAAAGGCTGCCAGCGCCTCAGATGTCTTTGTGATCTCGCCGGCGAAATATTTTAATGTGCGACGTCTTCCTATAGTGGATAGAGAGGGTCAGAACTCCCCGGGACGCCCCATTTACATTCTAATCACTCCGCATTCATCGCGTCCCCACCAGAAGCGCCGTCACCAACGCCGCCGCCGCATCGCTAAGATATACGTATGGGGGGCCCAGGATACAGTGTATACATTATTTATAGGGAGCGACGCTCTGCATGGTGGAATACTCTGCACTATGTATATGTATGGGGGGCCCAGGATACAATGTATACATTTATAGGGAGCGACGCTCTGCATGGTGGAATACTCTGCACTATGTATGTGTATGGGGGGCCCAGGATACAATGTATACATTTATAGGGAGCGACGCTCTGCATGGTGGAATACTCTGCACTATGTATGTGTATGGGGGGCCCAGGATACAATGTATACATTTATAGGGAGCGACGCTCTGCATGGTGGAATACTCTGCACTATGTATGGGGGGCCCAGGATACAATGTATACATTTATAGGGAGCAACGCTCTGCATGGTGGAATACTCTGCACTATGTATGGGGGGCCCAGGATACAATGTATACATTATTTATAGGGAGCGACACTCTGCATGGTGGAATACTCTGCACTATGTATGTGTATGGGGGGCCCAGGATACAATGTATACATTATTTATAGGGAGCGACGCTCTGCATGGTGGAATACTCTGCACTATGTATGTGTATGGGGGGCCCAGGATACAATGTATACATTTATAGGGAGTGAAGTTTTGCAGATCTGTAGAGAGGTCAGTGGTGGAATAATCTGCAGAATATAGCATACATGTCCTGGTTCAGTGCTGACCCCTCCCCCCCATCATGTGACACCCCAGCAGGCAAAGTGGGACCCCCTGCTATAGGCTGAAACAAGTGGGCGGAGTTGGGAACTCAGGTGTGGATGATGGGTGTCCAGTAGGGACTGAGGGACTTTCTCGGTGGTTTGGCTCTCCAGCGGAGGGATCAGTTTTGGGGGGAGTGGTCAGGGAATCCCCCTCTGGGAATTATCCCCCCCCCCCCCCAGAGGAGAGGCGGTCCTTCCAGGCAGCGGCGGTGTCTCTGTCTTCTGATTGCTGAGATTTCCTGGCTGAGCCTCTTTATACTTCCTGTACGGTGTGTGGGGGTGACAGGTGCGCGCTCTACCACCATATACAAGAATCCCAAATGAAGTGCGAGGGCCCGGCGGGGGGGGCGGCTGTGCCGCTGCGCGGAGTGCGATGATTGATACGGCGCTGACACATGGCACGGCTGGGTGACAAACAAAAGGCACGCGGGGGCCCCTCCAGCCGCTCCCCCCGACATCAAAGGAGAAGGGGCTTATTAGCATTTTTAATGAGGTTCCGGACAGCCGCGGACCCGCCTCCCACCAGGAGCAGCGCGGGCGGCGCAGATAAAAGACGCTGCCGATCCCTTCGCTCCCACAAACGCCGTTCTCGGGGTCCAACGTGAAATGATTAGATTTCCTTTCATTGTCTAAGCAGGTTTATGTTTTGAAGGCGACGAGAAGGTAAATAATAACCAGCGCAACCCCAAGACGCTCCGTTCCCCCCCCCACCAAAAAAACATGGCGGTATCCTTGGGACAGTCACTTCAAGGGACATGAGGTCATTGGATACATTGTAACCGAAGAAAACATGGCGGCATCCCGAGGAAGTCACTTCAAGGGACATGAGGTCATTGGATACATTGTAACTGAAGAAAACATGGCGGCATCCCGAGGACAGTCACCTCAAGGGACATGAGGTCATTGGATACATTGCAACCTAAGAAAACATGGCGGCATCCCGAGGAAGTCACCTCAAGGGACATGAGGTCATTGGATACATTGTAACTGAAGAAAACATGGCGGCATCCCGAGGACAGTCACTTCATGGGAAATGAGGTCATTGGATACATTGTAACCAAAGAAAACATGGCGGCATCCCGAGGAAGTCACTTCAAGAGACATGAGGTCATTGGATACATTGTAACCGAAGAAAACATGGCGGCATCCCGAGGACAGTCACTTCAAGGGACACAAGGTCATTGGATACATTGTAACCGAAGAAAACATGGCGGCATCCCGAGGACAGTCACTTCAATGGAGACATGAGGTCATTGGATACATTGTAACCGAAGAAAACATGGCGGCATCCCGAGGAAGTCACTTCAATGGACACGAGGTCATTGGATACATTGTAACCGAAGAAAACATTGCGGCATCCCGAGGAAGTCACTTCAAGGGACATGAGGTCATTGGATACATTGTAACCTAAGAAAACATGGCGGCATCCCGAGGAAGTCACTTCAAGGGACATGAGGTCATTGGATACATTGTAACCTAAGAAAACATGGCGGCATCCCGAGGAAGTCACTTCAATGGACACGAGGTCATTGGATACATTGTAACCGAAGAAAACATGGCGGAATCCCGAGGAAGTCACTTCATGGGAAATGAGGTCATTGGATACATTGTAACCAAAGAAAACATGGCGGCATCCCGAGGAAGTCACTTCAAGGGACATGAGGTCATTGGATACATTGTAACCGAAGAAAACATGGCGGCATCCCGAGGAAGTCATTTCAAGGGAAATGAGGTCATTGGATACATTGTAACTGAAGAAAACATGGCGGCATCCCGAGGAAGTCACTTCATGGGAAATGAGGTCATTGGATACATTGTAACCAAAGAAAACATGGCGGCATCCCGAGGAAGTCACTTCAAGGGACATGAGGTCATTGGATACATTGTAACCGAAGAAAACATGGCGGCATCCCGAGGAAGTCATTTCAAGGGAAATTAGGTCATTGGATACATTGTAACTGAAGAAAACATGGCGGCATCCCGAGGAAGTCACTTCATGGGAAATGAGGTCATTGGATACATTGTAACCAAAGAAAACATGGCGGCATCCCGAGGAAGTCACTTCAAGGGACATGAGGTCATTGGATACATTGTAACCGAAGAAAACATGGCGGCATCCCGAGGAAGTCATTTCAAGGGACATGAGGTCATTGGATACATTGTAACCGAAGAAAACATGGCGGCATCCCAAGGACAGTCACTTCAAGAGACATGAGGTCATTGGATACATTGTAACCTAAGAAAACATGGCGGTATCCCAGGGGCAAACACTTTAGGGGACACAAGGTCATTGGATACATTGGTGGTATCCCGGGGACAATCACTTCAAGGGAGACAAGGTCATTGGATACATTGTAACCTAAAAACATGGCGGCATCTCAAGGACAATCACTTCAAGGGGCATGAGGTCATTGGATACATTGTAACCGAAGAAATCATCGCGCGTTCCTTGAACTTTCCTGCCATGTGCGCAGACTGACAGACGCTACTCCCCCACTGCACCCACATCAAGCCATTGGATGGTTTGACAGTTTGGTTGAGAGCACAACCAATGGGAGTGCTACATTTCCGGCACATGCTTTTTTATGGACGCAAAGTTTCAGGGCAGTAAGGTAGGTGGGACTACTGATGAGTGGAGACTACATGGATAGAGACTAATGACTGTAACTCCACCTCCTCAACCTCTGACCTGCCAAAGGTTCCTCCAGGTCATAATATTGATGGATTAGTGCTCTGATTGTACAAGCAGGAGGAGTCGGGGCTTTCACCAGTACAACCCGGGGGGAGTCGGGGCTGGACCTGTGCGAGGCGGGGGAGTCAGGGCTTCCAAGTGTACAACCCGGGGGGAGTCGGGGCTGGACCTGTGCGAGGCGGGGGAGTCAGGGCTTCCAAGTGTACAAGCCGGGGGGAGTGGGGGGCTGGACCTGTGCGAGGCGGGGGAGTCAGGGCTTCCAAGTGTACAAGCCGGGGGGAGTCGGGGGCTGGACCTGTGCGAGGCGGGGGAGTCAGGGCTTCCAAGTGTACAAGCCGGGGGGAGTCGGGGCTTTCACCAGTACGAGCCGGGGGGAGTCGGGGCTTTCACCAGTACGAGCCGGGGGAGGCAGGGCTTGCACCAGTACGAGTCGGGGGAGGCAGGGCTTGCACCGGCAGGAGACGGGGGAGGCAGGGCTTGCACCAGTACGAGCCGGGGGAGGCAGGGCTTGCACCGGCACAAGACGGGGGAGGCAGGGCTTGCACCAGTACGAGCCGGGGGAGGCAGGGCTTGCACCAGCACGAGCCGGGGGAGGCAGGGCTTGCACCAGCACGAGCCGGGGGAGGCAGGGCTTGCACCAGTACGAGCCGGGGGGAGTCGGGGGCTGGACCTGTGCGAGGCGGGGGAGTCAGGGCTTCCAAGTGTACAAGCCGGGGGGAGTCGGGGCTTTCACCAGTACGAGCCGGGGGAGGCAGGGCTTGAACCAGTAGGAGTAGGGGGAGGCAGGGTTTGCACCGGCAGGAGACGGGGGAGGCAGGGCTTGCACCAGTACGAGCCGGGGGAGGCAGGGCTTGCACCAGTACGAGCCGGGGGAGGCAGGGCTTGCACCGGCACGAGACGGGGGAGGCAGGGCTTGCACCGGCACGAGACGGGGGAGGCAGGGCTTGCACCAGTACGAGCCGGGGGAGGCAGTGCTTGCACCAGTACGAGCCGGGGGAGGCAGGGAAGCGTCCTCAGGACATGCACAGGGTGAGCGCAGGAAGCGTCCTCAGGACATGCACAGGGTGAGCGCAGGAAGCGTCCTCAGGACATGCACAGTGTGAGCTCAGGACAAGCACAGTGTGAGCGCAGGAAGCGTCCTCAGGACAATCACAGTGTGAGCTCAGAACAAGCACAGTGTGAGCTCAGGACATGCACAGTGTGAGCTCAGGACATGCACAGTGTGAGCGCAGGAAGCGTCCTCAGGACATGCACAGTGTGAGTGCAGGAAGCGTCCTCAGGACATGCACAGTGTGAGTGCAGGAAGCGTCCTCAGGACAAGCACATGGTGAGCGCAGGAAGCGTCCTCAGGACATGCACAGTGTGAGCTCAGGACAAGCACAGTGTGAGCGCAGGAAGCGTCCTCAGGACATGCACAGTGTGAGTGCAGGAAGCGTCCTCAGGACAAGCACAGTGTGAGCGCAGGAAGCGTCCTCAGGACAAGCACAGTGTGAGCTCAGGACAAGCACAGTGTGAGCTCAGGACAAGCACAGTGTGAGCTCAGGACAAGCACAGTGTGAGCTCAGGACAAGCACAGTGTGAGCTCAGGACATGCACAGTGTGAGCGCAGGAAGCGTCCTCAGGACATGCACAGTGTGAGCGCAGGAAGCGTCCTCAGGACATGCACAGTGTGAGCGCAGGAAGCGTCCTCAGGACATGCACAGTGTGAGCGCAGGAAGCGTCCTCAGGACATGCACAGCGTGAGCGCAGGAAGCGTCCTCAGGACATGCACAGCGTGTGCGCAGGAAGCGTCCTCAGGACATGCACAGCGTGAGCGCAGGAAGCGTCCTCAGGACATGCACAGCGTGAGCACAGGAAGCGTCCTCAGGACATGCACAGCGTGAGCGCAGGAAGCGTCCTCAGGACATGCACAGCGTGAGCGCAGGAAGCGTCCTCAGGACATGCACAGCGTGAGCACAGGAAGCGTCCTCAGGACATGCACAGCGTGAGCACAGGAAGCGTCCTCAGGACATGCACAGCGTGAGCACAGGAAGCGTCCTCAGGACATGCACAGCGTGAGCGCAGGAAGCTTCCTCAGGACAAGCACAGCGTGAGCGCAGGAAGCGTCCTCAGGACAAGCACAGTGTGAGGGCAGAAAGCATCCTCAGGACATGCACAGCGTGAGCGCAGGAAGCGTCCTCAGGACAAGCACAGCGTGAGCGCAGGAAGCGTGCTTGGGACAAGCACAGTGTGAGCGCAGGAAGTGTCCTCAGGACATGCACAGTGTGAGTGCAGGAAGCGTCCTCAGGACATGCACAGTGTGAGCGCAGGAAGCGCCCTCAGGACATGCACAGCTTGAGCGCAGGAAGAGTCCTCAGGACATGCACAGTATGAGCACAGGAAGCGTCCTCAGGACATGCACAGCGTGAGCACTGGAAGCTTCCTCATGACAAGCACAGTGTGAGTGCAGGAAGCGCCCTCAGGACATGCACAGCTTGAGCGCAGGAAGCAGCCTCAGGACATGCACAGCGTGAACACAGGAAGCGTCCTCAGGACATGCACAGCGTGAGCGCAGGAAGCTTCCTCAGGACAAGCACCGCGTGAGCGCAGGAAGCGTGCTCGGGACAAGCACAATGTGACCACAGAAAGCGTCCTCGGGACAAGCAGTGTGAGCGCAGGAAGTGTCCTCGGGATAAGCACAGCGTGAGCGCAGGAAGCATCCTCGGGACAAGCACAACGTAAACGCAGGAAGTGTCCTTGGGATAAGCACAGCGTGAGCGCAGGAAGCATCCTCGGGACAAGCACAACGTAAACGCAGGAAGCGTCCTCAGGACAAGCACAGCGTGAGCGCAGGAAGCATCCTCGGGACAAGCACAACGTAAACGCAGGAAGCGTCCTCGGGACAAGCACAGTGTGAGCTCAGGACAAGCACAGTGTGAGCGCAGGAAGCGTCCTCAGGACATGCACAGTGTGAGCGCAGGAAGCGTCCTCAGGACATGCACAGTGTGAGCGCAGGAAGCGTCCTCAGGACAAGCACAGTGTGAGCGCAGGAAGCGTCCTCAGGACATGCACAGTGTGAGCGCAGGAAGCGTCCTCAGGACATGCACAGTGTGAGCGCAGGAAGCGTCCTCAGGACATGCACAGTGTGAGCGCAGGAAGCGTCCTCAGGACAAGCACAGTGTGAGCGCAGGAAGCGTCCTCAGGACATGCACAGTGTGAGCGCAGGAAGCGTCCTCAGGACATGCACAGTGTGAGCGCAGGAAGCGTCCTCAGGACATGCACAGTGTGAGCGCAGGAAGCGTCCTCAGGACATGCACAGCGTGAGCACAGGAAGCGTCCTCAGGACATGCACAGTGTGAGCTCAGGAAGCGTCCTCAGGACATGCACAGTGTGAGCTCAGGAAGCGTCCTCAGGACATGCACAGTGTGAGTGCAGGAAGTGTCCTCGGAACAAGCACAGTGTGAGGGCAGAAAGCGTCCTCAGGACAAGCACAGTGTGAGCTCAGGACAAGCACAGTGTGAGCTCAGGACAAGCACAGTGTGAGCTCAGGACAAGCACAGTGTGAGCTCAGGACAAGCACAGTGTGAGCTCAGGACATGCACAGTGTGAGCGCAGGAAGCGTCCTCAGGACATGCACAGTGTGAGCGCAGGAAGCGTCCTCAGGACATGCACAGTGTGAGCGCAGGAAGCGTCCTCAGGACATGCACAGTGTGAGCGCAGGAAGCGTCCTCAGGACATGCACAGCGTGAGCGCAGGAAGCGTCCTCAGGACATGCACAGCGTGTGCGCAGGAAGCGTCCTCAGGACATGCACAGCGTGAGCGCAGGAAGCGTCCTCAGGACATGCACAGCGTGAGCGCAGGAAGCGTCCTCAGGACATGCACAGCGTGAGCGCAGGAAGCGTCCTCAGGACATGCACAGCGTGAGCGCAGGAAGCGTCCTCAGGACATGCACAGCGTGAGCACAGGAAGCGTCCTCAGGACATGCACAGCGTGAGCACAGGAAGCGTCCTCAGGACATGCACAGCGTGAGCACAGGAAGCGTCCTCAGGACATGCACAGCGTGAGCGCAGGAAGCTTCCTCAGGACAAGCACAGCGTGAGCGCAGGAAGCGTCCTCAGGACAAGCACAGTGTGAGGGCAGAAAGCATCCTCAGGACATGCACAGCGTGAGCGCAGGAAGCGTCCTCAGGACAAGCACAGCGTGAGCGCAGGAAGCGTGCTTGGGACAAGCACAGTGTGAGCGCAGGAAGTGTCCTCAGGACATGCACAGTGTGAGTGCAGGAAGCGTCCTCAGGACATGCACAGTGTGAGCGCAGGAAGCGCCCTCAGGACATGCACAGCTTGAGCGCAGGAAGAGTCCTCAGGACATGCACAGTATGAGCACAGGAAGCGTCCTCAGGACATGCACAGCGTGAGCACTGGAAGCTTCCTCATGACAAGCACAGTGTGAGTGCAGGAAGCGCCCTCAGGACATGCACAGCTTGAGCGCAGGAAGCAGCCTCAGGACATGCACAGCGTGAACACAGGAAGCGTCCTCAGGACATGCACAGCGTGAGCGCAGGAAGCTTCCTCAGGACAAGCACCGCGTGAGCGCAGGAAGCGTGCTCGGGACAAGCACAATGTGACCACAGAAAGCGTCCTCGGGACAAGCAGTGTGAGCGCAGGAAGTGTCCTCGGGATAAGCACAGCGTGAGCGCAGGAAGCATCCTCGGGACAAGCACAACGTAAACGCAGGAAGTGTCCTTGGGATAAGCACAGCGTGAGCGCAGGAAGCATCCTCGGGACAAGCACAACGTAAACGCAGGAAGCGTCCTCAGGACAAGCACAGCGTGAGCGCAGGAAGCATCCTCGGGACAAGCACAACGTAAACGCAGGAAGCGTCCTCGGGACAAGCACAGTGTGAGCTCAGGACAAGCACAGTGTGAGCGCAGGAAGCGTCCTCAGGACATGCACAGCGTGAGCGCAGGAAGCGTCCTCAGGACAAGCACAGTGTGAGCGCAGGAAGCGTCCTCAGGACAAGCACAGTGTGAGCGCAGGAAGCGTCCTCAGGACATGCACAGTGTGAGCGCAGGAAGCGTCCTCAGGACATGCACAGTGTGAGCGCAGGAAGCGTCCTCAGGACATGCACAGTGTGAGCGCAGGAAGCGTCCTCAGGACAAGCACAGTGTGAGTGCAGGAAGCGTCCTCAGGACATGCACAGTGTGAGCGCAGGAAGCGTCCTCAGGACATGCACAGTGTGAGCGCAGGAAGCGTCCTCAGGACATGCACAGTGTGAGCGCAGGAAGCGTCCTCAGGACATGCACAGCGTGAGCACAGGAAGCGTCCTCAGGACATGCACAGTGTGAGCTCAGGAAGCGTCCTCAGGACATGCACAGTGTGAGCTCAGGAAGCGTCCTCAGGACATGCACAGTGTGAGTGCAGGAAGTGTCCTCGGAACAAGCACAGTGTGAGGGCAGAAAGCGTCCTCAGGACAAGCACAGTGTGAGGGCAGGAAGCGTCCTCAGGACAAGCACAGTGTGAGGGCAGGAAGCGTCCTCGGGACAAGCACAGTGTGAGCGCAGGAAGCGTCCTCAGGACAAGCACAGCGTGAGCGCAGGAAGCGTCCTCAGGACAAGCACAGTGTTAGTACACTTTACAAATAGTTTGCCATTAGAAAAGAGTTGCAGAATCCGTTCACCACACTCCATGGATAATACAATTTCTGGTTCTGCTCACAGAGTACGCTGCAAAGACACTCCGTATATCAGACTGTCCACCATGACAAAGACCCAAAACTAGCTACAGATTATGGCCCCTTTAAAAGTAGACACCTTAGGCAGCTGCCTAGAGGGCCTATAAAATATACATGTTCAGCTTGGATAAGACTCAACAGGGTTGGACACACACACATCAATCACAGCAAACACAACCAATGCGATTATCCCCCCCCCACCCCACCTGTTCGTCAATATAGAACTCTACTGCATTGCCTGGCCGGATCTTAGTGGCCATTTTAGGCTAATTGGGGGCTTAAAAGTGTCTGTATTCTATGGGGACCCCAAACAGGAAGTCGTTTGTGTACAGGAACCCCCCCCCCCCACACACACACAAACACACACACACCTGATATTCACTCCCCTAGGGAGACAGCAATGTCCCTTATACAATCCAGCCACTGACCGGCCGTCCGGACGCTTTTTCGCGTATCCGCAGAACAATGGCGCGGCTCATTTCCGGATACCCTGCTTTATATATTTTCTTTATATCTATTAAAAAAAAAAAAAAATGCTCATAATTACAAAGTGTTCTTCTGCGGCACATCAAAGCCTCGGCATTAAGAAGACAAGAAGATCCCTTCAAAGAATTCACACAACTGGGGGTCCCACTTCAAACGCCTGTGTTTTCCTGGGGGCGAGTCCCCCTTCTGTGCCGGATTTTTTTTTGCTTGGGGACAATTTTCTTCTTTAAAGAATTTCACAGCAGTGACGGCTCATCTTTTAACCCCTCCGCCGCCGCCAGCCCCACACCGCGCAGCGAGGGGAACCAGGCAATTCCGCTATCTCTTTACCGGGGAAAAAAAAAAAACATAAAGAGAAAATAAAATAAAAATTTGTCGGCGCGTTATCTGTGCCTCGGGTTATCTTTGTAGTGAAGTTTAAACTTCTAGATCCAATTAAACAAGACCCTGGGTCCTGGAAAATCCGATTAAAGGACGCGTCGCCGGCTTGGCGTGCCGCGTATAAAGCTCGGGGAGATTAGCCGTGTCTTGGCGTTGCGCTGGATGCTATCGGTTGACCCAACACCTCTGGAAGGACAGATATCCCGCGTCTGTTGGAAAATAAAACCGGTTTACCGGGAGAGAAATGGGCGCGCGGCGGACAACGGCAAACTTGTGACCAGCGAATAGGAACGGGTTCATGCAAACATTTTAGTACTTATGGTTTTTCTTTTTTTTTTTAACCTAGACTATAACAAGATGTGCAAAGCACCGTTACCAATAACGACCACAGATTATTCGCCATGGGTCGCAATACTGATTGGGCGTCCTGACTTATATAAGGCAACACAAAGTGTAAAAATTTAGACAAAAAGTAGAAAGACGATACATAAAATCTAAGGGAGATAAAATGTACACATTGATGGAGAAACAAAAAAAAGATGATATATAAAAGCATATAGACAATAAAGTACCGGCTATACAGACAATTGTTATTGGTTGAACTAGATAGACTTGTGTCCCTATTTTTAACCGAACTATGCAACAACACATAACATTTTTAAAATAATACATAAAATGTAAACATTGATACAGAAATAAAAAGAAGATATATAAAGCATATAGAGAGGATACATTAGGTATAAAGGACCATACATAAAATCAAAAGATAATGCATAAAACGTAAAGATTGATACAGAAATAAAAAGACGATAAAGAAAAGTATAAAGACGATGAAGAAAAGTATAAAGAAGAGTATAAAGAAAAGTATAAAGACGATACATAAAGTATAAAGACGATAAAAAAAAGTATAAAGACGATAAAAAAAAGTATAAAGACAATACATAAAGTATAAAAGACGATAAAGAAAAGTATAAAGACGATAAAAAAAAGTATAAAGACGATAAAAAAAAGTATAAAGACGATTAAAAAAAAAGTATAAAAAGACGATAGATAAAATCTAAAGAGAATACATAAAATTTAAAACATTGATAAAAAGAAGATATATAAAGCATATAGAGAATACATCAGGTATAAAAAGACCATACATAAAATCAAAAGATAAAAAACGTAAAGACTGATACAGAAATAAAAAGACAATACATAAAGTATAAAGACGATAAAGAAAGTATAAAGACGATACATAAAATCGAAAGAGAATACATAAAATGTAAACATTCATACAAAAAGTAAAAAGATGATATACAAGACATATAGTATAGACAATACGTGAAGTATAAAGAAAAGTATCAAGACTATACACAAAATCTAAACATTGAAACAAAAAGCAAAAATCTGACGCATAAAGTATAAAGGTGACACAAAGTATATAGATGATACATAAAGTATATAGATGATACATAAAATCCAAAACTTATACGAAAAGTATAAAGAAAGACGATTCGTAAAATCTGATGCCGCCTACAGACGAGAAAAATGCAATTTTTTAAATTTAGAACCTGCTCTATTTTTGTCTCGTCGTTTTTCACGTCACCATTTTTCACGTCGTGAAAAAACGGTCGTGTGTAGGTTTTAACGAGGGGGGGGGAAAAACGCACAGGCTCAGACCCGAGTTATGAGAAAGGAAAATTAGCATAAGCAGCCCAAAGAGTGGCGCCATTTGAATGGAACTTCCCCTTTATAGTGATGCTTTGCGCGAGCATTCTTTTCACGAATGTGTGTATGCAAGGCATGACATGAATAACGGTCGTGTGTAAAGCGGCATAAGTGTTGATATTTAAAAGTATTTAGACGAGGTGTAAAAAAGATGATACATAAAAATTTAAAACATTGATACAAAAAGTAAAAGATGATATACAAGACATATAGTATAGACAATACATGAAGTATAAAGAAATTTATCAATATGGTACACAAAGTCTAAAGAAGAAACACAAAAAGTACAGAGAAGATACAAAAATTATATACACAATACATAAGGTATAAAGACAATACAAAAAAAAAAAAAAAAAGGATAAAATATGAAAATAAAGTAAAAAGATATTAAAAAAAGTATACAGATGAAACACAAAAAGTATAAAGACTATACAAAAAGTATATAGACAATACATAATGTACAAGGATGATATGTAGAGTATATAGAAGACACATAATGTATAAGGATGATATGTAGAGTATATAGAAGACACATAATGTATACGGATGATATGTAGAGTATATAGAAGACACATAATGTATAAGGATGATATGTAGAGTATATAGAAGACACATAACGTATAAGGATGATATGTAGAGTATATAGAAGACACATAACGTATAAGGATGATATGTAGAGTATATAGAAGACACATAGGGCCAGATTCTCGTAGTTTGGCGTAACTTTGTGCGGGTGTAACATAACCTATTTACGTTACGCCTTCGCAACTTAGATGGGCAAGTGCTGTATTCTCAAAGCACTTGCTCCGTAAGTTGCGGCAGCGTAGCGTAAATAGGCCGGCGTAAGCCCGCCTAATTCAAATTTGGAACAGGGGGGCGGGTTTTATGTTAATGTTCTGTGACCCGACGTGATTGACGTTTTTCACGAACAGCGCATGTGCCGTCCGTGGAAATCTCCCAGTGTGCATTGCTCCTAATACCCCGCAAGGATGTATTGGTTTTGACGTGAATGTAAATTACGTCCAGCCCCATTCATGGACGATTTACGCAAACGACGTCAAATTTTCAAATTTCGGCGCGGGAACGACGGCCATTCTTAACATTGGTACGCCGAACTTACGCCACCATATAGCAGGGGTAACTTTACGCCGGGAAAAGCCCAGCGTAAACGGCGTATCTATACAGCATCCGCCGGGCGTACGTTTGTGAATTCGCGTATCTAGCTGATTTACATATTTCGACGCGTAAATCAGCGTACACGCCCCTAGCGGCCAGTGTAAATATGCAGTTACGATCCGACGGCGTAAGAGACTTACGCCGGTCAGATCTAATAGAAATCTATGCGTAACTGATTCTAAGAATCAGGCGCATAAATACGACCAGCCAGACTCAGAGCTACGACGGCGTATCTGGAGATACGCCGTCGCATCTCTTTTGAGAATCTGGCCCATAATGTACAAGGATGCTATGTAGAGTATATAGAAGACACATAATGTACAAGGATGATATGTAGAGTATATAGAAGATACATAATGTACAAGGATGATATGTAGAGTATATAGAAGACACATAATGTATAAGGATGATATGTAGAGTATATAGAAGACACATAATGTACAAGGATGATATGTAGAGTATATAGAAGATACATAATGTATAAGGATGATATGTAGAGTATATAGAAGATACATAATGTATAAGGATGCCATGTAGAGTATATAGAAGATACATAATGTATAAGGATGATATGTAGAGTATATAGAAGATACATAATGTATAAGGATGCTATGTAGAGTATATAGAAGACACATAATGTACAAGGATGATATGTAGAGTATATAGAAGACACATAATGTACAAGGATGATATGTAGAGTATATAGAAGACACATAATGTACAAGGATGATATGTAGAGTATATAGAAGATACATAATGTATAAGGATGATATGTAGAGTATATAGAAGACACATAATGTACAAGGATGATATGTAGAGTATATAGAAGATACATAATGTATAAGGATGATATGTAGAGTATATAGAAGATACATAATGTATAAGGATGATATGTAGAGTATATAGAAGATACATAATGTATAAGGATGCCATGTAGAGTATATAGAAGATACATAACGTATAAGGATGATATGTAGAGTATATAGAAGACACATAATGTATAAGGATGATATGTAGAGTATATAGAAGATACATAATGTATAAGGATGATATGTAGAGTATATAGAAGATACATAATGTATAAGGATGATATGTAGAGTATATAGAAGATACATAATGTATAAGGATGATATGTAGAGTATATAGAAGATACATAATGTATAAGGATGATATGTAGAGTATATAGAAGATACACAATGTATAAGGATGATATGTAGAGTATATAGAAGACACATAATGTATAAGGATGCTATGTAGAGTATATAGAAGACACATAATGTACAAGGATGCTATGTAGAGTATATAGAAGACACATAATGTACAAGGATGATATGTAGAGTATATAGAAGACACATAATGTATAAGGATGATATGTAGAGTATATAGAAGACACATAATGTATAAGGATGATATGTAGAGTATATAGAAGACAAATAAGGTAGAAAAACAATACACAAGTTGACACATAAAGTAACAATGTATAATACACGGCATGTATATAATTGTGTACAGTCAATAAAACGTCAGTTGGATCTTCGCCTTCAGAAGACGCGGTGAAGGTTCTTTGAATATGATAATCCAGATTTTTTTTTACTTTTGTAGGTGTTGACGGACAGGCCCATGTCGGAGTAATTTGATGGTTTTAGCGCGGGGAATCTTATTATTTTGCTGCCGCAGACCTTTGCAGAGTTTGTTTATAACTAAACGTCAAAGGGTTCCCCGCCGATGGGCCTCCGCTGCGTTCACAGGGAGAGGCCGACATTGAAGGCTGATTAGATCCTAACATCATTACGTGGCGGAGCCACATGAAAGGCCAGGCTGTGATAGCGGCCCAGCGGTTGTTAGTTTGCTGTCGAGCCGCGTTCTCACAGATGTTTCTGCAGTCAGGAGACTGTCGCGTTCAATGTGGACGGCGGGGGGGAGGAGGGGAAGGGATTTTTTTTTCTAGAGGTGTACAGATAAAGAGAGCCGAATCAGACAAGTATACAAAACATAATTAACTGCCTGAACTCCTTGTTTGTTCTGGCTGCATTAATCAGAATAGGAAATTATTTTCCGGCTCCTGGGTGATTCAGGCCTTTACCAAATGGGCCAGAGGGCTGATTGGAGGAGAGCGGCGGTCAAACGGGGAAAACCTGCAGTTTAGCTGTACTGTACGTCAAGGGGATTCCCTTCACACAGCAATTTAATGCACCAGCATTCAGTGAAAGACCAAAGACCTTAGATGGCCTGAAGATTCTCACCATGTCTGCTGAGCCAATTATACCCCCGAACCCCCAACCTTCTAATCGCCCAGAAGCGATTCAGTTCGCATGCACCGCGCTTTATACGTTTTTCATTCATTCATTCACATGATTGGTGGAGATGAGTGGAGCCTCACATGGACGGTTCCACCATGATTATAACAATAGCAATGAAGCTATACCCTTCCCGATTGGTCAATTCTCAGAGACGCTTTAGACATTGGAGCACCATCTGATCCAACCAATAGAGGACACACTGGACCACCATCTGATCCAACCAATAGAGGACACACTGGACCACCATCTGATCCAACCAATAGAGGCCACACTGGACCACCATCTGATCCAACCAAAAGAGGTCACATTGCACCACCATCTGATCCAACCAATAGAGGTCACACTGGACCACCATCTGATCCAACCAATGGAGGCCACACTGGACCACCATCTGATCCAACCAATAGAGGACACACTGGACCACCATCTGATCCAACCAAAAGAGGTCACACTGAACCACCATCTGATCCAACCAATAGAGGCCACACTGGACCACCATCTGATCCAACCAATAGAGGTCACACTGGACCACCATCTGATCCAACCAAAATAGGTCACACTGGACCACCATCTGATCCAACTAATAGAGGTCACACTGAACCACCATCTGTTACAACCAAAAGAGGTCACACTGAACCACCATCTGATCCAACCAATAGAGGTTACACTGGACCACCATCTGATCCAACCAATAGAGGTCACACTGGACCACCATCTGATCCAACCAATAGAGGTCACACTGGACCACCATCTGATCCAACCAATAGAGGTCACACTGGACCACCATCTGATCCAACCAATAGAGGTCACACTGGACCACCATCTGATCCAACCAATAGAGGTCACACTGGACCACCATCTGATCCAACCAATAGAGGACACACTGGAGCACCATCTGATCCAACCAATAGAGGTCACACTGAACCACCATCTGTTACAACCAATAGAGGACACACTGGAGCACCATCTGATCCAACCAATAGAGGTCACACTGGACCACCATCTGATCCAACCAATAGAGGTCACACTGGACCACCATCTGAAAAGGGACAACTTTTTATTTATTTTTTGATGAGTAGCTTTGGGTGGGAGCCATTGGCCTGAACAAAGATGACGGCGCCGCCCTTCTGGAGAGAAGAGCAGATGAAAATATATTGGAGGACAGGTACTCTTTAAATTTTAAAAAAATTCCCCAGCTGTGGAGGAGTGCGGATCGGTGTCAGCTGGGCGGATTGTTCATATCAGACCTCTCAAATCTGAAACCCACCTAAAACCCACACAGGTGATCGGTCAGCCTTGGCGGGTCCGCGTTTGGCTCAGAACACGCAGTCTGTGCTGGTTAGTGCCTTCTAACTAAAACTCTTATGACTGTTAGGGCTCAGCCGTTCCTTCTCTGAGCTGACCGCTTAGCTGTCGGCTAATTGCCAACGCCTATCTCTTCACAGTGACTCACCTGTTGATGATCCCGCTCGTCAGTCCTGGTTATTTAAGTTGTCCAACTCAGTTGATCTCTGCCTTCGCCTTGGTCAACATCACAGAGACTTTCTCCTGCGTTCCTGTTAAAGACTTGCTTGGCTGACGTTCCTTCTGGCTCCAGATCCTGCTTGCTGTGCCACTACGCTGATCCCTGGCTTCCTGACTTTCTGGCTTGTCTGACTATCCGTTGTGGTTACTGAACTTTGGTTATGTTGTGACTACGTTTATCTCTGGCTCCCTGACGTTTGGCTTGGCTGACTATCCGATCCGGTTCAGGAGCTCTGGCTACGTTTTGACTACGCTTATCTTTTTATTATTATTATTATTATTAAACAAGTGTGATTTACCTGTACTTCTGTCTCGGTCTGATTCGTGGTTTCCGACAAGGACGCGGACAGGCCTGGATTCCCGGCATCCAAGCCTGGAAAGTTGTGCTTTCCCCCCCCCGGAGTTCTCCTTAAAGCATCGCTCTTCAGATTGCCTTTGAGACCCCCCTCCCCCCCAGCACCAGGAGGGTTAATATCCGCAGAGTCAGCACCATCCAATCTTGCCGGGGGGTGGGGGGTGCTGCGCCGCTCTCGCAGTAGGGGCTGCGCTACCTCTGAACCGTCTCACCATTAAACGTTTTTCCCCACGTCGCAAAATCTTTTCCCTTTTCATAAGCCGACGCGTTTCTGATGTAAATTTGTTATTCGCGCAGCCTTTGAAATGTGTCAAATTCACTTCTAATTTAGCGCGCCGGCAAAATTCTTTTCTTTCCCCCCAAACAGTCTTGTCTGCCGCGTCGTCCTCCTCCTCCTCCTCTTTGACAGTTCAAATCCATTTTCATGTCGGAATCCATTGTTGTACCTAATGTATGCAGAGCGGGGATTTTCAGCGCTGAAGGTTACTCCGCCAGCCGTAATCGAGGCGTATAATTGTCGAGGGCTTCACATGACATCCCCCGCCTTTTATTTTAGCCGCGCTCCGAACGTCGCCTTTGAACTGCCTGCGGTAAATTAAGCAAAAAAAAGTCTTTATCGTAATTACAATCAAATGCCATTCGAGCGACCGCGGCAAAGAGGTCCTGTCCCCCCCAGGCAGACCTGGCGACAGCGGGAGGTCGTATCCAAGTCCGGGCCGCTCCATACACCACACATATTACCTGATTGCCCTTCGTGCACCACCCAGTCCTACCACCAGATAGACACCCCATAAACCACCCAGTCCTACCACCAGATAGACACCCCATAAACCACCCAGCCCATTACCAGAGACAACCCATACACCACCCAGTTCTACTACCAGATAGAAACCCTATATACCCCCCAGCCCTACTACCCAATTGCCCCCCCCATACACCACCCATCCCTACTACAAGAGGCAACCCATAGACCACCCAGCCCTACGACGAGAGGCAACCCATACACTACCCAGCCCTACTACCCGATTGCCCCCATATGCACCACACAGTCCTACTACCTGATAGACAACCCATACACCACCCAGCCCTACTACAAGAGGCAACCCATACACCACCCAGTCCTACCACCAGATAGACACCCCATGCTTCACCCAGTCCTACCACCAGACAGACACCCCATGCACCACCCAACCCTACTACCCGGTAGACACCCCATACACCACCCATACTACCTGAATGCCCCCTTCATACGCCATCCAGTCCTACTACCTAATAGACAACCCATACACCACCCAGCCCTACTACCAAATATACATCACATAGACCACCCAGTCCTACTACCAGAGGCAACCCATATATCACCCAGCCCTACTACGGGAGGCAACACATACACCACCCAGCCCTACTACGGGAGGCAACCCATACACCACCCAGCCCTACTACGAGAAGCAATCCATACACCACCCAGCTCTACTACGAGCAACCCATACACCACCCAGCCCTACTACGAGAGGAAACACATAACCACCCAGCTGGACTACCGGGGACTTGTTTCTTATAGGTGATGCCGATATTAGCCCGGGGTGCACACCAGGAGTAAACAATCAGAATAAGGTGGATCTATTTTTGTTAAAACTACCAGGGCCGCCATCAGGGGGGTAAGGCATTACACCTGTAAGGGGCCCAATAGCCCCCAGGGTCCCTTACAGGCCCGGCCTGCCCCCCTCCTGTTTTTTTTCAGACTATAGATCCATCTCACAGGTGTCACCCTCCATGGGGAGTGTTCTGGATGTGACCGTATAACTTCCTGAGCAGACGCTGTGCTTGGATTGTAAGCTCTTTGGTTCAGAGCAACAGTGGCCGGGACGCACCTCACCTGTTTCTGTAGTATAAGAAGGTGGGGAAAGGGAGGGGGGGGTTGGATGGGTCGTACAGCTGGGGACACCGAGGAGCTCTGACTTAGGCTGTAGCGATGTTGAAGGAGGAATGCGCACCACGCCAGGAATGTCAATTGTAAGAAAAATTCAATAAACGCTCGTTTCTCTCTTCAGATTTTTTGGCTGCATATGAAAGGATTTGGGAGTCGGGGGGGGGGGGGGGGGGGGGGGGGATTGCAAATTAGACACGACACACACTGGATCTGCCCGTCTAATTGCTGTCAGATACTCTGCCGGGAAGACGGAAAAGATGAGGACGTGGCAGAGACATGGGGAGTGCGCAGGACGGCGCCACCAAAACCAGTGCCGTCTTCCCGGGGCCTCATTACCACGAGAGCCCCAAACTTCCCATCTCACAAAGATAATAAAAGATACATTGTAACTCCTCAATACAGACAGAACATAGGAACCCCCACCAACCAATCAGAATGAGAGAGCCCCAAACTTCCCATCTCACAGAGATACATACTAAAGGATACATTGTACATCAGTGGGGGGAATAGTGTCCCATCATTGGTGTCAGTGGGAGGAATAGTGTCCCATCATTGGTGTCAGTGGGAGGAATAGTGTCCCATCATTGGTGTCAGTGGGGGGAATAGTGTCCCGTCATTGGTGTCAGTGGGGGGAATAGTGTCCCATCATTGGTGTCAGTGGGAAGAATAGTGTCCCATCATTGGTGTCAGTGGGAGGAATAGTGTCCCATCATTGGTGTCAGTGGGAGGAATAGTGTCCCATCATTGGTGTCAGTGGGGGGAATAGTGTCCCGTCATTGGTGTCAGTGGGAGGAATAGTGTCCCATCATTGGTGTCAGTGGGGGGAATAGTGTCCCGTCATTGGTGTCAGTGGGGGGGAATAGTGTCCCATCATTGGTATCAGTGGGGGGAATAGTGTCCCATCATTGGTGTCAGTGGGGAGAATAGTGTCCCGTCATTGGTGTCAGTGGGGGGGAATAGTGTCCCATCATTGGTATCAGTGGGGGAATAGTGTCCCATCATTGGTGTCAGTGGGGGGAATAGTGTCCCATCATTGGTGTCAGTGGGAGGAATAGTGTCCCATCATTGGTGTCAGTGGGAGGAATAGTGTCCCATCATTGGTGTCAGTGGGAGGAATAGTGTCCCATCATTGGTGTCAGTGGAAGGAATAGTGTCCCATCATTGGTGTCAGTGGGGGGAATAGTGTCCCATCATTGGTGTCAGTGGGAGGAATAGTGTCCCATCATTGGTGTCAGTGGGAGGAATAGTGTCCCATCATTGGTGTCAGTGGGAGGAATAGTGTCCCATCATTGGTGTCAGTGGGGGGAATAGTGTCCCATCATTGGTGTCAGTGGGAGGAATAGTGTCCCATCATTGGTGTCAGTGGGAGGAATAGTGTCCCATCATTGGTGTCAGTGGAAGGAATAGTGTCCCATCATTGGTATCAGTGGAAGGAATAGTGTCCCATCATTGGTGTCAGTGGGAGGAATAGTGTCCCATCATTGGAGTCAGTGGAAGGAATAGTGTCCCATCATTGGTGTCAGTGGGAGGAATAGTGTCCCATCATTGGTGTCAGTGGGAGGAATAGTGCCCCAAGGGCTGGCAAAGGGCCACGTCTGGCCCCCGGGCCGCAGTTTATAGATCACTCCCCTGGAGGATAAAACACAGACATCATAAAACAATATGAAATCATGAAGTCATAAACAGTCCCTACCTTGGCCACTGGGGGGGGCGCCATACGATGGAAGATCCCATTTCTGGCAAAATCCAGGTTCTGGATTGGATGATGGTAAAGCAGGGGCGGGTCATGTCTACACAGCCATCCCTATGGAGAGAGAGGGAGGGGGGGGGAAATAAAGCTAGAGTGGGAGAAGAACTACAACTCCCAGCAATCTCTGCCTAGAGGATCATGGAGGCCATGCCCTCAGAGGCTGGAAGAACGTTCCTCCAATCCCAAACCTTCACCAATGGGGACGCCGGTGTCTGAAAGCCTAGGTGACCGGTCCTCTTTATGGGGTCTTATTTCAGGGGGGATTTCGGGGTGTATAGATATCAAAAGCTCATCCGGGATTTACTTTCCTGCATCCCGCCATCTCTTCTGGCTGATCCGCATTCTGTTCCTGAGCGCCCCCCCGGGGGGCCATCCGGCAACACGAGCCCCTTCCAGGGCTGGGGGGAGGGGGTCATTCACCTGTGGACAATGCACAAAGAGCGCAGGCGGCGGAACACGGCGTGCAGGTGTGCGGCGCTCCCGACCTGCCCTGTGCCAGCTCAACCTTCCCGGAGTTCAAAGCGGGTGATAAAGACGAGGGTAAAGGAGGATCGGGGCGACTTTCATCGCGTCTTCATCAAGGAGAGGCCGAGAATAATCGCCGTTATCATCTGCCGCTCACGTGACCTGCCGGGGGGAACCACAAACACCAACACCCAACGTTTATAAAAGAGAGAAGTGACGCTTTATCACAGGAAAGAAGAAATGTTGTATCCACTTCATACGACTTACAGAAAAAATAGAAAAAACATTTAAATATACGACAAAAAATAATTACATTAAAGTGGATACAGTGGCCCAGATTCTCGAAGCTGGGCGTAAAACTGCGGCGGCGTAACGTATGTCATTTACGTTACGCCGCCGCAAGTTTTACACGCAAGTGCTTTATTCACAAAGAACTTGCCTGTAAAGTTGCGGCGGCGTAGCGTAAATCAAATGATCCGCCTAATTCAAATGATCCGGGTAGGGGGCGTGGATCATTTAAATTAGGCGCGTTCCCAGCGCCGATCGTAATGCGCATGCGCCGTCCCTAAAATTTCCCGACGTGCATTGCGCTAAATGACGTCGCAAGGACGTCATTGGTTTTGACGTGAACGTAAATGGCGTCCAGCCCCATTCACGGACGACTTACGCAAACAACGTAACTTTTTCAAATTTCGACGCGGGAACGACGGCCATTCTCAACATTGGCTGTGCCTCATAGACCCATGGGCAACTTTACGCCGGGAAAAGCCTAACGTAAACGTCGTAACTTTACTGCGTCGGCCGCGCGTACGTTCGGGAATTCGCGTATCTAGCGACGTGGAATTCTACGGAAGTGCCACCTAGCGGTCAAAAAAAAATGCAGTTTAGATCCGATGGAGTAAGAGACTTACGCCTGTCGGATCGAATGGATTTCTATGCGTAACCGATTCTAAGAATCAGGCGCATAGATACGACGGCTCAACGCAGAGATACGACGGCGTATCTTGAGATACGCCGTCGTATCTCCGTTGTGAATCTGGGCCTAGATTTTATGTAAATATTTTTTTTATTTTTTGTTACCTTTCGACAATGCGGTGTTACGGATGAGCCGAGCATCCCCCCCCCCCCCCCGTTCGGTTCTCACCAGAACCTGCGAACGGACCGATCGTTCGCGCGAACTTTAGAACCCCATTGAAGTCTATGGGACTCGAACGTTCGAAATCAAAAGTGCGAATTTTAAAGGCTAATATGCAAGTTATTGTCGTAAAACGGGTCTGGGGACCCGGGTCCTGCCCCAGCTATGCAGCCTCTCCAGTGCCCAGCTATGCAGCCTTTCCAGTGCCCAGCTATGCAGCCTCTCCAGTGCCCAGCTATGCAGCCTCTCCAGTGCCCAGGAATGCAGCCTCACCAGTGCCCAGGAATGCAGTCTCACCAGTGCCCGGCAATGCAGCCTCTCCAGTGCCCAGCTATGCAGCCTCTCCAGTGCACAGGAATGCAGCCTCACCAGTGCCCAGGAATGCAGCCTCACCAGTGCCCAGAAACGCAGCCTCACCAGTGCCCAGGACTGCAGCCCCACCTGTGCCCAGGAACGCAGCCTCACCTGTGCCCAGGAATGCAGCCTCACCTGTGCCCAGCAATGCAGCCTCACCTGTGCCCAGGAATGCAGCCTCACCTGTGCCCAGGAACGCAGCCTCACCAGTGCCCAGAAATGCAGCCTCACCTGTCCCCAGGAATTCAGTCTTCCCTCCTGCCCACCCCTTTGTCCTGGGCCAGGACTACAAGGGGGAAGCCGCCCCTCCTGCCCACCCCCTGTCCCAGCTCCAAGCATGCACTACTCTTTTGGTGAAAATACTTTCTTCGTGTTGAACCTTCTCCCGCCAGTCTGAGGTCGCGTCACATATATACACATTTCTTTGGCGCTCTCAGAAAGTTCTAGAAGATGGCGTTGGGAGCCGGCGCAGTTTTCCCCCCCGGAGCCGATGATTAGAGACGGGGATGTTGAGCGGTTTGTTCTCTGACAATGAACAGGTCAGGCAGAACGCGGCTTTGAACGGCGGCACAAAGTGCCGATGTCGGATTTCTCCATGCAAATTGCGGCGTTGCAGACAAAACGCTTTCTTCCAGCGCTTTACATTTTTGCCGAGACGCCCAGATCTGCCGAATGAAAGGAGCGATTCTTCCCTTTATAGCTTTTTTATTTTTCCGTCTTTAAGGGGCAGAAAATCCGGCAGGTAAATTGGGAAAAAATACTAAAAAATTCCCAGGAAGTCAGGAAATGAACGCCGACTCGCCGCCGCTCGCCTTTCTTCCTTCATCGGGCCGGCTGCAGAGAACGGACGATCGCTCATTAGGGGCGACTTTTACACAAAATACAATCATCAATTAGAAACAAAATCCAGCACTGGACGTCCTCACACTGTGCGCCTGCTTCCCTCATGCAGGAGCCGAGCAGGGACAGGCCCCATTGCACCATGGGAGCTTTCCTAATTGTGGGTGGAGCCGATTCCTGGGTATGAAGGGCTGAGGACGCATTGCTCCTCCCCTCCAGGATAGATTCACATTGCGCTCATCGCACTGGCTGCTCACCATTGGCCCGCCTTCCTGCACCCTTATCAACCAATCGGCAGCTACTTTCCTTGCTCTGGCTGCTCTACATTGATGGAAAGGCTCAATGTGATTGGCTGGTTAGAGTTTCCCCGCCATCAAGTCTCTCTCAGATTATATGGGCGGCCCAAACCTGTACATCTGCTGGGATTTGTGGTTCCCCAACACCCGACACACTGCAGGGGTGCTGGGACTTTCAGTTCATTGGCACTTGATGAGCTGCAGCATTGCTGGGACTTGTAGTTCCCCAATAGCTGGGGCTTAAAGTTCTCCGACACTTGAAAAGCTACAGTGTGGCTGGGACTTGTAGTTCGCCAACCGTTGACGAGCTGCAGCATGGCTGAGACTTGTACTCCCTTCCCCCCCAATAGTTGACAAGCTGGGACCTGAAGTTGTCCAAAACCTGAAAAGCTATAGCGTGGCTGGGACTTGTAGTTCGCCAACCGTTGACGAGCTGCAGCCTTGCTGGGACTTGTACTCCCCCCCCCCCCAATAGTTGACAAGCTGGGACCTGAAGTTGTCCAAAACCTGAAAAGCTATAGCGTGGCTGGGACTTGTAGTTCGCCAACCGTTGACGAGCTGCAGCCTTGCTGGGACTTGTACTCCCCCCCCCCCCAATAGTTGACAAGCTGGGACCTGAAGTTGTCCAACACCTGAAAAGCTATTGTGTGGCTGGGACTTGTAGTTCACCAACCGTTGACGAGCTGCAGCCTTGCTGGGACTTGTACTCCCCCCCCCCCCAATAGTTGACAAGCTGGGACCTGAAGTTGTCCAACACCTGAAAAGCTATTGTGTGGCTGGGACTTGTAGTTCACCAACCGTTGACGAGCTGCAGCATGGCTGAGAATGTGTCGTTTCTGCAGTGAGTTGGCGAGCATTTCCGGGACCTAATGTTCCCCAACAGTTGATGATTAGAGATGTATAGAACTGTTCGCCGGCGAATAGTTTGCCGCGGTTTTCGCTTGTTCGGGTTTGCGGGTGAACATATGCGATGTTCGATCCGCCTCCTATTAATTAACATTGAGAAATTTTTGAGTTAGATAGAGCAGGTTAGTTAGTCAGTTAATGTTACAGTGTGTAGAGGATATATATACATCCCAGGGAGTTGTACATATATTTATACACTGTATAGTATAGTTAGATTAGAGGTGCAGGGTGCCGTGTAATATAAAGGGGTCCAGAGGTGCTGTGCTGTGTAATATAAAGGGGTCCAGGGTGCTGTGTAATATAAAGGGGTCCAGTGGTGCTGTGCTGTGTAATATAAAGGGGTCCAGTGGTGCAGTGCTGTGTAATATGAAGGGGTCCAGAGGTGCTGTGCTGTGTAATATAAAGGGGTCCAGAGGTGCTGTGTAATGTAAAGGGGTCCAGTGCTGCACTCTAAAAAGTAATTCGAGAGACCTGTTACCACCACTTAATTAAATGCATATTTCCAAGGTAAAAATTCAAATTTATTGTTTTAAATAAACTTTTTACGTTGAAAACCTATTTTAATAAGTTCTGTTGATATTATAATGTTGGAAATTACAGCAACCTAATTTTGTGTGTTGTGTACAGTCCCATTTCTGCATTCATTGATGTAAAAGGAAATTTAAGTTGTGGTAACTTAATAAAATGGACTTGGTAACTCAATTTTGTTCTATCTTGAGTTATTGCAAGTCTCCTCCCCCACCAACATAACGCAGAAAAAGCTGAGACATGTTGGAAGGAAGACCTGCTGCTGCGCAGAAATATGAAAGACATTTTTAAAGGTGAAAATAATTTGCTTTACAAAGAAATTTGGAACTATTACTGTTTGTAATCCCTTATAGCCTATAGCTCGAGAACTAGGTGTTAAAAGGCAACACCAACTAATAAACTTTGTCCTAATATAGTGCTGGTTGTTTTTAGCCTTGTGAACATCATTGCCTCATGTCAGTGGGTAGCATTGATAGTGCGCCATTTGTAAAATCTGCTAAGCTTGAAAAAGGTTTTGTTTTGTTTTTTTGTGCCAGGGGAGTCAGTGTATTATAGATTTTAGCTTCTATGGCAAACTATATTCAAGACTTCATGGTTTGTTTAAAATATTTACTAAAGGCAAATCCACTTTGCACTGAAGGTGCACTTGGAAGTGCAGTCACTGTAGATCTTAGGGGGACATACAAGGAAAATAAAAACAGCATTTTCGCTTGCACATGATTGGATGATAAAATCAGCAGAGCTTCCCCTAATTTCAGATCTTTCAGATTTGCCTTTAGTAAATAAACCCCAATAGTCTGATTGTTTATTGTCTTCTTTCCTTGGAGACGGAGGGACTGTTTTCCTCTCTCCCCTCCAACCTATGGCCACTATTGTGGTATTCCTATTTGTCTGTTTTTCTTCTTTTTTTTCTTTTTTTTGGATGCTCTTTCCCCCTTATCAGCTCCCTCTTCCCTCTTCCTACTTGCCCTAAGGCCGCTTTCACACTGAGGCGCCGTCAGTAGTAAAGCGCCGCTATTTTTAGCGGTGCTATTCGGCCGCTAGCGGGGTGTTTTTAACAACCACTAGCGGGCAAAAAAGGGTTAAAACCGCCGGCAAAGTGCCGCTGCCGGTGGTGCTGCCCAATAATTTCAATGGGCAGGGGTGCTGTAGGAGCGGTGTATCCATGAGAATTTCCCACACCATGTTTAAAATGCACTGCAGCTGTGTTCTGCAGTGAGTGTCAATTTCAAGCTAATGACACCCCAAATGCAGATCACAAACGCAGTGTGTTTGCTTGCACTGGATCACGTGGTACAGAAGTACCATGTGATCCGGTTGCAATGAGTTTCCAATTGTAGATACACTGGCCCAGATTCACAAAGGAGATACGACGGAGTATCTCAGATACTCCGTCGTATCTCTCAGAGTATCTATGCGACTGATTCATAGAATCAGTTACGCATAGATATCCCTAAGATCCGACAGGTGTAATTGTTTTACACTGTCGGATCTTAGGATGCAATACCGCGGCCGCCGCTGGGGGGAGTTTGCGTCGTAAACCAGCGTCGGGTATGCAAATTAGGAGTTACGGCGATCCACAACGGTTTTTCGTGTTCGCTACGTCGCCGCTAGTCTAGTTTCCTGTCATAAAGTTAGTCGTCGTTTTTGGTGCCTTAACTTTACACAGCACACGTATGTGCTGTATAAAGTATGGCCGTCGTTCCCGCGTCGAAATTAAAAAATTCACGTCGTTTGCATAAGACGTCCGGGAATACGGAAGTACGCTACGCACGTCGCCGATCGAAAAAATTACGTCACTTCACGCAAAGCACAGCGGGAAATTCAAAAGGGAGCATGCGCAGTAGGTCTGGAGCGGGAGCGCGCCTAATTTAAATGGCACACGCCCCTTTGAATTACGCGGGCTTACGCCGGAGGCCGCCGGCGTAGGTTTTCATTGCAAGTGCTTTGTGAATCAGGCACTTGCGATGAAAACTTGCGGCGGTGTAATGTATCTACGATACGTTACACCGCCGCAGTTCTACGTGAATCTGGCTCACTACTTTTAGTGCAGTGCAAATTCAGCCCATCCAAAATGAATGAGCTGAAATCGCACTACACAGAACTGCATGTGAATCGCATGTGAACATACAGTGCATTCCTGTGCAATTTCCGGTGTGAGACGGTCCTAAGTTTATATTTGGCACTGTGGTTTTAGATATATTAGGATATATTATACATGGTACAAATCTTTATGTTTGAAACTTATTTTCTATTTTTGTTAACTTTACTATTTATGTTAAAAAACTCAACTGTTTTGTGTAATAAACTTAAGGCCCCTTTCACACTGGGGCGGTAAGTGCGTCCGCGGTAAAGTGCCGCTCCAATGTAAAAGCCCTTGGCCTTTCACACTGGAGACAAAGCTTTAGGGTCACTGGAGACACAGTTTAGGGTCGGTTTGCAGGCGCTATTTTAAGCGCAATAGCGCCTTCAAACCACTCCAGTGTGAAAGGGGTCTAATTGTTTAACAATTGTGTTGTTGAATGAATTTATTTGTGAAAGCTAGTATAAAAACAAAGCTAAACACTAATAGAGAAAATAACTTTGGACCAACTTGAGTTTAGCTGTTTATTAACCTAAAGAAAGTGTGCTCATAATTGTAGAAATTAAGTACATGTGACTTAAAAAAATGATTGTAGAAACTGGAAAAACTAATTGGAGCAACTTAATATTGTTGACTACTCAACTTAAAAACATGTGTTTATAATGCCAGTAATTAAGTGGATGGTAAATAAAAATGCATTTATATCTAGCAGAAAAGCTAATTACCTCAACACAATGTAGGTTGTTGCTTACACTTAATTTTACCTGACATTGTCATAACTTAAAAAGCTTGATGCAAACTGTTGCGTTATTTTTTTTTGTTGAGCCAAGACATTATTTTTTAGAGTGTGTGTAATGTAAAGGGGTCCAGTGCTGTGTAATGTAAAAGGGTCCAGAGGTGCTGTGCTATATAAAGGGGTCCAGTGGTGCAGTGCTGTGTAATGTAAAGGGGTCCAGTGGTGCAGTGCTGTGTAATGTAAAGGGGTCCAGTGGTGCAGTGCTGTGTAATGTAAAGGGGTCCAGTGGTGCAGTGCTGTGTGATGTAAAGGGGTTCAGAGGTGCAGTGCTGTGTAATGTAAATGAGTCCAGTGGTGCAGGGTACTGTGTAATGTAAAGGGGTCCAGAGGTGCAGGGTACTGTGTAATGTAAAGGGGTCCAGTGGTGCAGGGGGCTGTGTAATATAAAGGGGTCCAGTGGTGCAGGGGGCTGTGTAATATAAAGGGGTCCAGTGGTGCAGGGTGCTGTGTAATGTAAAGGGGTCCAGAGCTGTGGGGTGCTGTGTAATGTAAGGGGCCCAGGCTCACAGGGTAAACTGTGCCCACCTGTCCAGTGCCACATCTCATCTATATATTGTGTTGGCACAGTTGATAAGATATAAAAACAAAATTCACTGCAATACATAATAGTAGTCATTTGTCTGCCAGGGTGTCTTTGCCTCACAGGGTAAACTGTGCCCACCTGCCTGCCAGTGCCACATCTCATATCTGGTGGCACAGTAGCTTGCACACATAGTACAACTAAACTAATCTAAAAAAAATGACAGGCAGAGGCAGGCCACCCCGCAGGGGCCCTCATGGTGCTGTGATTCCCTTTGGCCCTAGAATAATGCCCAGTGTTCAGAGGCCCCGTACCCTGAACTCGAAAAGTTCTGAGGACATAGTCAGAGTTTGGTCTTTCACTGTGAACCCTAACCCTATTACAGACAGGGTTAGGGTTACAGACAGGGTTAGGGTTAGGGTTACAGACAGGGTTAGGGTTACAGACAGGGTTAGGGTTACAGACAGGGTTAGGGTTAGGGTTACAGACAGGGTTAGGGTTACAGATAGGGTTAAGGTTACAGATAGGGTTAAGGTTACAGACAGGGTTAAGGTTAGGGTTACAGACAGGGTTAGGGTTACAGACAGGGTTAGGGTTACAGACAGGGTTAGGGTTACAGACAGGGTTAGGGTTACAGACAGGGTTAGGGTTACAGACAGGGTTAGGGTTACAGACAGGGTTAGGGTTACAGACAGGGTTAGGGTTACAGGGTTAGGGTTACAGACAGGGTTAGGGTTACAGACAGAGTTAGGGTTAGGGTTACAGACAGGGTTAGGGTAAGGGTTCCAGACAGGGTTAGGGTTCCAGACAGGGTTACAGATAGGGTTAGGGTTACAGATAGGGTTAGGGTTACAGATAGGGTTAGGGTTACAGACAGTTAGGGTTAGGGTTACAGAGAGGGTTAGGGTTACAGACAGGGTTAGGGTTACAGACAGGGTTAGGGTTACAGACAGGGTTAGGGTTAGGGTTAGGGTTACAGACAGGGTTAGGGTTACAGACAGGGTTAGGGTTACAGACAGTGTTAGGGTTACAGACAGGGTTAGGGTTACAGACAGGGTTAGGGTTACAGACAGGGTTAGGGTTACAGACAGGGTTAGGGTTACAGACAGGGTTAGGGTTACAGAGAGGGTTAGGGGTACAGACAGGGTTAGGGTTAGGGTTACAGACAGGGTTAGGGTTACAGACAGGGTTAGGGTTACAGACAGGGTTAGGGTTACAGACAGGGTTAGGGTTACAGACAGGGTTAGGGTTACAGACATGGTTAGGGTTAGGGTTACAGACAGAGTTAGGGTTAGGGTTACAGACAGGGTTAGGGTTACAGAAAGGGTTAGGGTTACAGAAAGGGTTACAGACAGGGTTAGGGTTACCGAGAGGGTTAGGGTTACAGAGAGGGTTAGGGTTACAGACAGGGTTAGGGTTACAGACAGGGTTAGGGTTAGGGTTAGGGTTACAGAAAGGGTTAGAGACAGGGTTAGGGTTACAGGCAGGGTTAGGGTTAGAGACAGGGTTAGGGTTACAGAAAGGGTTACAGACAGGGTTAGGGTTAGAGACAGGGTTAGGGTTACAGACAGGGTTAGGGTTACATACTAGACATGTGCATTCGTTTTCGTTAGAATGCATTTTCGTCCAAAAATCCGTTTTTTTCGTTATCGTTTTAACAAACGATAACGAAAGTGCAAGAAACGAAAACCGAAAGATCCAACATTAAAAATGCTTTATTTTCGTTTTCGTTGCGGTAAAAATTCGATATAGAGAGATTCGACATTATAGGGAAAAGATTCGACATCATAGAGAAAAGAGTCGACATTATAGAGAAAAGATTCGACACTATAGAAATAATAGATTCGACATAACAGAGAATAGATTTATGAGAAAATAGATTCGACATTATAGAGAATAGTTTCGACATTATTACTAGTCATACAACATTAGAATTCTTGTAGGCGGAATATTCGAACGGAAATGTACGATTCGACGTAAAGATTCGACGTTCCGTCTAATATTTTTGACCATTAGATAGAAACCAACAAAGATTCGACGTTCCGGCGAATATTCTTTTGACCATTTGACAGAAACCAAGTATTATTGGATTTTTGGACGAAAGCTATTCCCCAACGAAAAACAAAATAAATCAAAACGATTTTCGGGAGTAACTAAATACATTTATTTTCCAAACGAAAACGAAAAAACGAAACAAAATATTCCAGTCTGCACATGTCTATTACATACAGGGTTAGGGTTAGAGACAGGGTTAGGGTTACAGAAAGGGTTAGAGACAGGGTTAGGGTTACAGACAGGGTTAGGGTTACAGACAGGGTTAGGGTTACAGAAAGGGTTAGGGTTACAGAAAGGGTTAGGGTTACAGACAGGGTTAGGGTTCCAGACAGGGTTAGGGTTACAGATAGGGTTACAGACAGGGTTAGGGTTAGGGTTACAGACAGGGTTAGGGTTAGGGTTACAGATAGGGTTAGGGTTACAGACAGAGTTAGGGTTACAGACAGGGTTAGGGTTACAGACAGGGTTAGGGTTACAGACAGGGTTAGGGTTACAGAGTTAGGGTTACAGATAGGGTTACAGACAGGGTTAGGGTTACAGACAGGGTTAGAGTTAGGGTTACAGACAGGGTTAGGGTTACAGACAGGGTTAGGGTTACAGACAGGGTTAGAGACAGGGTTAGGGTTACAGACAGGGTTAGAGACAGGGTTAGGGTTACAGAGTTAGGGTTAGGGTTACAGACAGGGTTAGGGTTACAGACAGGGTTAGGGTTACAGACAGGGTTAGGGTTCCAGACAGGGTTAGGGTTCCAGACAGGGTTAGGGTTCCAGACAGGGTTAGGGTTCCAGACAGGGTTAGAGACAGGGTTAGGGTTAGGGTTACAGACAGGGTTAGGGTTAGGGTTACAGACAGGGTTAGGGTTAGGGTTACAGACAGGGTTAGGGTTACAGATAGGGTTACAGACAGGGTTAGGGTTACAGACAGGGTTAGGGTTACAGACAGGGTTAGGGTTACAGACAGGGTTAGGGTTACAGACAGGGTTAGGGTTACAGATAGGGTTACAGACAGGGTTAGGGTTACAGACAGGGTTAGGGTTAGGGTTACAGACAGGTTTAGGGTTACAGATAGGGTTACAGACAGGGTTAGGGTTACAGACAGGGTTAGGGTTACAGACAGAGTTAGGGTTAGGGTTACAGACAGGGTTAGGGTTACAGACAGAGTTAGGGTTACAGATAGGGTTAGGGTTACAGATAGGGTTACAGACAGAGTTAGGGTTAGGGTTACAGACAGGGTTAGGGTTAGGGTTACAGACAGGGTTAGGGTTACAGACAGGGTTAGGGTTACAGACAGAGATAGGGTTACAGACAGGGTTAGGGTTACAGATAGGGTTAGGGTTACAGACAGGGTTAGGGTTAGGGTTACAGACAGGGTTAGGGTTACAGACTGTAACCCTAACCCTATTTAAACCCTAACCCTGTCTGTAACCCTAACCCTTACATTACCTGATCGATATAACATCATACCTGATGTTTTAAAGCACGTTATTCCAAACAATTTATGAATGTTAGGGGATAATTTTCCATAGGAGTTTTGCCATGGATCCCCCTCCGGCATGCCACAGCCCAGGTGTTAGTCCCTTTGAAACAACTTTTCCATCACTACTGTGGCCAGAAAGAGTCCCTGTGGTTTTTAAAATTCGCCTGCCCATTCAAGTCTATGGCGGTTCGCCCGGTTCGCGAACTTTTGCGGAAGTTCACGTTCGCCAACCAAAAATTTTAGGTTCGCGACATCACTATTGATGATCTGCAGGGTTGCTGGGGCTTGCGGTTCCCCCAAAAACCTGACGTGCTGCAGCGTTCTTGGGACTTTGAGATCGTTATCAATCAATGAGAGGCAGCATTGCTGGGACTTTGCTGCAGGATTCTGGGACATGTAGTTCCCCAATAGCTGATGACCTGCAGTGTGGCGTGGACTTGTAGTGTAAGGTGACCAGATTTTTTAAATTAAATTCCGGGGACATATTTTTTCTTTACTAGTAATGGCGGCAATCAGCACTCTCTGCCCGTCGTCGTCGCCGCCGCACAGCCTCTCAACTCTTACTCTTCGGGCCCCGGCTACTACTGGATGGGGAGCGGAGGAAGATCACTCCACCAGGGAAGGCGAGGAGATCGCCCACTCGCCCCGTCCCTCCCCGGTTCTCACTCGTCCCGTCCCTCACTCGCCCCGTCCTCGCTGCTCCCCGGTTATTCACTCGCCCCCATCCTCGCCGCTTCCCGGTTCTCGCCCCGTTGGCTCAATCTAGTTATCTCACCGGAGAAGGCAAAGACATGAATGGCGCTCCGCCGACATTTGCCGGAATAAAGGAACCCTTTAAAATCAGAGTCTGCATATTAGCGCTTTGAAGAGGCCATTAGCGAGCGGCGCTTTCATATGCCGCGGAGACGCCGAGCGTCACGGAGGACAAATTGGGGACGGCGAAGGGTTCCGGGGCAAAAAGAATCTCCTTTAATGGGGCATGAAAGGCCCCGCGCCTCGCCTGCCGCTCATTTACATGAAATATGCGGCTGACAGAAGTGCGTCTCCCCCCCGTTTATTCGCCAACGATCTCACACTGGCTTCTGTTTGACAACCAGGGGCCGGGGGCCCGGCTTCAAAAGGGCCCTTTAATGCACTTCAAGGGGAACTCCGCTGTAAATGACAACCTGTATATGGATACGATGGTCGATCGGCTCTATGAAGGCGATCAGCCGCCTGACACATGGACAAGGCCTGACAGACTTTACGGCTGCTGAAAACATTTTCCTGCATTTCGAATGTAATGGGAAGCTGCAGCGGCAAAGTGATATAAAAACGCTGGTTTAGGGCGGAGCAAATTGTCAGCAGAAATTTTACCAAAATTGAGGTTGAATGTCTACATCTGGAGATTAGGGTTAGGGTCAGAGCACCCACATCCCTGCAATAAACAATTGCACCCAGGGCAACAGCCGCTTCTGCCCCATTGTCCTGGCCCTGGGGCAACCGCTTCTCCTGCCCGCCTTGTACTGGTCCTGGGGAAACCGCTCTTCCTGCCTGCCCCTTGTCCTGGCCCTTGGGCAACCACCCCTCCTGCCCACCTTGTCCTGGCCCTGGGGCAATTGCCCATCCTGCCTACCTTGTTCTGGCCCTGGGGCAACTTCCCCTCCTGCCCGCCCCTTGTCCTGGGGCAACCACCCCTCCTGCACACCTTGTCCTGGCCCTGGGGCAACTACCCCTCCTGGCAACCTTGTCCTGACCCTGGGGTAACTTCCCCTCCTGCCCACCTTGTCCTGGCCCTGGGGAAAACGCTCCTCCAGCCAACCTTGTCCTGGCCCTGGGGTAACCTCCCCTCCTGCCCACCTGTTCCTGGCTCTGCAGCAACCACCCCTCCTGCCTGCCCCTGGGACAACCACCCCTTCTGTCCACCTTGCCCTGGGACAACCTCCCCTCCTGCCCACCCCTTGTCCTGGCCCTGGGTAGACAGGCACACGATGGAGGCGAGCGGAGACATCGGTTGCAGTGAGGGGCATTAGTGGCCCGTGGGGGCCAAGGTGGCAGGATGGTATTAACCAGAGGTCACTACTCACCCCGAGGCCCCTGGACAAGTCACAGGTGCAGCACGGAGTGTTCCATACAACGGTGTGGTCAGTGGCACCTTACTGAGAATGGTGGCCAACCTCTGACCCCAACGTAGCCGCACCAAACCTCCACCCAGAACTGAACAAATCAGATTACAGGCAGCAATGAACTCCGGCATCCCCTGCACTGTCCTGAGAAAGGGTCCCGAGATGCCAGGAGTGCGTGTGAGACCATGACCAGGGACACGCATGATACGGAGTTGGTCTAGGTCAGTTATGGTGACCCTTGGCACCCCAGATGTTTTGGAACTACATCTCCCATGATGCTCATGCACTCTGCAGTGTAGTAGAGCATGATGGGAAATGTAGTTCCAAAACATCTTTGGTGCCAAGGTTCACCATCACTGGTCCAAATGGTCCTCTTATCACAGAACTGTTCACTGCATACCCAATCATAATGGGAAGGATCATTCTTAAAGGATCTCTCCACCAAGAAATTATATTCCAGTGCCCGTTGGGTGCTGGGGAGTTACCCCACCTGCGGGTGAGATCTGAAATCCCATTTTCGGTCAGTTCAGAGACAACCCCTCTAAGTCCAGGAGGCAGATTGGAACAAGGATCCCAAAGTGCAGTCAGGGCCCTTGGTGGCCCCCAAGAACCTGCACCGGCGCCGCAGAGTGAAGAAAGTCTTGCGCCAATGAGCGGCTCCCCCCCACCCCCTTCTCATCCCACTACTAATGATCTGCGATGAGTGCGGAGCACAGTTTATTATCGACATAAAGAGACGGCATTATTAGAGCCGGGCCGGCGGATTCAGAGGCCTCATTCAGCGGCTCGGCGGGGGGTTTCCCGGCACTTTGATCTCAATCAATGCTAAATGTCTTTGTGCCGAGCCGGAACGGCTGAAATTACCTCCCGGCGCAGCGGCGGCTCCATCAATTATTCAGGGCGGATCTCTCAGAAATTAGAGTCTTCTCCGGCGCTTGTCTCATCCGCCACCGCAAAGCCTGTTAATCGTCTCCATTCACAAGTGACCTTTCCGGGATTAATGGGGGGGGAGAGGACACCAGGTCCTGCTAAAGATTGAGAACAGGGCCTGGACCCAGATCACACCAAACAGGGCCTGGACCTTGATCCTGACAACCATGGAAGACACAGCCGAAAACCAAGATCCCATCACACATGAAGGAGGTGACCTGAACATGCATCCCACCAACCATGGAAGACACAGCAGAGACCAATATCCTAATACACATAAAGGAGGTGGCCTGAACATGCATCCCACCAACCATGGAAGACACAGCCGAGACTAAGATCCCATCACACATGAAGGAGGTGGCCTGAACATGAATCCCACCAACCATGGAAGACACAGCCGAGATCAAGATCCCATCACACATGAAGGAGGTGGCCTGAACATGCATCCCACCAACCATGGAAGACACAGCCAAGACCAAGATCCTATCACACATGAAGGAGGTGGCCTGAACATGAATCCCACCAACCATGGAAGACACAGCCAAGACCAAGATCCCATCACACATGAAGGAGGTGGCCTGAACATGAATCCCACCAACCATGGAAGACACAGCCAAGACCAAGATCCCATCACACATGAAGGAGGTGGCCTGAACATGAATCCCACCAACCATGGAAGACACAGCCAAGACCAAGATCCCATCACACATGAAGGAGGTGGCCTGAACATGCATCCCACAAACCATGGAAGACACAGCTGAGACCAAGATCCCATCACACATGAAGGAGGTGGCCTGAACATGCATCCCACCAACCATGGAAGACACAGCCAAGACCAAGATCCTATCACACATGAAGGAGGTGGCCTGAATATGCATCCCACCAACCATGGAAGACAAAGCCGAGACCAAGATCCCATCACACATGAAGGAGGTGGCCTGAACATGCATCCCACCAACCATGGAAGACGCAGCCAAGACTAAGATCCCATCACACATGAAGGAGGTGGCCTGAACATGCATCCCACCAACCATGGAAGACGCAGCCAAGACTAAGATCCTATCACACATGAAGGAGGTGGCTTGGACCCGGATCCTGCCAGCCAAGGAGAATGCAGAATGGACCCAGATCCCACTATATATGAAGGAGATGTCCAGGATCTCACTAACCATTGAAGGCACAGCCTGGATTAAGATCCCACCAAACATGGAGGCCACAGCCTAGAGCAACATTCCGGGATACATAACAGGAGGTGGCCAGGACCTGGATCCTGCTAAAGATGGAGACAAGAGTCTGGAACCAGATCCTGACAAACATTAAGAAGGTGGTCTGGATCTGGATCCCACCAAACATGGAGGACACACCTGGACCAAGATCCCACTAATCTCATCAACCATGGAGGATGGGGCCTGGACTCGGATCCCATCAAACATTGAGGACACACCTGGACCTAGATCCTGCAAAACAGAGGATGCAGTTTGGATCCACATCACTCTAAAGACGAAGGATGTGCCCTGCACCTAGATCCTGCTAATATGGAGAATACGGATTCCCCCCAAACATGGAGGTTGCGGCCTGGGCCTAGATCCCACCAACGATGGAGAACGTGATCTGAAACCAGGATACCACTAAGATGGAGAACAGGGCTTGGATGCAGCCTGGATCCAGATCACACCAAAACATGGAGGATGGAGCCTGGACCCGGATCACACCAAACATGGAAGGTGCGTGGATGTGACACCGAGGGAGATGACGGCGTGGATGTGACACCGGGGGGAGATGACGGCGTGGATGTGACACCGGGGAAGATGGCGGCGTGGATGTGACACCGGGGGAGATGACGGCGTGGATGTGACACCGGGGGAGATGACGGCGTGGATGTGACACCGGGGGGAGATGACGGCGTGGATGTGACACCGGGGAAGATGGCGGCGTGGATGTGACACCGGGGGAGATGACGGCGTGGATGTGACACCGGGGGAGATGACGGCGTGGATGTGACACCGGGAGAAGATGACGGCGTGGATGTGACACCGGGAGAAGATGACGGCGTGGATGTGACACCGGGGGAAATGGCGGCGTGTATGTGACTCCGGGGGAGATGACGGCGTGGATGTGACACCGGGGGAAATGGCGGCGTGTATGTGACTCCGGGGGAGATGACGGCGTGGATGTGACACTGGGGGAGATGACGGCGTGTATGTGACACCGGGGGGAGATGACGGCGTGGATGTGAGATTGTTAAACACATTGAAATGAGATTCTTCCTCGCAGCCAGAACTCATTTATTCCATTACACGTAGCGCTAATGCGATAAAACGCTGAACCGCCTGATAAAAGGCAGAGCGTGTCTACGCCGCGCTCAGATGTTTCACAGTTCTAACAAGGAAGGATTGTGGCGGTGACAAGTGACAGCGGGCCTCCGGGGGGCGAGCACGCAACACCAAGCGCCTCTTAAAGGGGACTTCTGGGAGAAAACCAGAACTGCGTCGGTCACCACACAGACCCGTTACTTTACTGCACCCAGACGAAAACAAACAAAAATGACCCCATATTTTCGTGAATTTACGGAGAACTATGACGAAGATCAATTCCCTTTTTCGTCAACGAACAAAAATATGAGGGAGGGACGATTACCCACGTGAATTTTCGGTTTCCTCGGAGCTCCGCCTGTAAAGCCCGTGAGCGCTTCCCCTCCCATCAAGCAACCGTAGCATGCTGAATGGTGTGGCGTGCTTAGCACTGTGCATTACAGGCCTCCTCAGACCACCGTCCAGAGCGTGGTGCATTGCAGGCCTCCTCAGAGCACTGTGCATTACAGGCCTCCTTAGACCACCCAGAGCTTTATATAGCATTACAGGCCTCCCCAAGTCCTGACAATCCCGATCGTCCAGAGGACCGGAGCACTGTGCATTACAGGTCTCCTCAGACCACCATCCAAAGCACTGTGTGCCTTACAGGCCTCCCGAGAGTCCAGACTCACGACTTTCCAGAGTACTGTGCAGCATTACAGGCCTCCTCAGACAACCGTCCAGAGCACTGTACATTACAGGCCTCCTTAGACCATCCAGAGCTTTATATAGCATTACAGGCCTCCCCAAGTCCTGACAATCCCGATTGTCCAGAGGACAGGAGCACTGTGCATTACAGGCCTCCTCAGACCACTGTGCAGCATTACAGGCCTCCCAAGAATCCAGACTCACGACTTTCCAGAGCACTGTGCAGCATTACAGGCCTCCTCAGACCACCGTCCAGAGCACTGTGCATTACAGGCCTCCTCAGACCACTGTGCAGCATTACAGGCCTCCCGAGAGTCCAGACTCACGATCTTCCAGAGCACGGTGCAGCATTTCAGGCCTCCTCAGATGACCATCTAAAGCACTGTGCATTACAGGCCTCTCAAGTCCCAACTGTTCAGAGGACCATAAACACTGTGCAATACAGTCCTCCTCAGACCACCGTCCAGAGCACTGTGCATTGCAGGCCTCCTCAGACCACCGTCCAGAGCACTGTGCATTGCAGGCCTCCTCAGACCACCGTCCAGAGCACTGTGCATTGCAGGCCTCCTCAGACCACCGTCCAGAGCACTGTGCATTACAGGTCTCCTCAGACCACCGTCCAGAGCAAGGTGTGCATTACAGGCCTCCTCAGACCACCGTCCAGAGCACTGTGCATTACAGGTCTCCTCAGACCACCGTCCAGAGCACTGTGCATTACAGGTCTCCTCAGACCACCGTCCAGAGCAAGGTGTGCATTACAGGCCTCCTCAGACCACCGTCCAGAGCACTGTGCATTACAGGTCTCCTCAGACCACCATCCAGAGCACTGTGCATTACAGGTCTCCTCAGACCACCGTCCAGAGCACTGTGCATTACAGGTCTCCTCAGACCACCATCCAGAGCACTGTGCATTACAGGTCTCCTCAGACCACCATCCAGAGCACTGTGCATTACAGGTCTCCTCAGACCACCGTCCAGAGCACTGTGCATTACAGGTCTCCTCAGACCACCATCCAGAGCACTGTGCATTACAGGCCTCCTCAGACCACCGTCCAGAGCACTGTGCATTACAGGTCTCCTCAGACCACCGTCCAGAGCACTGTGCATTACAGGTCTCCTCAGACCACCATCCAGAGCACTGTACATTACAGGCCTCCTCAGACCACCATCCAGAGCACTGTACATTACAGGCCTCCTCAGACCACCATCCAGAGCACTGTGCATTACAGGTCTCCTCAGACCACCATCCAGAGCACTGTGCATTACAGGTCTCCTCAGACCACCATCCAGAGCACTGTGCATTACAGGTCTCCTCAGACCACCGTCCAGAGCACTGTGCATTACAGGTCTCCTCAGACCACCATCCAGAGCACTGTGCATTACAGGCCTCCTCAGACCACCGTCCAGAGCACTGTGCATTACAGGTCTCCTCAGACCACCGTCCAGAGCACTGTGCATTACAGGTCTCCTCAGACCACCATCCAGAGCACTGTACATTACAGGCCTCCTCAGACCACCATCCAGAGCACTGTACATTACAGGCCTCCTCAGACCACCATCCAGAGCACTGTGCATTACAGGCCTCTTCAGACCACCGTTTAGAGTGGTAGTTTGCCCAAACCCCAATACCATAAATAATAATAACATGATATTACATTTTTTTTTACCCCAGGAATATATAACGAGTTTGGAAATTCTAGAGGAATCCTTCAATAATGCATCACAATGTAAGTACACCCATTCGATTTTAGTCTACTAAATACGTCTAAAAATAAAACAATTGCAGATTACTAAAAATGCGACTAAAACAAACAAAAAAATGCAGTCAAAGGACTAAAACTAAAAAATAAATTTGACGCCAAAGTGAACACTGGCCTATAGGCAGTGCAGGAATATTCTTATTGGTCGGTTCGTTCAATTTTAATTCCAGCCATGCAGGCCGGGTGCCAGCGGCCCAATCACAATCCTCCTACCAAACGGCCAACTCAGCCGGCCAGAACCCATCAAAGGCTGGCCGGGGTCAATGGGCACTTACATAAGTAGGAGCGAGGAGGAAGGCGCCTGGCGCTTTTTCCCGGCAGCGAAGGTCTCTCCGCGTGGCGCGTTTTACTGTGTGAAAAAAGTGCGTACGCCGCCACTTATCAGAGGTGAGCGGATCTTGAAGGAACTTTCGGCGTTCTCTCAGTAGATGAAAAACGCTTTCTCTCCCGCCACCCGGCTCTCAAAGGCAGGTGCGGCGGCGTCCCGCGCGTTTTGAGGTTAGAGGTCCTCGCCGCCGCGATTACACGTAACTCTTTGTTCGTCTTCCAGAACAGCGGGGGACATTTCCTCCGGTTCCTTAACTGCCCGGCAGGAGAGTTCACTTTTTCCATCGTTAACCTCGCCCGTCCCCGTGCATTATATCAAGGCATTGTGTTCCCGACGCTGCCGCGGCGGGCTGTTGCGTACAGGTGGATGCAGGCGGATTAAATGGGCTCCGGCGCAGCACGATCGACTGAAGCCAGAAGAACTCAAAACCCTTTTTCTTTTTTTTTTTCGCTTTTTTATCTCGTCTCCTGAATAGAGGAGATCGTCAAATGTCAAGGCTGGAGCGCGGTGCGAGGAGGGCGGACTGTCTGACGCTCCCCCGCCGCTCGCTAGGTAGATAGCCGAGCCTTGATGCTGCCGGAGGGTGGATCCGGTAAACAAAATAACAAATGCACCCCATTGATCGCAGACAAAGAGGGATTGAAGACAGATCTGTCTGCCGCTCTGCCTTTGTTCATTCGCCTTCAAAGAGGAGCGCGGCGTGGAAGCCATACAGAGAGACGCTGGACTGGGGGGTTCTGGGTAAAAAGAGGAAAAAAACTTTTCCAAACCAGCTAAATGAACAGAAATAGAAGATGGATGGAAATAATATCTCCGCAGAGGTCAGGGGGGCGATACTCTGCAGAACATATCTATAGGGAGGGGGATGGGATGGAGCAATGCTCTGCAGAGAGAGGTCAGTGGTGGAATAATATGCAGAATACCTACTACAGGAGACAGTCAGAGACTGCAGACACACTACAGGAGACAGTCAGAGACTGCAGACACACTACAGGAGACAGTCAGAGACTGCAGACATAGTACAGGAGATGATCAGAGACTGCAGACATAGTACAGGAGATGATCAGAGACTGCAGACATAGTACAGGAGATGATCAGAGACTGCAGACATAGTACAGGAGATGATCAGAGACTGCAGACATAATACAGGAGATGATCAGAGACTGCAGACATAGTACAGGAGATGATCAGAGACTGCAGACATAGCACAGGAGATGATCAGAGACTGCAGACATAGTGCAGGAGATGGTCAGAGACTGCAGACATAGTACAGGAGATGATCAGAGACTTCAGACATAGTACAGGAGATGATCAGAGACTGCAGATATAGTACAGGAGATGATCAGAGACTGCAGACATAGTACAGGAGATGATCAGAGACTGCAGACATAGTACAGGAGACGGTCAGAGACTGCAGACATACTACAGGAGACGGTCAGAGACTGCAGATATAATACAGGAGATGATCAGAGACTGCAGACATAGTACAGGAGATGGTCAGAGACTGCAGACATAGTACAGGAGACAGTCAGAGACTGCAGACATAGTACAGGAGATGATCAGAGACTGCAGACGTAGTACAGGAGATGGTCAGAGACTGCAGACATAGTACAGGAGATGATCAGAGACTGCAGACATAATACAGGAGATGATCAGAGACTGCAGACATAGTACAGGAGATGATCAGAGACTGCAGACATAGTACAGGAGACGGTCAGAGACTGCAGACATAGTACAGGAGATGGTCAGAGACTGCAGACATAATACAGGAGATGATCAGAGACTGCAGACATACTACAGGAGATGGTCAGAGACTGCAGACATAATACAGTAGATGGTCAGAGACTGCAGACATAATACAGGAGATGATCAGAGACTGCAGACATAGTACAGGAGATGGTCAGAGACTGCAGACATGATACAGGAGATGGTCAGAGACTGCAGACATAATACAGGAGATGATCAGAGACTGCAGACATAGTACAGGAGATGGTCAGAGACTGCAGACATAATACAGGAGATGATCAGAGACTGCAGACATAGTACAGGAGACAGTCAGAGACTGCAGACATAGTACAGGAGATGATCAGAGACTGCAGACATAGTACAGGAGATGATCAGAGACTGCAGACATAGTACAGGAGATGATCAGAGACTGCAGACATAATACAGGAGATGATCAGAGACTGCAGACATAGTACAGGAGATGATCAGAGACTGCAGACACAGTACAGGAGATGGTCAGAGACTGCAGACATAATACAGGAGATGATCAGAGACTGCAGACATGGTACAGGAGATGATCAGAGACTGCAGACATAGTACAGGAGATGATCAGAGACTGCAGACATAGTACAGGAGATGATCAGAGACTGCAGACATAGTACAGGAGATGATCAGAGACTGCAGACACAGTACAGGAGATGGTCAGAGACTGCAGACATAATACAGGAGATGATCAGAGACTGCAGACATAATACAGGAGATGATCAGAGACTGCAGACATAGTACAGGAGATGATCAGAGACTGCAGATATAGTACAGGAGATGATCAGAGACTGCAGACATAATACAGGAGATGATCAGAGACTGCAGACATAATACAGGAGATGATCAGAGACTGCAGACATAATACAGGAGTTGGTCAGAGACTGCAGACATAGTACAGGAGATGGTCAGAGACTGCAGACATAATACAGGAGATGATCAGAGACTGCAGACATAATACAGGAGATGATCAGAGACTGCAGACATAGTACAGGAGACGGTCAGAGACTGCAGACATACTACAGGAGACGGTCAGAGACTGCAGACATAGTACAGGAGATGATCAGAGACTGCAGACATAGTACAGGAGATGATCAGAGACTGCAGACATAATACAGGAGACGGTCAGAGACTGCAGACATGATACAGGCGATGATCAGAGACTGCAGACATAATACAGGAGATGATCAGAGACTGCAGACATAATACAGGAGATGATCAGAGACTGCAGACATAATACAGGAGATGATCAGAGACTGCAGACATAGTACAGGAGATGGTCAGAGACTGCAGATATAATACAGGAGATGATCAGAGACTGCAGACATAATACAGGAGATGATCAGAGACTGCAGACATGATACAGGAGATGATCAGAGACTGCAGACATAGTGCAGGAGATGGTCAGAGACTGCAGACATACTACAGGAGACGGTCAGAGACTGCAGACATACTACAGGAGACAGTCAGAGACTGCAGATATAATACAGGAGATGATCAGAGACTGCAGACATAGTACAGGAGATGGTCAGAGACTGCAGACATAGTACAGGAGACAGTCAGAGACTGCAGACATAGTACAGGAGATGATCAGAGACTGCAGACATAATACAGGAGATGATCAGAGACTGCAGACATAGTACAGGAGATGATCAGAGACTGCAGACATAGTACAGGAGACGATCAGAGACTGCAGACATACTACAGGAGACGGTCAGAGACTGCAGACATAGTACAGGAGATGGTCAGAGACTGCAGACATAATACAGTAGATGGTCAGAGACTGCAGACATAGTACAGGAGATGGTCAGAGACTGCAGACATAATACAGGAGATGATCAGAGACTGCAGACATAGTACATGAGATGGTCAGAGACTGCAGACATAGTACAGGAGATGGTCAGAGACTGCAGACATAATACAGGAGATGATCAGAGACTGCAGACATAGTACAGGAGATGGTCAGAGACTGCAGACATAATACAGGAGATGATCAGAGACTGCAGACATAGTACAGGAGACGGTCAGAGACTGCAGACATACTACAGGAGACGGTCAGAGACTGCAGACATAGTACAGGAGATGATCAGAGACTGCAGACATAGTACAGGAGATGATCAGAGACTGCAGACATAATACAGGAGACGGTCAGAGACTGCAGACATAATACAGGAGACGGTCAGAGACTGCAGACATGATACAGGAGACGGTCAGAGACTGCAGACATAATACAGGAGATGATCAGAGACTGCAGACATAATACAGGAGACAGTCAGAGACTGCAGACATAGTACAGGAGATGATCAGAGACTGCAGACATGGTACAGGAGACAGTCAGAGACTGCAGACATAATACAGGAGACGGTCAGAGACTGCAGACATAATACAGGAGACGGTCAGAGACTGCAGACACACTACAGGAGACAGTCAGAGACTGCAGACATAATACAGGAGATGATCAGAGACTGCAGACATAGTACAGGAGATGATCAGAGACTGCAGACACACTACAGGAGATGATCAGAGACTGCAGACACACTACAGGAGACAGTCACAGACTGCAGACATAATACATGAGATGGTCAGAGACTGCAGACATAGTACATGAGATGATCAGAGACTGCAGACATAGTACAGGAGATGATCAGAGACTGCAGACATAGTACAGGAGATGGTCAGAGACTGCAGACATAGTACAGGAGATGATCAGAGACTGCAGACATAATACAGGAGATGATCAGAGACTGCAGACATAATACAGGAGATGATCAGAGACTGCGGACATAGTACAGGAGATGATCAGAGACTGCAGACATAATACAGGAGATGGTCAGAGACTGCAGACATAATACAGGAGATGATCAGAGACTGCAGACATGATACAGGAGATGGTCAGAGACTGCAGACATAATACAGGAGATGATCAGAGACTGCAGACATAATACAGGAGATAATCAGAGACTGCAGACATAGTACAGGAGATGGTCAGAGACTGCAGACATACTACAGGAGACGGTCAGAGACTGCAGACATACTACAGGAGACAGTCAGAGACTGCAGACATACTACAGGAGATGATCAGAGACTGCAGACATAATACAGGAGATGGTCAGAGACTGCAGACATACTACAGGAGATGATCAGAGACTGCAGACATATTACAGGAGATGGTCAGAGACTGCAGACATAATACAGGAGATGATCAGAGACTGCAGACATACTACAGGAGACAGTCAGAGACTGCAGACATAGTACAGGAGATGATCAGAGACTGCAGACATAATACAGGAGATGATCAGAGACTGCAGACATATTACAGGAGATGGTCAGAGACTGCAGACATAATACAGGAGATGATCAGAGACTGCAGACATAATACAGGAGATGGTCAGAGACTGCAGACATAGTACAGGAGATGATCAGAGACTGCAGACATAATACAGGAGATGATCAGAGACTGTAGACATAGTACAGGAGACAGTCAGAGACTGCAGCCATAGTACAGGAGATGGTCAGAGACTGCAGACATAGTACAGGAGAAGATCAAAGACTGCAGACATAGTACAGGAGATGATCAGAGACTGCAGACATAGTACAGGAGATGATCAGAGACTGCAGACATAGTACAGGAGATGATCAGAGACTGCAGACTTAGTACAGGAGATGATCAGAGACTGCAGACATAGTACAGGAGATGATCAGAGACTGCAGACATAGTACAGGAGATGATCAGAGACTGCAGACATAGTACAGGAGATGATCAGAGACTGCAGACTTAGTACAGGAGATGATCAGAGACTGCAGACATAATACAGGAGATGATCAGAGACTGCAGACATAGTACAGGAGATGATCAGAGACTGCAGACATAGTACAGTAGATGATCAGAGACTGCAGACATAATACAGGACATGGTCAGAGACTGCAGACATAGCACAGGAGATGATCAGAGACTGCAGACATAGTACAGGAGATGATCAGAGACTGCAGACATAGTACAGGAGATGGTCAGAGACTGCAGACATAGTACAGGAGATGGTCAAAGACTGCAGACATAGTACAGGAGATGATCAGAGACTGCAGACATAGTACAGGAGATGGTCAGAGACTGCAGACATAGTACAGGAGATGGTCAGAGACTGCAGACATAATACAGGAGATGGTCAGAGACTGCAGACATACTACAGGAGATGGTCAGAGACTGCAGACATAATACTGGAGATGATCAGAGACTGCAGACATAATACAGGAGATGATCAGAGACTGCAGACATAGTACAGGAGATGATCAGAGACTGCAGACATAATACAGGAGATGGTCAGGGACTGCAGACATAATACAGGAGATGGTCAGAGACTGCAGACGTGATACAGGAGATGGTCAGAGACTGCAGACATAATACAGGAGATGATCAGAGACTGCAGACATACTACAGGAGATGGTCAGAGACTGCAGACATAGTACAGGAGATGGTCAGAGACTGCAGACATAGTACAGGAGATGATCAGAGACTGCAGACATAGTACAGGAGATGGTCAGAGACTGCAGACATAGTACAGGAGATGGTCAGAGACTGCAGACATAGTACAGGAGATGGTCAGAGACTGCAGACATAATACAGGAGATGGTCAGAGACTGCAGACATACTACAGGAGATGGTCAGAGACTGCAGACATAATACTGGAGATGATCAGAGACTGCAGACATAGTACAGGAGATGGTCAGAGACTGCAGACGTGATACAGGAGATGGTCAGAGACTGCAGACATAATACAGGAGATGATCAGAGACTGCAGACATACTACAGGAGATGGTCAGAGACTGCAGACATAGTACAGGAGATGGTCAGAGACTGCAGACATAATACAGGAGATGGTCAGAGACTGCAGACATACTACAGGAGATGGTCAGAGACTGCAGACATAATACTGGAGATGATCAGAGACTGCAGACATAGTACAGGAGATGGTCAGAGACTGCAGACGTGATACAGGAGATGGTCAGAGACTGCAGATATAATACAGGAGATGATCAGAGACTGCAGACATACTACAGGAGATGGTCAGAGACTGATCATCTCCTCTACTATGTCTGCAGTCTCTGACCATCTCCTGTAGTATGTCTGCAGTCTCTGATCATCTCCTGTATTATGTCTGCAGTCTCTGACCATCTCCTGTATCACGTCTGCAGTCTCTGACCATCTCCTGTATTATGTCTGCAGTCTCTGACCATCTCCTGTAGTATGTCTGCAGTCTCTGATCATCTCCTCTACTATGTCTGCAGAGACTGCAGACATACTACAGGAGATGGTCAGAGACTGCAGACATAGTACAGGAGAGGGTCAGAGACTGCAGACATAGTACAGGAGATGATCAGAGACTGCAGACATAGTACAGGAGATGATCAGAGACTGCAGACATAATACAGGAGATGATCAGAGACTGCAGACATAGTACAGGAGATGATCAGAGACTGCAGACATAATACAGGAGATGGTCAGAGACTGCAGACATAGTACAGGAGATGATCAGAGACTGCAGACATAGTACAGGAGATGATCAGAGACTGCAGACATAGTACAGGAGATGATCAGAGACTGCAGACATAGTACAGGAGATGGTCAGAGACTGCAGACATAGTACAGGAGATGATCAGGATCCAAATGCAGTGAAAATGAAATGATTTTGGACAGAATGTGACATCACAGAGCTCTGTTTATATTATAAAACAATCCTTGTGTTATCTTTAATAATGATAAATAAAGCTGATAATGTTTGATGGATCTCACCTGATTCATGGGACTTCTCACAGTGCAGTTTGGTCCTCTCTCTTCTGGTCAGTCTCCCGAACATCATCGATATCAACCAATCAGCACTCGCCTCATACTCATCTGGCGCACCCAAACTTTTGACAGTTGGTTACTATGGAGCAGTACACAGAAATTCTCTCATATACCACTATATAGAATGTACGCTGCTCCGCTCCAACCCTCGGCCTCTCTGGGCTCCCGTTCTCCCCTCCACTAGGTTCCTACCTCCTCGAGATTCCCTCTGATTGGCCCCTTTGCAATCGTGGGATCCCTTTCTCCCCTCCACTGGGTTCTTACCTCCTCAAGATTCCCTCCGATGGGCCCCTCTGCTATTCTGGGATCCCCTTCTTCACCCCACTAGTTTCCGACCTCCCTGGATTTCCTCCGATTGGCCCTTCTGGGATCCCCTTCTCCCTCCCAATAGGTTCTTTCCTTCTCGGGATTCCCTCCGATGGGCCCCTCTGCCATTCTGGGATCCCCTTCTTGCCCCCACTAGGTTCCGACCTCCTCGGGATTTCCTCCGAATGGCCATTCTGGAATCCCCTTCTCCCTCCCAATAGGTTCTTTCCTCCTCGGGATTCCCTCCAAATGGCCCTTCCGCCATTCTGGGATTCCCTTCATTAGGTTCATACCTTCTCTGGATTTCCTCCAATTGGCCCCTCTGCCATTCCGTGATCCCCTTCTTCCCCAATTAGGCTCCTACCTCCTCAGGATTCCCTCCGATTGGCCCCTCTGCCATGCTGGGATCTCCTTCTCCCTCCCACTAGGTTCTTACCTCCTCAGGATTCTCTCCAATTGGCCCCCCTGCCATGCTGGGATCCCCTTCTCCCTCCACTAGGTTCTTACCTCCTCTGGATTCCCTCTGATTGGCCCCTCTGCCATTCTGGGATCCCCTTCTCCCTCCCACTAGGTTTTGAACGCCTCAGGATACCCTCCGATTGGCCCCTCTGCCATTCTGGGATCCCCTTCTTCCCCCCACTAGGTTCCGACCTCCTCTGGATTTCCTCCGATTGGCCATTCTGGAATCCCCTTCTCCCTCCCAATAGGTTCTTTCCTCCTCAGGATTCCCTCCGATTGGCCCCTCTGCCATTCTGGAATCCCCTTCTCCCTCCCAATAGGTTCTTTCCTCCTCAGGATTCCCTACAATTGGCCCCTCTGCCATTCCGGAATCCCCTTCTTCCCCCATTAGGCTCCTACCTCCTCAGGATTCCCTCCGATTGGCCCCTCTGCCATGCTGGGATCTCCTTCTCCCTCCCACTAGGTTCTTACCTCCTCAGGATTCTCTCCGATTGGCCCCTCTGCCATGCTGGGATCTCCTTCTCCCTCCCACTAGGTTCTTACCTCCTCAGGATTCTCTCTCCGATTGGCCCCTCTGCCATGCTGGGATCCCCTTCTCCCTCCACTAGGTTCTTACCTGCTCTGGATTCCCTCTGATTGGCCCCTCTGCCATGCTGGGATCCCCTTATCCCCTCCATTAGGTTTTTAACACCTCAGGATTCTTTCCGATTGGCCCCCTTTGCCATTTTGGGCTCCCATTCTTCCCTCCACTAGGCTCTTGCCTCCTCAAGATTCCCTCTGATTGGCCCCACTCCAATTCTGGGATCCCCTTTTCCCCTCTACTAGGTTCTTTCCTCCTCAGGATTCCCTCCCGTTTGCCCCTCTGCCATTCTGGGATCCCCTTCTCCCCTTCATTAGGTTCCTACCTCCTTGGGATTCCCTCCGATTGGACCCTCTGCCATTCTGGGAGACTGGGAGGAAGTGGTATATGACAAAAGCTCTCAATCGGATTGTGGGACATTTTGTTACACCCTTCTCCCTCCCACTAGGTTCCTGCCTCCTCGGCATTCCCTCCGATTGGCCACTCTGTCATCCTGAGCTCCCATTCTCCCTCCCACTAGGTTCCTGTCTCCTCGGCATTCCCTCCGATTGGCCACTTTGACATCCTGAGCTCCCATTCTCCCTCCCACTAGGTTCCTGCCTCCTCTGCATTCCCTCCGATTGGCCACGCTGACATCCTGAGCTCCTATTCTCCCTCCCACTAGGTTCCTGCCTCCTCAGCATTCCCTCCGATTGGCCACTCTGACATCCTGAGCTCCCATTCTCCCCTCCCACTAGGTTCCTGCCTCCCCTCCTCGGCATTCCCTCCGATTGGCCACTCTGACATCCTGAGCTCCCATTCTTCCTCCCACTTGGTTCTTACCTCCTCGGCATTCCCTCCGATTGGCCACTCTGACATCCTAAGCTCCCATTCTCCCTCCCACTAGGTTCCTGCCTCCTCGGCATTCCCTCCGATTGGCCACTCTGACATCCTGAGCTCCCATTCTCCCTCCCACTAGGTTCCTGCCTCCTCGGCATTCTCTCCGATTGGCCACGCTGACATCCTGAGCTCCCATTCTCCCTCCCACTAGGTTCCTACCTCCTCGGCATTCTCTCCGATTGACCCCTCTGCCATTCTGGGATCCAATTCTCCTCTTCATTACGTCCCATCTTCACTTCCCTGGGTATTCGACACCTAAGACCCGTTCCCCCAGGCCCGGCTTACCCAGATCCCATACTGCACAGGTCTCCAGACCCCCTTCTTCCTTCCCTGGGACCCTACTCCTCAGTTCTCCTGTCCAAGTGTTCCCCCCACTCATCCATCCGATCTCACCCTTCTCTGGGTCTCCTGGAACCTGGGACTTTATCTCAGCAGCTGTTCAGCCATGATGCTGAGTACATTATCTGCAGCCTGAACCCATGGTGAAAATATGGAACAGCAAGCGAGTGAAGAAGAGCAGGTAAAGCGTGTAGTTCACGGGAGAAGAATGGGAGGAAATAAAGGGACACGGAGAGCCATCGGTCACAAAATTCCTGTTTAATCGGAGACATGAAGAATAAGGCATCAGACACGACACGAGGCCGAGCTACAACAACGCAGCAGACAGCACAAGACATCGGACGCAGGCCTCCCGCTACAGGGGGGTGGGGGAGGGACAATGTGTCATCGCCCTCGGAGGGGAGTACCACCCTTACTCCCGCAAAAGCAAAGTGCCAGTCACTGGTGGGTGGAGTTTACCCAGGGGGAGGAGTCTCAGGTGGATGATCCCTGCTGACTATGGGGGGCATGTAATACTCACACTGGTCTTCTCTATTGGGGTACACGCCTCCCCCACCTGCGGGACAACGGCCGCCCTGCGAGGGGAGGGGTTAGAAGGACTCTACATTTTATTAAGGCAAAAATGGGCGAAATCAGAGGTAAGATATCAAGAAATCATCGATTGTACCAGCAAAGACTGGCACTACACCCCCCTGGCATCTGTATTTATATATGATACCCCCCAATGCCCCACAGAGCCAATCAGGATCTCCTGCATTCTACAGTGCTGTGCCCCAAACATGTTTTACATACTGGGGGCTGAAGGGGGATTTAGATACTGGAAGGCAGGAGTTAAGGTATTAGAAGCTGGAGGGGGAGTGGTTTAGGTATTAGAGGCTGGAGGGGAGGAGTCTATATATTTGAGGAGTATGGATAATAAAGTATGTGGGGGAGGTGCTAAGGTACAAGGTGCGAGAAGTTGAGGTACTAGAGGGAGGAGTTGATGTAATAAAAGGCTGGAGGGGGAGGAGTTGAGGTACTAAAGGCTGGAGGGAGAGATGAGGTACCAGACGCTGGAGGGGTTTGGGTACTAAAGGCTGGAGAGGGAGGAGTAGAGGAACTAGAGGCTGGAGGGGGAGGAGTTGAGGAACTAGAGGCTGGAGGGGGAGGAGTTGAGGAACTAGGAGGCTGGAGGAGGAGGAGTTGAGGAACTAGGAGGCTGGAGGGGAGGAGTTGAGGTACCATATGCAGGAGGGGAGGAGTTTAGGAACTAAAGGCTGGAGGGGAGGAGTTTAGGTACCAGATGCAGGAGGGGGAAGAGTTGAGGTACTAGAGGCTGGAGGGGGAGGAGTTGAGGAACTATGGGGCTGGAGGGGGAGGAGTTGAGGAACTAGAGGCTGGAGGGGGAGGAGTTGAGGAACTAGAGGCTGGAGGGGGAAGAGTTGAGGTACTAAAGGCTGGAGGGGGAGGAGTTGAGGAACTAGAGGCTGGAGGGGGAGGAGTTGAGGAACTAGAGGCTGGAGGGGAGGAGTTTAGGTACTAGAGGCTGGAGGGGAAGGAGTTGAGGAACTAGAGAGAGGCTGGAGGGGGAGGAGTTGAGGAACTAGAGAGAGGCTGGAGGGGGAGGAGTTGAGGTACTAGAGGCTGGAGGGGGAGGAGTTGAGGTACTAGAGGCTGGAGGGGGAGGAGTTGAGGAACTAGAGGCTGGAGGGGGAAGAGTTGAGGAACTAGAGGCTGGAGGGGGAGGAGTTGAGGAACTAGAGGCTGGAGAGGGAGGAGTTTAGGTACTAGAGGCTGGAGGGGGAGGAGGTGAGGAACTAGAGGCTGAAAGGGGGAGGAGTTATGGAACTAGAGGCTAGAGGGGGAGGAAGCAGCAGAGGCTGTGAATGGTGGTACCACCTCCTGTCTATACTTTGCGGCAGGGTGTGCGAATCACAGGATTTGCTGAACAGAATCTCCAATATTTTGGCAGGTAAAGCAGAACCCTGCAGAGATTCCATTGTGGCGATGGACAGATCCTGGAAGGGTAAATCCCCCTCCCCCCGCTGGCACTCCATTGGTGAGGTTTCCCCCTCTGTAGCTCTCTGCAGTCTCACTCCTCCTGCTGCAATCTCCAAACTGGAACAACAATAATAAATCCTGCTGTGGGAGTGAGACCTCCATGTCGGCAGATGACGGGGCGCATTTTATAAATGCCCCCCCCCCGGGAAGAGAAGTGAGGACATAACATTGCTACTGAAATCCCCATTTCCATACGAGTTCATAGTTTTTCTGTGTGGCGCCCCCTTCAGTCCGATGCCCCTTATTGCAGGGTGATGGAATATGGGGGGGTGGGGGGTAAAATCACACTGTCCCCCATGATCGTCTGCAGTCACACAGAGGACTCGAGGCCACCAATGTGATATTGTGAACACAACGTACCGGCTACAGGTATGCTGAACCACTTCGCCGCCGCCGGGGAGGTCCCCTGAGGTTCTAGGGGCCCCTTGGCTGCAAAGGATTCTGGGTGCTTTTGGCTAATAGTGCTGTGCTTATGTGAGAAGGCAGGGGGGGAGGGTTGTGGGGGTCCGGTCATCCGCCCCCCCCACCCCCCGCTGGCAGTGATCTGGTTAATGGTGAAGGCGATTGCTCGGTTGGATCCTAATGCACTTAGTCAGAGGGGCTCCTGGCCACAGTATATGAGAAGGGCCCCATTTCCGGGCGTCCATAGGCAGCGTGCCACTAGCCAGCTTTACCTTCTTCTATGATGTGCTCCCAGGGGCAGATCACCTCCTGGATCGAGTCCTTATAGGCCAGCTGACCGTCCTCCTCCGATTCCATGGGGTAGATCCGACTCTCCGCCGGGATGTCCACCTTTATCTGGAAGAAGCTGCAACCCAGAAAAGTCAAGTTATTCCCAATTACTGAGCAACGCGGCCCCTCCATACAAACCCTATGGGGCCCGGGGGGGAGGGGGGAGGAATATACACTATATTACCAAAATTATTGGGACGCCGGCCTTTACACACACATGAACTTTATTGGCACCCCAGTCTTGGTCCGGAGGGTTCAATATTGAGTTGTGGGCCAAGTTTATGTGCGAGTAAAGGCCGGCGTCCCAATACTTTTGGTAATATAGTGTATATACACCGGGGTGGGGGGATCTCATACTGTCTGGATGTCTGAAGAGCAGCTTGGATGTTCCTACTCTAAAACCTGGTTCTGGGTCAGGGACAAGAGGGAAATGAAGCTACAGCATCAAAATGATAGCCAGGAAATGACAGGCCAAGCCTGACCGGCCCAAGACAGGACAAGGTGGGCTGGGCCTTAACAAGACGAGCCAGGGCGGCCCCCGGATAGGATAAGCCCGGCTGGGACAGGACAGGATGAGCCAGACCGACCCTGGAGAGGACAAGACAGGCTGGGCCAGGACAGGACTAACCAGGCTGGCCCGGCGCAGGAAGGTAGGCTTGGACAGGACAGGGCGAGGTGGGCTGGGACAGGACAGGGCCAGGTAGGCTGGGACAGGACAGGGCCAGGTAGGCTGGGACAGGACAGGGCCAGGTAGGCTGGGACAGGACAGGGCCAGGTAGGCTGGGACAGGACAGGGGCAGGTAGGCTGGGACAGGACAGGGCCAGGTAGGCTGGGACAGGACAGGGCCAGGTAGGCTGGGACAGGACAGGGCCAGGTAGGCTGGGACAGGACAGGGCCAGGTAGGCTGGGACAGGACAGGGCCAGGTAGGCTGGGACAGGACAGGGCCAGGTAGGCTGGGACAGGACAGGACGAGGTAGGCTGGGACAGGACAGGACGAGGTAGGCTGGGACAGGACAGGACGAGGTAGGCTGGGACAGGACAGGGCGAGGTAGGCTGGGACAGGACAGGGCGAGGTAGGTTGGGACAGGACAGGGCGAGGTAGGCTGGGACAGGACAGGGCGAGGTAGGCTGGGACAGGACAGGGCAAGGTAGGCTGGGACAGGACAGGGCAAGGTAGGCTGGGACAGGACAGGGCGAGGTAGGCTGGGACAGGACAGGGCGAGGTAGGTTGGGACAGGACAGGGCGAGGTAGGCTGGGACAGGACAGGGCGAGGTAGGCTGGGACAGGACAGGGCAAGGTAGGCTGGGACAGGACAGGGCGAGGTAAACTGGGACAGGACAGGGCGAGGTAGGATGGGACAGGACAGAGCGAGGTAGGTTGGGACAGGACAGGGCGAGGTAGGCTGGGACAGGACAGGACAAGGTAGGCTGGGACAGGACAGGACGAGGTAGGCTGGGACAGGACAGGACGAGGTAGGCTGGGACAGGACAGGACGAGGTAGGCTGGGACAGGACAGGGCAAGGCAGGCTGGGACAGGACAAGGCAAGGTAGGCTGGGACAGGACAGGGCGAGGTAGGCTGGGACAGGACAGGGCGAGGTAGGCTGGGACAGGACAGGGCGAGGTGGGCTGGGACAGGACAGGACAGGGCGAGGTAGGCTGGGACAGGACAGGGCAAGGTAGGCTGGGACAGGACAGGGCGAGGTGGGCTGGGACAGGACAGGGCGAGGTAGGCTGGGACAGGACAGGACGAGGTAGGCTGGGACAGGACAGGACGAGGTAGGCTGGGACAGGACAGGGCAAGGTAGGTTGGGACAAGACAGGGCAAGGTAGGTTGGGACAGGGCAAGGTAGGTTGGGACAAGACAGGGCGAGCCAGGCTAGCCTGGAACAGAAATAGCCAGACTGGGCCGGGACAGGTCAGCCCCTCGGGCAGGCAACATGACAAGTCTACTTTAACCCTTGGCTAGATCTAAAGATGGCTTCTTACCGTCCGTAGCTGAGCGGATCATGCAGTGAGGATTAGCCGATGGCGGGTGACTACGGACACAATACAAACTGGACGCAGCGCAGGAAGAAGAGGGACCTCCCACATGCATGCAGAAGACGGGGGACTTTTCTGAGGACATGTGAAGACAAACAAGCATGCTGAGATAACAACGCCATGCAAATGATCAGCCAATAGACACAGAAATGTAATTCACAAACTGGACACAAGGTGTCACTAAGGACTGAAAATAGCTGAACCAATAAAATGGTGACAAAGCCACACCCACTAGGCCAACTACATGCAGAATAATAGGTCCTCTCTATTGCTCTACTATAATTAGATGGCGAATAAAGTTCAAATATTTAAAAAAAAGATTGAAACTGAAACACCTCTCCTGGGTGGAGCTTCTTCAGTTTAAGGGGGATCAAACCCCGCCTACGCATCTTCTCCCGGGCGGAGCTTCTTCATTTAATGTGGCTAAAAAACCCCGCTTACACCTCTCCTCCTGGGTGGAGCTTCCTCATTTTAAGGGGGGATCAAACCCCGCGTTACTCATCTCCTCCTGGGCGGAGCTTCTTCATTTAATGTGGATCAAACCCCCGCCTACCCCTCTACTACTGGGCGGAGCTTCTTCATTAAAAATGGAGGTCAAACCCCAGCTATGCCTCTTCCTGGGCAGAGCTTCTTCATTAAATGAGGATCGAACCCTGCCTACGCCTCTCCTGGGTGGAGCTTCTTAATTAAATGGAGATCAAACCACACCTATGCCTCTCCTCATTGGTGGAGGTTCTTCATTTAATGGGGATCAATATTGAAATTATTATAGAAATGAACCCGAGCCAATCAAAAATGATGGAAAATATTTCATATTGCCAACTACCCCTCTCCTCCTGCCTGGCGCTTCTGCATTAAATGGGGATCAAACCCCACCTACGCCTCTCCTCCTGGGCGGAGCTTCTTCATTAAATGGGGCTCAACCCGTGCTTATGCCTATCATGGGTGGAGCTTCTTTATTAAATGGGGATCAAACCCTACCTATGTCTTTCCTCCTGGGTGGAGCTTCTTTAATAAATGGAGATCAAACCTCACCTACGCCTCTCCTCCTGGGTGGAGCTTCTTCATTAAATGGGTATTAAACTCCACCTATGCCTATCCTCCTGGGTGGCGCTTCTTTATTAATTGGAGATCAAACCACACCTATGCCTATCCTCCTGGGTGGTGCCTCTTTATTAAATGGAGATCAAACCCCACTTACGCCTCTTCTCAGGGGTGGAGCTTCTTCATTTAATGGGGACCAATGATACGATTATTATAGAAATGGTCCCAAGACAATTAGAAATGATGGAAAATATTTCATATTGCCAACTACCCCTCTCCTTCTGGGTGGAGCTTCTTTTTTAAATGGGGATCAAACCCTACCTATGCCACTCCTCCTGGGCGGCGCTTCTTTATTAAATGGGGCTCAAACCCCAGCTACGCCTCTTCCTGGATAGAGCTGCTTCATTAAATGGGGATTAAATTCCACCTACGCCTCTCCTCCTGGGTGGAGCTTCATTAAATAGGGATGAAACCCCACCTACACCTCTCCTACTGGGCGGAGCTTCTTCAATAAATGGGAATCAAACCCCACCTGGGAATTCCCCCTACCTGAACACGTCATACGAAGTCTGTGACAACACCAACATTCATGGTGATTTGTTAAAACTAGAAATGTTATTTACTTCCTGTCTGGGTGACACCCTACAACACACTGACATACAAGGAGTCACCAGGACAGGAAGTGAGGGAGGGGGGAGATGATATGAAGACAGATTTAGATACTTCTAGCAGTTCCAGATGCAATGGGCAGAGTGGGGGTCTCCATGCACCTCATCTAATGCAGCGTTCATATGGGTACAGGTCTCCCAAGTGATGGGTTCAGGCCTAAGGAGCCACGGTCACATTTGGGGGGGGGGGGCCGAGGGAAGATTTAATTTGCCCAGGTGGACTCCTGCACTATAGAGGGAGTGTGCATTAATTAGGGAGGAAACATGCATTAAATAATAATTGTTGGGGGGGTGGGAGTATCAGTCACTCCACCCTGACTAGGTAACCCTAAGCGACGGTGTCATCCAATAAAACTCGTAGTGGGCAAAATCGAATGTTTTCCTTCTATTTCCTCTACAGGTCGAAAGTTATTCAGACAAAAAGAGGGACTCAGGAAAAAATACTATGATTAGACATCTGCAGAACGGGAAAAATGTGTTTTGTTTCATTCCAGATAGATTCTATACATTACTAATTTTTGGTTTAATTGGTTAGTTTCGGAATTTGTTTTCGTCAATTCGCTTCGGAATTTGTTTAGTTTAGTTTCATTTTTTTAATTTTCTAACAAATTAAAAATTTTCGCATCAATTTGAATCGAACGATTCGAATTCTGTGTGAAGAATAGCTGGTTAAGGGACACGCCGGGAAGCCGGTCGCCGCGTCCTTCACAACCAGAGACTCATCAGTTGTCAGCGGGCTTCCCTACCGAGAGCCGAAATGTAACGAATAAATAAATTAAGAACAATAAGAAGAATTTTGGGCCAGATTCACAAAAGACATACGACGGCGTATCTCCTGATACGCCGTCGTATCTCTGTGATCCACCCGTCGTATCTATGCGCCTGATTCATAGAATCAGTTCCGCATAGCTAGCCCTAAGATCCGACAGGTGTAATTGACTTACACCGTCGCATCTTAGGCTGCAATTCTAGGCCGGCCGCTAGGTGGCGATTCCATTGCGGTCGGCGTAGAATATGCAAATGACTAGTTACGCCGATTCACAAACGTACGCTTTACCCGTCGCTCTAACTTTACGTCGTTTCCGTCGAGATACGCCGCGTAAAAAGAAGGTTGCCCTCTAGGTGGACTAACCAATGTTAAGTATGGGCGTCGTTCCCGCGTCGAAATTTTAAAATTCACGTCGTTTGCGTAAGTCATCCGTGAATGGCGCTGGACGCCATTTAGGTTAATGTCGAAACCAATGACGTCCTTGCGACGTCATTTAGCGCAATGCACGTCGGGTAATTTGACGGACGGAGCATGCGCAGTACGTTCGGTGCGGGAACGCGCCTAATTTAAATGGTGTCCGCCCCATTTGAATTAGGCGGGCTTGCGCCGAGCGGATTTACATTACACCGCCGCAAGTTTACAGGTAAGAGCTTTGTGAATCAGGCACTTGCGCTGTAAACTTGCGGCGGTGTAACGTAAATGGGATACGTTACGCCACCACTGCGTAACGGATTTGTATGTGAATCTGGCCCTTTATTACTAAAACATTTTATTATAAAAATTAAGAATAATAAAAAAATTCCGAAGAAAACAGCATCAGTGTCCCCCCCCAAAAAAAATCCATACCAGGCCCTTCGGGATCACCCAAAATTCAAATTGTTTCAAAAACGTGTTTCTTGGAATTTGTTCGAAAAAAAATTGGAATTCATTAGAAAGCGAATATACGAAATTAAAAGAATTTCAAATAAATTTGTTACTATTTGATACGGAGGTTCGGATTCAACCAAATCTCTGAATAACCACAAAAAAAAAAATCGATAAAAAAAATAACCCAAAAATGTTCCGAATTTGTATTCAGACGGAATCGAAATGCACGTGTCTATACTACATTATGGCCACTAGATGGAGCAAAGGATCACAGGAAATCAATACTGATCCTCAGCTCCATCTAGTGGTCAGATTGTGACATCTTCCCTATTGACTCTTTCGGGAACATTGAACCTGGAAAGAAATCAGCCCAGCAACATTCGACTTTGCCCCTTTTTGCACAAAACGAATGTACGTTCAGTTTCGCGGGATGAATCGCTCCGAATTGTTATGTATTTTTTATAAAGAGGCAGCCATTGTAACAAATAAAAGGTTGTCCTTGGTGAACTCCTCCCCCCCAATCTACTTACTTGGTCACCTTCCTGGACGTCTGCTGCAGCTGCTGCTCCAGGTCGTTGAGCGGCTGCACTTTGCCGTGATTCACCGCCGGGCACTTGGGGGAAAGGGTGGCGAAGACGGGCGAGCTGGAGCACCCCCTCTTCAGGAGCTTGCTGAAGGACAGGGTGACTTTGGATTTCGGCACGGCCTTGATCTCCACCGGGACGGAGAGATGGTGGTTCCCGCCCGTCCCAGACTCCGACCCGAACGACGCCTCCGTGTTGTCGGTGGAAGACGGAAACTGGTAGTCCGAGTCGCCGGCCCCGTTGGCCTCCCATTTCCTCTCCATGCCCGGCGTGCTCTCTATAGCTACGCTGATGGGGGAGGGGCAGACAGCAGAGTTGGGCAGGGCAATGTGCGCGGGGGAGGGACTGGAGAGCTCCACTGTAGGGCGGCAGGACAGGAAGGGGCTGGTGGGGGATGGAGGAGCGCAGGTACCCGTGTAGACGGTCAGGTGGGGGATGGGAGCCGTGTAATGGCAGAGCTGTAAGGAGAGAGCAGAGGATATCACTAGGGGGGAACTAAGAGTGCCCCCTACAGGAGCATTCACTCACACAGACAGTATACATTTCACACACACACAGCAAGAACAGAAACGACGGAAGACAGGAACGCAAAACGGAACGTGTTTATTGAACGTGAAGACAGTGATGTCATAGAGAGGGAGGAGTCACTGATAATAAAATACAGAAAATTGGAGAAGAATACAAACGTAACAGAAGAAAAAAAAAAAAGGAGGCAGTGATGTCATAGTGAGGACGGAGCCACCATTAATAGAAATACATACAACAGAAAAGAATATAAATGTAACAGAAAAGACAGTGATGTCATAGTGAGGACGGAGCCACCATTAGTAGAAATACATACAACAGAAAAGAATATAAATGTAACAGAAAAGACAGTGATGTCATAGAGAGGGCGGAGTCACTGCTAATAAAATACATAAAATTGGGGAAGAATATAACTGTAAAAGAAAATAAGGAAGACAGTGATGTCATGCAGAAGGCGGAGTCACCACCAATATAAATACATGTAACAGAGAAGAATCTAACCATCTTCTCTTTTATCTGAATTTATATTGGTGATAACTCCGCCCTTTCTATGACATCACTGTCTTTTCTGTTATATATAACTAAGAAGAATTTAAGTGTAACAGAAAAGACAGTGATGTCATAGAGAGGGGGCGGAGTCATCACCAATAAATACACATAGCAGAAAAGAATCTAACCAACACAAAAGACAGTGATATAATGCAGAGGGCGGATTTACTGCTAATAGAAAAATACATAAAATTAAAGAATATAACTAACAGAAAATAAAGAAGAAGACAGTGATATTCTTCTCAGTCATATGTATTTATATTGGTGATGACATCGCCCTCTCTATGACATCACTGTCTTTTCTGTTACATATAACTGAGAAGACTATGAGTGCGTCATAGAAAGGGCGGAGTGATCACCAATATAAATTCAGATAACAGAGGAGAATATAAGCGTAGCAGAAAAGACAGTGATGTCATAGAGAGGGTGGAGTCATCACCAATATAAATACATATAACTGAGAATATAAGCGTAACATAAAAGACAGTGATGTCATGGGGAGGGCGGAGTCAATGCTAATAAAATACAGAAAATTGGGGAAGAATATAACTGTAAAAAAAATAAAGAAAATAGTGATGTCATGCAGAAGGCGGGGTCACCATCAATATAAATACACATATTCTTCTCAGTTATATGAATTTATATTGGTGAGGACTCCACCCTCTCTATGACATCACTGTCTTTTCTGTTACATATATCAGAGAAGACTATAAGTGTAACAGAAAAGACAGTGATGTCATAGAGAGGGCGGAGTCATCACCAATATAAATACATTTAATTGCGAAGAATATATGTGTTTAACCAAAAAAGACAGTGATGCCATGGTGAGGGCGGAGTCACTTCTAATAAAACACATACAATTGAAGAATATAAGTGTAACAGAAAATAGAGACAGTGATGTCGTGCAGAAGGCGGAGCCACCACCAATATAAATACATATAACAGAGAAGAATACAGGTGTAACAGAAAAGACAGTGATGTCATAGAGAGGGCGGAGTCATTACCAATAGAAATACACTTATATTGTCCTCAGTTATATTTATATTGGTGATGACTCCACCCTCTCCATGACATCATTGTCTTTTCTGTTACACCTATATTCTTTGCTGTTATTTATTTATATTGATGGTGACTCCGCCTTCTGCACAACATCACTGTCTCTATTTTCTGTTACACTTTTATTCTTCAATTTTATGTATTTTATTAGAAGTGACTCCGCCCTCTGCATGACATCACTGTCTTTTATGTTACACTTGTATTCTTCTCAGATATATGTAACATAAAAGACAGTGATGTCATGCAGAGGGCGGAGTCACTTCTAATAAAATACATAAAATTGAAGAATAAAAGTGTAACAGAAAATAGAGACAGTGATGTTGTGCAGAAGGCGGAGTCACCATCAATATAAATAAATAACAGCAAAGAATATAGGTGTAACAGAAAAGACAATGATGTCATGGAGAGGGCGGAGTCATCACCAATATAAATACATACAAATTAACAAGACTATAGCTAACAGAAGGGGGAAAAAAAAGACAGCGATGTGACCAAGAGGGCGGAGTCACTGCTAATAAAATACATAAAACTGGAGAAGAATATAAATGGAATAAAAAAAGATAGTGATGTCATGGAGAGGGCGGAGTCACTCCAATTTGAATATGTTTATATTCTTCTTCAATTTTATGTCTTTTATTGTTGGTGACTCCGCCCTCTCCATGACATCACTGTCTTTTCTGTTACATTTATATTCCTTTCCGTTGTATGTATTTATATTGGTGGTGACTCCGCCCTCTCCATGACGTCACTGTTTTTTCCGATACACACAATGGAGAAGAATATAAATGTATCGGAAAAGACAGTGATGTCATGGAGAGGGCGGAGTCACCACCAATATAAAATACAGAAAATGAGAGAAGAATATAAAATGTAACAGGAAATAAAGAAGGTGACAGATGAGACAACGCGCGGCGGACAGAACCGCCAACCTGCCGCAACATATTTTATTATAGGTCACTGCGCCGCCTCACCAGTCGGGTTTATACCGGTATGTGTGGAGCTTCAGAAGAAATTTTAACCAACGTTTAAATAGAAAAAAAAAAAAACTTTATGGTTTATAAGACGACGGAAAAACGTAACGAAAATTCCTACAAATTCTATAAATGTATCAATTTATATTATTTCATTATTCTTTCATAGAAATGTATTTGTTATTATTTATAGTTTATTATTACTCAATATAATGTCTTATTCTTTCATAGAAGTGGATTTATTTTGTATTTTCTGCATTCTTTATTATACAATGTATTCTTTTCTATTCTTTAGTATAAATTGTATTATTTATTTATTTTATTCTGCAATTTCAATGTATTCTTTTTTTATTCATTCATGTTGTACATTTGTTTTATTCTTTCCTATAAATGTATTTTTTATCATTCTGTATAACCCCGAAACGTGTCGGATTTCTGTTTTTTACTTGTAAAATGTCTGTTTAAATTTCTCCCGCCACTCCACATAAACCTGGATTATTACTCTGCTGGAGGACTCTGCTCCTTCCTCTATAACCCTCCTCTCCTGATATACTCTGCTGGAGGACTCTGCTCCTTCCTCTATAACCCTCCTCTCCTGATATACTCTGCTGGAGGACTCTGCTCCTTCCTCTATAACCCTCCTCTCCTGATATACTCTGCTGGAGGACTCTGCTCCTTCCTCCAGAACTCTCCTCTCTTGATATACTCTGCTGGAGGACTCTGCTCCTTCCTCTATAACTCTCCTCTCCTGATATACTCTGCTGGAGGACTCTGCTCCTTCCTCTATAACTCTCCTCTCCTGATATACTCTGCTGGAGGACTCTGCTCCTTCCTCTATAACTCTCCTCTCCTGATATACTCTGCTGGAGGACTCTGCCCCTTCCTCTATACCTCTCCTCTCCTGATATACTCTGCTGGAGGACTCTGCTCCTTCCTCTATAACTCTCCTCTCCTGATATACTCTCCTGGAGGACTCTGCTCCTTCCTCTATAACTCTCCTCTCCTGATATACTCTGCTGGAGGACTCTGCTCCTTCCTCTATAACTCTCCTCTCCTGATATACTCTGCTGGAGGACTCTGCTCCTTCCTCTATAACTCTCCTCTCCTGATATACTCTGCTGGAGGACTCTGCTCCTTCCTCTATAACTCTCCTCTCCTGATATACTCTGCTGGAGGACTCTGCTCCTTCCTCTATAACTCTCCTCTCCTGATATACTCTGCTGGAGGACTCTGCTCCTTCCTCTATACCTCTCCTCTCCTGATATACTCTGCTGGAGGACTCTGCTCCTTCCTCTATAACTCTCCTCTCCTGATATACTCTGCTGGAGGACTCTGCTCCTTCCTCTATAACTCTCCTCTCCTGATATACTCTGCTGGAGGACTCTGCTCCTTCCTCTATAACTCTCCTCTCCTGATATACTCTGCTGGAGGACTCTGCTCCTTCCTCTATAACCCTCCTCTCCTGATATACTCTGCTGGAGGACTCTGCTCCTTCCTCTATAACTCTCATCTCCTGATATACTCTGCTGGAGGACTCTGCTCCTTCCTCTATAACTCTCCTCTCCTGATATACTCTGCTGGAGGACTCTGCTCCTTCCTCTATAACTCTCCTCTCCTGATATACTCTGCTGGAGGACTCTGCTCCTTCCTCTATAACTCTACTCTCCTGATAGACTCTGCTGGAGGACTCTGCTCCTTCCTCTATAACTCTCCTCTCCTGATATACTCTGCTGGAGGACTCTGCTCCCTCCTCTATAACTCTCCTCTCCTGATATACTCTGCTGGAGGACTCTGCTCCTTCCTCTATAACTCTCCTCTCCTGATATACTCTGCTCCTTCCTCCAGAACTCTCCTCTCCCGAGATACTCTGCTGGAGGACTCTGCTCCTTCCTCCAGAACTCTCCTCTCCCGAGATACTCTGCTGGAGGACACTGCTCCTTCCTCTATAACTCTCCTCTCCTGATATACTCTGCTGGAGGACTCTGCTCCTTCCTCTATAACTCTCCTCTCCTGATATACTCTGCTGGAGGACTCTGCTCCTTCCTTTATAACTCTCCTCTCCTGATATACTCTGCTGGAGGACTCTGCTCCTTCCTCTATAACTCTCCTCTCCTGATATACTCTGCTCCTTCCTCGATAACTCTCCTCTCCTGATATACTCTGCTGGAGGACTCTGCTCCTTCCTCTATAACTCTCCTCTCCTGATATACTCTGCTGGAGGACTCTGCTCCTTCCTCTATAACTCTCCTCTCCTGATATACTCTGCTGGAGGACTCTGCTCCTTCCTCTATAACTCTCCTCTCCTGATATACTCTGCTGGAGGACTCTGCTCCTTCCTCTATAACTCTCCTCTCCTGATATACTCTGCTGGAGGACTCTGCTCCTTCCTCCAGAACTCTCCTCTCCTGATATACTCTGCTGGAGGACACTGCTCCTTCCTCTATAACTCTCCTCTCCTGATATACTCTGCTGGAGGTCTCTGCTCCTTCCTCTATAACTCTCCTCTCCTGATATACTCTGCTGGAGGACTCTGCTCCTTCCTCGATAACTCTCCTCTCCTGATATACTCTGCTGGAGGACTCTGCTCCTTCCTCTATGACTCTCCTCTCCTGATATACTCTGCTGGAGGACTCTGCTCCTTCCTCTATAACTCTCCTCTCCCGATATACTCTGCTGGAGGACTCTGCTCCTTCCTCTATAACTCTCCTCTCCCTATATACTCTGCTGGAGGACTCTGCTCCTTCCTCTATAACTCTCCTCTCCTGATATACTCTGCTGGAGGACTCTGCTCCTTCCTCTATAACTCTCCTCTCCTGATATACTCTGCTGGAGGACTCTGCTCCTTCGTCTATAATTCTCCTCTCCTGATATACTCTGCTGGAGGACTCTGCTCCTTCCTCTATAACTCTCCTCTCCTGATATACTCTGCTGGAGGACTCTGCTCCTTCCTCTATAACTCTCCTCTCCTGATATACTCTGCTGGAGGACTCTGCTCCTTCCTCTATAACTCTCCTCTCCTGATATACTCTGCTGGAGGACTCTGCTCCTTCCTCTATAATTCTCCTCTCCTGATATACTCTGCTGGAGGACTCTGCTCCTTCCTCTATAACTCTCCTCTCCTGATATACTCTGCTGGAGGACTCTGCTCCTTCCTCTATAACTCTCCTCTCCTGATATACTCTGCTGGAGGACTCTGCTCCTTCCTCTATAACTCTCCTCTCCTGATATACTCTGCTGGAGGACTCTGCTCCTTCCTCTATAACTCTCCTCTCCTGATATACTCTGCTGGAGGACTCTGCTCCTTCCTCTATAACTCTCCTCTCCTGATATACTCTGCTGGAGGACTCTGCTCCTTCCTCTATAACTCTCCTGATATACTCTGCTGGAGGACTCTGCTCCTTCCTCTATAACTCTCCTCTCCTGATATACTCTGCTGGAGGACTCTGCTCCTTCCTCTCCTAATATACTCTGCTGGAGGACTCTGCTCCTTCCTCTATAACTCTCCTCTCCTGATATACTCTGCTGGAGGACTCTGCTCCTTCCTCTATAACTCTCCTGATATACTCTGCTGGAGGACTCTGCTCCTTCCTCTATAACTCTCCTCTCCTGATATACTCTGCTGGAGGACTCTGCTCCTTCCTCTATAACTCTCCTCTGCAGTGATCGGGAGACATGACAGGCGCTGTGATTGGCTGATCGGAGTTTTTGTAGAATAAAATGTGATAAGTTTCCTCTCTCCTCTCTCTACACTCTACCAGCCTGTCCTAGGAATGTAAAGCCAATGGCGCCCTCTAGTGGCGAGTTCTAGAACTGTCTTCCCATTTCTCTAAGTTTCTCTCTGAATCTACATGGGTGATATTTCTGGGGCCCCATCCCAGCGGGGTCCCCCGGGTTTAGGTGGCCCTTGGAGCCTCTTGCTGCGGCAGATTCCTGCGGTCTAGTTTGCTCATGACCTGGGTGATGTCCACGGTGTTGGCCGCCTCTTTGGCTTTGGCCTCTTCCTCCAGCTGGCGCAGGATCACGGGGCTGGGGCTGGAGCGCCGATGTCGCCGCATGAACGGGAAGTTACTGCTGCGAAAACAAACGTCACATTTTATTCAATCACTTTACAGATCGGCAGGAACCAATGGCTGACAAGAATGATCGGTCAGAAAAGCTCCACCATGTACAGCGAGAGGGGGAAAAAGTATTTGACCCCCCGCTGATATTGTCACAAAGAAACGATCGTTCTCTATGATTTTATTGGTCGGTTTATTATAATAGTGAGAGAAAAACAACAAAAATATTCAATAAAAGCATTTCACAAAAGTTATAAGTTGATTTGCATTTTAAATTTGTGAAATAAGGGGGAGGAGTCCCTGAGAAAGGGGGAGGAGTCCCTGAGAAAGGCGGAGACAGGGGGAGGAGTCCGTGAGAAAGGCAGGAACAGAGGGAGGAGTCCGTGAGAAAGGCAGAGACAGGGGGAGGAGTCCGTGAGAAAGGCAGGAACAGAGGGAGGAGTCCCTGGGAAAGGCAGGAACAGAGGGAGGAGTCCCTGAGAAAGGCGGAGACAGGGGGAGGAGTCCGTGAGAAAGGCAGAGACAGGGGGAGGAGTCCGTGAGAAAGGCGGAGGAGTCCGTGAGAAAGGCGGAGACAGGGGGAGGAGTCCGTGAGAAAGGCAGAGACAGGGGAGGAGTCCGTGAGAAAGGCAGAGACAGGGGGAGGAGTCCGTGAGAAAGGCAGAGACAGGGGAGGAGTCTGTGAGAAAGGCAGAGACAGGGGGAGGAGTCCGTGAGAAAGGCAGGAACAGAGGGAGGAGTCCGTGGGAAAGGCAGGAACAGAGGGAGGAGTCCCTGAGAAAGGCGGAGACAGGGGGAGGAGTCCGTGAGAAAGGCAGGAACAGGGGGAGGAGTCCGTGAGAAAGGCAGGAACAGAGGGAGGAGTCCGTGGGAAAGGCAGGAACAGAGGGAGGAGTCCGTGAGAAAGGCAGAGACAGGGGGAGGAGTCCGTGAGAAAGGCAGGAACAGAGGGAGGAGTCCGTGGGAAAGGCAGGAACAGAGGGAGGGGTCCGTGGGAAAGGCAGGAACAGAGGGAGGAGTCGGCGGGAAAGGCAGGAACAGAGGGAGGAGTCTGCGGGAAAGGCAGGAACAGAGGGAGGGGTCCGTGGGAAAGGCAGGAACAGAGGGAGGAATCCGTGGGAAAGGCAGGAACAGAGGGAGGAGTCTGCGGGAAAGGCAGGAACAGAGGGAGGAGTCTGCGGGAAAGGCAGGAACAGAGGGAGGAGTCCCTGGGAAAGGCAGGAACAGAGGGAGGGGTCCGTGGGAAAGGCAGGAACAGAGGGAGGGGTCCGTGGGAAAGGCAGGAACAGAGGGAGGAATCCGTGGGAAAGGCAGGAACAGAGGGAGGAGTCTGCGGGAAAGGCAGGAACAGAGGGAGGAGTCCGTGGGAAAGGCAGGAACAGAGGGAGGGGTCCGTGGGAAAGGCAGGAACAGAGGGAGGAGTCTGCGGGAAAGGCAGGAACAGAGGGAGGAGTCCCTGGGAAAGGCAGGAACAGAGGGAGGGGTCCGTGGGAAAGGCAGGAACAGAGGGAGGAATCCGTGGGAAAGGCAGGAACAGAGGGAGGAATCCGTGGGAAAGGCAGGAACAGAGGGAGGAGTCTGCGGGAAAGGCAGGAACAGAGGGAGGAGTCCCTGGGAAAGGCAGGAACAGAGGGAGGAGTCTGCGGGAAAGGCAGGAACAGAGGGAGGAGTCCGTGGGAAAGGGGAGGAGAGATATGAAAAGTGTCGGGATAAATGGGCAGAGTTCAAAGGAAAAAGCTGAGGAGATGATAGGAACAATGGGGAAATGGTGGGGAGTTTCCATATAAAGTGCAATGAGAGGGAAAGGTTCCTGGGAAAAGTGTGGAGAGGGGACACATGGCAGGAAGAGTTCCCAGCCTCCAATCTGCTGACAATTACAGCGCAGGCTCTCTAATAATGAGGCTCCCATACAGGGAACAGAGGAGCCACCAAAACAAGGTCGGGATTAACCTCTTCACTGCCCCACAGAGAGTCTGGCAGGGGGGCCCGTCCTGTGCGCTGTGTCTGGCAGGGGGCCCGTCCTGTGCGCTGTGTCTGGCAGGGGGGCCCGTCCTGTGCGCTGTGTCTGGCAGGGGGGCCCGTCCTGTGCGCTGTGTCTGGCAGGGGGGCCCGTCCTGTGCGCTGTGTCTGGCAGGGGGGCCCGTCCTGTGCGCTGTGTCTGGCAGGGGGGCCCGTCCTGTGCGCTGTGTCTGGCAGGGGGCCCGTCCTGTGTCTGGCAGGGGGGCCCGTCCTGTGCGCTGTGTCTGGCAGGGGGGCCCGTCCTGTGCGCTGTGTCTGGCAGGGGGGCCCGTCCTGTGCGCCGTGTCTGGCAGGGGGGCCCGTCCTGTGCGCTGTGTCTGGCAGGGGGGCCCGTCCTGTGCGCTGTGTCTGGCAGGGGGGCCCGTCCTGTGCGCTTTGTCTGGCAGGGGGGCCCGTCCTGTGCGCTGTGTCTGGCATTATCTTGTTATGTTGGAGCTTTTTGATCAGCTGAAGCTACACAGAAATATTATTGGTGCTCTGCTGCCCTCCGGTGGCCATTTTTTCCCCTTCAGCCTCATAATGTGGAAGGTCTGACCACCCGCCTGCAATGCCACAAATGGCCACCGGAGGGCAGCAAAGCACCATTAATATTTCTGTGTAGCTTCAGCTCCAACATAAAAATATAATGCCAGACACAGCGCACAGGACGGGCCCCCCTGCCAGACACAGCGCACAGGACGGGCCCCCCCTGCCAGACGCAGCGCACAGGACAGGCCCCCCTGCCAGACACAGCGCACAGGACGGGCCCCCCTGCCAGACACAGCGCACAGGACGGGCCCCCCTGCCAGACACAGCGCACAGGACGGGCCCCCCTGCCAGACACAGCGCACAGGACGGGCCCCCCTGCCAGACACAGCGCACAGGACGGGCCCCCCTGCCAGACACAGCGCACAGGACGGGCCCCCCTGCCAGACACAGCGCACAGGACGGGCCGGCCCCCCTGCCAGACACAGCGCACAGGACGGGCCCCCCCTGCCAGACACAGCGCACAGGACGGGCCGGCCCCCCTGCCAGACACAGGACGGGCCCCCCCTGCCAGACACAGCGCACAGGACGGGCCGGCCCCCCTGCCAGACACAGCGCACAGGACGGGCCGGCCCCCCTGCCAGACACAGCGCACAGGACGGGCCCCCCCTGCCAGACACAGGGCACAGGACGGGCCCCCCTGCCAGACACAGCGCACAGGACGGGCCCCCCTGCCAGACACAGCGCACAGGACGGGCCCCCCTGCCAGACACAGCGCACAGGACGGGCCCCCCTGCCAGACACAGCGCACAGGACGGGCCCCCCTGCCAGACACAGCGCACAGGACGGGCCCCCCTGCCAGACACAGCGCACAGGACGGGCCCCCCTGCCAGACACAGCGCACAGGACGGGCCCCCCTGCCAGACACAGCGCACAGGACGGGCCCCCCTGCCAGACACAGCGCACAGGACGGGCCCCCCTGCCAGACACAGCGCACAGGACGGGCCCCCCTGCCAGACACAGCGCACAGGACGGGCCCCCCTGCCAGACACAGCGCACAGGACGGGCCGGCCCCCCTGCCAGACACAGCGCACAGGACGGGCCCCCTGCCAGACACAGCGCACAGGACGGGCCCCCCTGCCAGACACAGCGCACAGGACGGGCCCCCCTGCCAGACACAGCGCACAGGACGGGCCCCCCTGCCAGACACAGCGCACAGGACGGGCCCCCCTGCCAGACACAGCGCACAGGACGGGCCCCCCTGCCAGACACAAGACGGGCCCCCCTGCTGACCTACAAAGGGGGCGGGATCAATCAGGTTTGGCGCCATGTTGATCGGCGCTGTGAATGGGTGAGACAAATCCATAGGAGGGTCTGGGGAAGGCCCTATAGATGGATGCTGCTCCTCTAGTAACCTATTGCACATATAGGAAATAAACAGAAGAGGGCGCCAACATGAAGTGTAGTAGAGAATACAATACACTTAGACGGTGGCGCCCTCTTCTGTTTATTTCAGATTCAGAACACTTATAATACTTTTCCCTTATTATGACACAGCTACATTCAACAAAGACGACACAAGATCCTATTGTATCAATCCCTCAGACTGGGCGTGTCAGGACGCACAAAGCTCCACCCACCTCTTTTTGGTCTCCAGGGGCTCTATGGACTTGTTCAGCATCTCCTTGTAGATGGGCGATTTCAGGTAGCGAGCGTAAGAATCCTACTGGGAGAAAAGAGAAGACGGTAAAATGTGCGCAGGAGGCGGGGCCAGACACGCCCACCCCTGCCGCAGAAGAACGACAAACCTTTTTCATCAGCATGTAGATGTGGGTCTGGGCGGCGTCCAGCACATAGCGATGGGGGTGCTTCAGCCCCTTCACCGTGATGTCCATCGTTTTACCGTCAATGTTTATCCACCGCCGAGCGCCCGGCGCCAGGAAGAGTCTGCGGCGGGAGAGATTAACGCGTGAGATTCTACACCCCTTCCCCCCCCCGATGTCCAATCACTGCACTCCTCGCTGTCCAATCACCGCACTCCTCTCTGTCCAATCACTGCACTCCTCGCTGTCCAATCACTGCACTCCTCTCTCTCCAATCACTGCACTCCCCGCTATCCAATCACTGCACTCCTCGCTGTCCAATCACTGCACTCCTCGCTGTCCAATCACTGCGCTCCTCGCTGTCCAATCACTGCACTCCCCGCCGTCCAATCACTGCACTCCCCGCTGTCCAATCACTGCACCTCCCGCTGTCCAATCACTGCACTCCCCGCTGTCCAATCACTGCACTCCCCGCTGTCCAATCACTGCACTCCCCGCTGTCCAATCACTGCACTCCCCGCCGTCCAATCACTGCACTCCTCGCTGTCCAATCACTGCGCTCCTCGCTGTCCAATCACTGCGCTCCTCACCGTCCAATCACTGCGCTCCCCGCTGTCCAATCACTGCGCTCCCCGCTGTCCAATCACTGCACTCCCCGCTGTCCAATCACCGCACTCCCCGCTGTCCAATCACCGCACTCCCCGCTGTCCAATCACCGCACTCCCCGCTGTCCAATCACTGCACTCCCCGCCGTCCAATCACTGCACTCCCCGCTGTCCAATCACTGCACTCCTCGCTGTCCAATCACCGCACTCCCCGCTGTCCAATCACTGCACTCCCCGCCGTCCAATCACTGCACTCCCCGCTGTCCAATCACTGCACTCCTCGCTGTCCAATCATAATAGACATGTGCACTGCCGAAAAATTCCAGAATTTTTTATTCATTCGTTTTTTTTAGCTTTTTTCAGAAATTCGAAAATTCGTAAAAATTTGAATTTACTAATTTTCTAATTCTGAATTTCCGATTTTCAATTTTCATTTCTGAAATCTGGAATTTCGAAAATTTTGGAATTAACTCATTTGTAAAAAAACTCAGGAGGGGGCAGAGAGCCTGAGCCAAGCTGGGCCGGGGGGGGGGGGGCAGAGAGCCTGAGCTGGGCCGGGGGGGGAGGATTGGAATCCGCCACCATTGGATAGAATGGGAATCACAATGTTGGGGGCTGAAGAACATCAGGAAAGGCGCTTAGAACGGCTCAGGTGTGAAGGGGACCTTCTTGGACCCAAAATCATTATTGTTACTGTAATGACCGATTGTCCCCGCCACCTCCAGATCATCACTAATGAGAGGAGTCGGGGGGGAGGGGGGCGGCGATCAGAACCTGAATGAGGGAAATTCTACACCTCAGAGATCCAATGGATCCGCTCCACTCACTTGTAGATCTCCTCGGCCTTCTCCTTCACCTTGGACTGGTCTCCATATTTCAGGTCCTCACAAGCCTCCCAGAAGCTCATATTCTCACCTAGGGGGAGAGACAAGTCACCTTCACATATCAGGACCCCCCAAACCATTCCCCTCAATTTCCCCCCCCCCCCCTCAAACCATTCTACATCCTGCCCCCACCCCCCCATACCAAACCATTCTACATCCTGCCCCCACCCCCCCTAAGCCATTCCTCTCAACACATCCCCCCTCAATACTGCCCCTCAAACACCCCCCCAATACACCCCCCCCAAATACATTCCACCCCAAACCATTCCCCTCAATACCAAACCATTCTACATCCTGCCCCCACCCCCCCTCAATACTGCCCCTCAAACCCCCCCCCCCAATACGCCCCCCTCAAATTATCCCCCTAAATACATTCCACCCCAAACCATTCCCCTCAATATACATTTAGTATGAGCGATAACAAGTCCCAGGTCTGCCCTTTGGCGCCCTTCTTTCTCGCTGGCCAAGTCACTGCGCCCCCCCATCTAATGTGCCCCCCCCATCACACTCACCGCTGAACTCCTTCTTCAGGAACTGCTGGAAGCTCTGCCGCCCTTTGGGGTCTCTGATCAGTTCACTGAAATTGAAGGTCCATCGCTCCACCCGCAGCTTGGTGGGGACCTCCGCCCTGCAAGACACATCCAAGGACATGGAAGGGTTGGTCATTGGTGGATACTCAGGAGGAGGCACAAGATCGCTACCCCCTACAGCTGTCAGTCCTGGGGGGGGGGCGCTAGTAATATGGGGGGGGGGGGTGTCTGGATTCCATGGAAACCCTGAGAATAGGGGTTTGGTGTCTCTATCTCAGCCTGAAGTCTGATCAATAATTATCAATCACCGGGATGAAGAGGACGCGGGGGGCCAATATATCATCAATGTGGGGGGACATCAGAGCGCTCACCGGACAATGGTGGGTAGAGGTTCAGTCATCCCGTCACAAGGGGTGGGGGGACACCAGAGGGTCATTCGTTACGTCACAAGGGGTGGGGGGGACACCAGAGGGTCATTCATCCCGTCACAAGGGGTGGGGGGGACACCAGAGGATCAGTCATCCCGTCACAAGGGGTGGGGGGACACCAGAGAGTCATTCATCCCGTCACAAGGGGTGGGGGGACACCAGAGGGTCAGTCATCCTGTCACAAGGGGTGGGGGGACACCAGAGGGTCAGTCATCCCGTCACAAGGGGTGGGGGGACACCAGAGGGTCAGTCATCCCGTCACAAGGGGTGGGGGGACACCAGGGGGTCAGTCATCCCGTCACAAGGGGTGGGGGGACACCAGAGGGTCAGTCATCCCGTCACAAGGGGTGGGGGGACACCAGAGGGTCAGTCATCCCGTCACAAGGGGTGGGGGGACACCAGAGGGTCAGTCATCCCCTCACAAGGGGTGGGGGGGACACCAGAGGGTCATTCATCTCGTCACAAGGGGTGGGGGGACACCAGAGGGTCAGTCATCCCGTCACAAGGGGTGGGTGGGACACCAGAGGGTCAGTCATCCCGTCACAAGGGGTGGGGGGACACCAGAGGGTCATTCATCCCGTCACAAGGGGTAGGGGGACACCAGAGGGTCATTCATCCCGTCACAAGGGGTGGGGGGACACCAGAGGGTCAGTCATCCCGTCACAAGGGGTGGGGGGACACCAGAGGGTCATTCATCCCGTCACTCACGAGGGGTGGGGGGACACCAGAGGGTCAGTCATCCCGTCACAAGGGGTGGGGGGACACCAGAGGGTCAGTCATCCCGTCACAAGGGGTGGGGGGACACCAGAGGGTCAGTCATCCCGTCACAAGGGGTGGGGGACACCAGAGGGTCATTCATCCCGTCACAAGGGGTGGGGGGGACACCAGAGGGTCAGTCATCCCGTCACAAGGGGTGGGGGGACACCGGAGGGTCATTCATCCCGTCACAAGGGGTGGGGGGACACCAGAGGGTCATTCATCCCGTCACAAGGGGTGGGGGGACACCAGAGGGTCAGTCATCCCGTCACAAGGGGTGGGGGGGACACCGGAGGGTCATTCATCCCGTCACAAGGGGTGGGGGGACACCAGAGGGTCATTCATCCCGTCACAAGGGGTGGGGGGACACCAGAGGGTCAGTCATCCCGTCACAAGGGGTGGGGGGACACCAGAGGGTCAGTCATCCCGTCACAAGGGGTGGGGGGACACCAGAGGGTCAGTCATCCCGTCACAAGGGGTGGGGGGACACCAGAGGGTCAGTCATCCCGTCACAAGGGGTGGGGGGACACCAGAGGGTCATTCATCCCGTCACAAGGGGTGGGGGGACACCAGAGGGTCAGTCATCCCGTCACAAGGGGTGGGGGGACACCAGAGGGTCATTCATCCCGTCACAAGGGGTGGGGGGACACCAGAGGGTCAGTCATCCCGTCACAAGGGGTGGGGGGGACACCAGAGGGTCAGTCATCCCCTCACAAGGGGTGGGGGGACACCAGAGGGTCATTCATCCCGTCACAAGGGGTGGGGGGACACCGGAGGGTCATTCGTTACGTCACAAGGGGTGGGGGGACACCAGAGAGTCATTCATCCCGTCACAAGGGGTGGGGGGACACCAGAGGGTCATTCATCTCGTCACAAGGGGTGGGGGGACACCAGAGGGTCATTCATCCCGTCACAAGGGGTGGGGGGACACCAGAGGGTCATTCATCCCGTCACAAGGGGTGGGGGGACACCAGAGGGTCATTCATCCCGTCACAAGGGGTGGGGGGCACCAGAGGGTCAGTCATCCCGTCACAAGGGGTGGGGGGGACACCAGAGGGTCATTCATCCCGTCACAAGGGGTGGGGGGGACACCAGAGGATCAGTCATCCCGTCACAAGGGGTGGGGGGACACCAGAGGGTCAGTCATCCCGTCACAAAGGGTGGGGGGACACAGAGGGTCAGTCATCCCGTCACAAAGGGTGGGGGGACACCAGAGGGTCAGTCATCCCGTCACAAGGGGTGGGGGGACACAGAGGGTCAGTCATCCCGTCACAAGGGGTGGGGGGACACCAGAGGGTCATTCGTTACGTCACAAGGGGTGGGGGGACACCAGGGGGCCAGTCATCCCGTCACAAGGGGTGGGGGGACACCAGGCGGTCATTCATCCCGTCACAAGGGGTGGGGGGACACCAGAGGGTCATTCATCCCGTCACAAGGGGTGGGGGGACACCAGAGGGTCAGTCATTCCGTCACAAGGGGTGGGGGGACACCAGAGGGTCATTCGTTACGTCACAAGGGGTGGGGGGACACCAGGGGGCCAGTCATCCCGTCACAAGGGGTGGGGGGACACCAGGCGGTCATTCATCCCGTCACAAGGGGTGGGGGGACACCAGAGGGTCATTCATCCCGTCACAAGGGGTGGGGGGACACCAGAGGGTCATTCATCCCGTCACAAGGGGTGGGGGGACACCAGAGGGTCAGTCATCCCGTCACAAGGGGTGGGGGGACACCAGAGGGTCAGTCATCCCGTCACAAGGGGTGGGGGGACACCAGAGGGCCATTCATCCCGTCACAAGGGGTGGGGGGGACACCAGAGGGTCAGTCATCCCGTCACAAGGGGTGGGGGGACACCAGAGGGTCATTCATCCCGTCACAAGGGGTGGGGGGGACACCAGAGGGTCATTCATCCCGTCACAAGGGGTGGGGGGACACCAGAGGGTCAGTCATCCCGTCACAAGGGGTGGGGGGGACACCAGAGGGTCAGTCATCCCCTCACAAGGGGTGGGGGGACACCAGAGGGTCATTCATCCCATCACAAGGGGTGGGGGGACACCAGAGGGTCAGTCATCCCGTCACAAGGGGTGGGGGGACACCGGAGGGTCATTCGTTACGTCACAAGGGGTGGGGGGACACCAGAGGGTCATTCATCTCGTCACAAGGGGTGGGGGGACACCAGAGGGTCATTCATCCCGTCACAAGGGGTGGGGGGACACCAGAGGGTCAGTCATCCCGTCACAAGGGGTGGGGGGGACACCAGAGGGTCAGTCATCCCCTCACAAGGGGTGGGGGGACACCAGAGGGTCATTCATCCCGTCACAAGGGGTGGGGGGACACCAGAGGGTCATTCATCCCGTCACAAGGGGTGGGGGGACACCAGAGGGTCAGTCATCCCGTCACAAGGGGTGGGGGGACACCATAGGGTCAGTCATCCCGTCACAAGGGGTGGGGGGGACACCAGAGGGTCATTCATCTCGTCACAAGGGGTGGGGGGACACCAGAGGGTCATTCATCTCGTCACAAGGGGTGGGGGGCACCAGAGGGTCATTCATCCCGTCACAAGGGGTGGGGGGCACCAGAGGGTCAGTCATCCCGTCACAAGGGGTGGGGGGACACCAGAGGGTCATTCATCCCGTCACAAGGGGTGGGGGGGACACCAGAGGATCAGTCATCCCGTCACAAGGGGTGGGGGGACACCAGAGGGTCAGTCATCCCGTCACAAAGGGTGGGGGGACACAGAGGGTTAGTCATCCCGTCACAAAGGGTGGGGGGACACCAGAGGGTCAGTCATCCCGTCACAAGGGGTGGGGGGACACAGAGGGTCAGTCATCCCGTCACAAGGGGTGGGGGGACACCAGAGGGTCATTCGTTACGTCACAAGGGGTGGGGGGACACCAGGGGGCCAGTCATCCCGTCACAAGGGGTGGGGGGACACCAGGGGGTCATTCATCCCGTCACAAGGGGTGGGGGGACACCAGAGGGTCATTCATCCCGTCACAAGGGGTGGGGGGACACCAGAGGGTCAGTCATCCCGTCACAAGGGGTGGGGGGACACCAGAGGGTCAGTCATCCCGTCACAAGGGGTGGGGGGACACCAGAGGGCCATTCATCCCGTCACAAGGGGGGGGGGGGACACCAGAGGGTCAGTCATCCCGTCACAAGGGGTGGGGGGACACCAGAGGGTCATTCATCCCGTCACAAGGGGAGGGGGGGGACACCAGAGGGTCAGTCATCCCGTCACAAGGGGTGGGGGGACACCAGAGGGTCAGTCATCCCGTCACAAGGGGTGGGGGGACACCAGAGGGTCAGTCATTCTGTCACAAGGGGTGGGGGGGGACACCAGGGGGCAGTCATCCCGTCACAAGGGGTGGGGGGACACCAGAGGGTCAGTCATCCCGTCACAAGGGGTGGGGGGACACCAGAGGGTCATTCATCCCGTCACAAGGGGTGGGGGGACACCAGAGGGTCAGTCATCCCGTCACAAGGGGTGGGGGGACACCAGAGGGTCAGTCATCCCGTCACAAGGGGTGGGGGGACACCAGAGGGCCATTCATCCCGTCACAAGGGGTGGGGGGGACACCAGAGGGTCAGTCATCCCGTCACAAGGGGTGGGGGGACACCAGAGGGTCATTCATCCCGTCACAAGGGGTGGGGGGGACACCAGAGGGTCATTCATCCCGTCACAAGGGGTGGGGGGACACCAGAGGGTCAGTCATCCCCTCACAAGGGGTGGGGGGACACCAGAGGGTCATTCATCCCATCACAAGGGGTGGGGGGACACCAGAGGGTCAGTCATCCCGTCACAAGGGGAGGGGGGACACCAGAGGGTCATTCATCACGTCACAAAGGGTGGGGGGACACAGAGGGTCATTCATCCCGTCACAAGGGGTGGGGGGACACCAGAGGGTCATTCATCCCGTCACAAGGGGTGGGGGGACACCAGAGGGTCATTCATCCCGTCACAAGGGGTGGGGGGACACCAGAGGGTCAGTCATCCCGTCACAAGGGGTGGGGGGGACACCAGAGGGTCAGTCATTCTGTCACAAGGGGTGGGGGGGACACCAGAGGGTCAGTCATCCAGTCACAAGGGGTGGGGGGACACCAGAGGGTCAGTCATTCTGTCACAAGGGGTGGGGGGACACCAGAGGGTCATTCATCCCGTCACAAGGGGTGGGGGGGCACCAGAGGGTCATTCGTTACGTCACAAGGGGTGGGGGGAAACCAGGGGGCCAGTCATCCCGTCACAAGGGGTGGGGGGACACCAGGGGGTCATTCATCCCGTCACAAGGGGTGGGGGGACACCAGAGGGTCAGTCATCCCGTCACAAGGGGTGGGGGGACACCAGAGGGTCAGTCATCCCGTCACAAGGGGTGGGGGGACACCAGAGGGCCATTCATCCCGTCACAAGGGGTGGGGGGGACACCAGAGGGTCAGTCATCCCGTCACAAGGGGTGGGGGGACACCAGAGGGTCATTCATCCCGTCACAAGGGGAGGGGGGGGACACCAGAGGGTCAGTCATCCCGTCACAAGGGGTGGGGGGACACCAGAGGGTCAGTCATCCCGTCACAAGGGGTGGGGGGACACCAGAGGGTCAGTCATTCTGTCACAAGGGGTGGGGGGGGACACCAGGGGGCAGTCATCCCGTCACAAGGGGTGGGGGGACACCAGAGGGTCATTCATCCCGTCACAAGGGGTGGGGGGACACCAGGGGGCCAGTCATCCCGTCACAAGGGGTGGGGGGACACCAGAGGGTCATTCATCCCGTCACAAGGGGTGGGGGGACACCAGAGGGTCAGTCATCCCGTCACAAGGGGTGGGGGGACACCAGAGGGTCAGTCATCCCGTCACAAGGGGTGGGGGGACATCAGAGGGTCAGTCATCCCGTCACAAGGGGTGGGGGGACATCAGAGGGTCAGTCATCCCGTCACAAGGGGTGGGGGGACACCAGAGGGTCATTCATCCCGTCACAAGGGGTGGGGGGACACCAGAGGGTCATTCATCCCGTCACAAGGGGTGGGGGGACACCAGAGGGTCAGTCATCCCGTCACAAGGGGTGGGGGGACATCAGAGGGTCAGTCATCCCGTCACAAGGGGTGGGGGGACACCAGAGGGTCATTCATCCCGTCACAAGGGGTGGGGGGACACCAGAGGGTCATTCATCCCGTCACAAGGGGTGGGGGGACACCAGAGGGTCATTCATCCCGTCACAAGGGGTGGGGGGACACCAGAGGGTCAGTCATCCCGTCACAAGGGGAGGGGGGACACCAGAGGGTCATTCATCACGTCACAAAGGGTGGGGGGACACAGAGGGTCATTCATCCCGTCACAAGGGGTGGGGGGACACCAGAGGGTCATTCATCCCGTCACAAGGGGTGGGGGGACACCAGAGGGTCAGTCATCCCGTCACAAGGGGTGGGGGGGACACCAGAGGGTCAGTCATCCCGTCACAAGGGGTGGGGGGGCACCAGAGGGTCAGTCATCCCGTCACAAGGGGTGGGGGGACACCAGAGGGTCAGTCATCCCGTCACAAGGGGTGGGGGGACACCAGAGGGTCAGTCATCCCGTCACAAGGGGTGGGGGGACACCAGAGGGTCAGTCATCCCGTCACAAGGGGTGGGGGGACACCAGAGGGTCATTCATCCCGTCACAAGGGGTAGGGGGACACCAGAGGGTCATTCATCCCGTCACAAGGGGTGGGGGGACACCAGAGGGTCAGTCATCCCGTCACAAGGGGTGGGGGGACACCAGAGGGCCAGTCATCCCGTCACAAGGGGTGGGGGGACACCAGAGGGTCAGTCATCCCGTCACAAGGGGTGGGGGGGCCACCAGAGGGTCATTCATCCCGTCACAAGGGGTGGGGGGACACCAGAGGGTCAGTCATCCCGTCACAAGGGGTGGGGGGACACCAGGGGGCCAGTCATCCCGTCACAAGGGGTGGGGGGACACCAGAGGGCCAGTCATCCCGACACAAGGGGTGGGGGACACCAGGGGGCCAGTCATCCCGTCACAAGGGGTGGGGGGACACCAGAGGGCCAGTCATCCCGTCACAAGGGGTGGGGGGACACCAGAGGGTCAGTCATCCCGTCACAAGGGGTGGGGGGACACCAGAGGGTCAGTCATCCCGTCACAAGGGGTGGGGGGACACCAGAGGGTCAGTCATCCCGTCACAAGGGGTGGGGGGACACCAGGGGGCCAGTCATCCCGTCACAAGGGGTGGGGGGACACCAGAGGGTCAGTCATCCCGTCACAAGGGGTGGGGGACAC